>NC_137694.1:151557213-152032786 GCF_964034855.1 Anser brachyrhynchus
GGCAACAGAAAAGGGTGATGACATCATTTAATAGATTTGATTTATGAATCACTAACTTTGTGAAGTTAATTCCATACTCACCTTTCTCTCCCACTGCTCCCCCACTCCTAATAAAGTTGTGTGTTCTAAACCCTTGAATTCTTTTTTTGTTAGTAGGGAAGTATTGCTCATGAGGAAGACAATGTTCATTTAATTTCCCAGCTTTCCCAGGAGACTCTTGTGCATATTATTTAAGTAGTTTTCAAAGGAGCATACGTATACTGGCCCTCTTTACTACCCACAGCACCTCTACCTAGACAACTTAATACACCAGTCAACATTTACAAGTTATCATTTAATCAACAGTGAAGAAAGGTAAATTGAAATTAAATACCCTAATTTAAGAGTTTCATTAGCTTTGCTATAATACAAATAGCAGCACACATTCTCATTGAAGACTGGTAATAAATGTGTTAAACACATGAAAAGAAAGTGATACAATTGTGAAAGCAAACACATAGGTAAAAATTTCTGAAAGGTTGTATGTGAGAGTGTGCAGTGGGAGCAGACATGATTTGGCTACTATGTGTGCTACTGTAGGTGTAAGGAAGGAAGTCTCTAAATGGTGGCTTAACATGACTCTCTGCAACCACATCACAAAGAATACAGGAGTAACTTGTCCCTCCCAGCCTCTGTGAGAATCAATCTGAGGAAGCCTGATGCTATAGAGATGTTTCCTGTATATTGTGTGGGAAATTCAACTAAGTGCAAACTACCGGCAACAATGAGACAATAAATTATAATAAACAGGAAAAATAGCATTGGCTCCTGAAATCAATGGCTGGAGCACATGAAACATTCACAGCATTGATAAATGAATAAATATAACAAAAAGCCATTGGGTTTTGAAAGAATGGGCAGTTTTATCTGCACTGAAAGTCTCCTTTTCTGTTAACTAGATACATGTAAAAAATAAACACTGTTGAAGGACTTTGATGAGATTTTGAATGCTGGAGAGGTGATTTAGAAAGCTGCACAAAACTCTGGAGTTATTCCTTTGCTTGGCCTTGAAAACTGCAGCACAGTCTGAACAAACAGCCACCTTCTGGCAACCCCATTGCATCTATTCATGTCTGCCATTCAGCCGGTGTTAAACATCTGAAACATAAGCAGACCTCCTTTCTGAAAAATTTAAAAATATAACAAAAACAGAGGCAACACTCTTGGAAGCAACCTATTGTCCAGTGAAGAAGACCTGGAATACTCACAGGATTAAGTACTGTTAATCTTGTGTGTTTATGCTATCTTATTAAATTCAAAGGAGCAAGCATTTTGAGATGAAACAAGTGGGACTAAAAGGTCTTCTCAAATAAGACACTGAAACACCTTGCAAGCTGAGGGAACTGCAGTATTCAGCTTTTTTTTTATTATTTTTTTTAAGTGTCTTCCTTTGATATCCAGGCTCCAAAAAGACCTTATGAAAATGCTTATCTTCAGCTCAGAAGAGATGTGCCACCTGAGGCAAAGTGAAGTTCACCTCCAGACAGCCTCCAGAAGTCTCAGAACCTTGTGGGACCAATCTATGGGAGGGAACACCTAGCTGGGATAGGGCAGCGGAATTTAGCCTGTATTAGAGATCTCTGCTCTTCAGCAATGAAAGATCCAAGGACCCAAACATAGATTTTTAAAGGGAGTAAAAAAATTATTCTTTCAGTATAAATTAAGAATAAAAATAAAAAAGCAGGAACCTACAAACACACTCCTATTGTTCTTGAGTTAATTCATTTTTACTATTTTTGGTTGAATTACACAATAGAAGACCAGGAGCAATGAGGTACATAGAATACATATTTTGCAATATGAACTTGATTGTTTGTTTGCTAGTGTTCCAGAATAAAATGTTGAAGAGAATACAAGAAAAAGTGTTACACTCAGGTCTTAGTACAGTAGTTGAGGCTCTACCTTTTACAGTATATAATGAAGAATTATTTCCATTTATTCTAGGTAGGAAAACTTTCAGATTTAATGGAAACTGGCTAATTAACCCATAGAAAGTAATGCTAGGTGGCAATGACTAGGCTATGTAGATTCTCGTGAGAAAGCATTCCAGGATTCAACACTGTGGCCATTTTAATTAATGACTAGAAGGGGAAATTCTCATTATGTCAAGGAAAATCAAAAATTATAAGAAAATGTGACAAGAAATAATGTAAGAGGATGGATAAATATTGGTTTCACAGAAAGAGGCAGCCTTCAATACAAAGGGAAAGTAAATGCATGGTGCTTGTCACTGCAAATAAACTCTTCACTCTAGAAACTTATTTGAAATGTTATGTTCAGATCTGGGTATCTCATCACTGATAAATGCAGAGTATTCTAAAAGAAGTATTAAAAATATTAAGAACATGCAAAGAATGATTAAAAAAAAATAGCAGATAGTAAAGCATGTCTAAGCTTGGCAAAGGCAGTAGAACACAATAGCAACCCCTAAATATTTGAACAACAAAGAAAGAGAAAACTTAGCAACAAGAGAAATAACCAGATTAACTGCAAGATACTGAAGTGTCCTTTTAGAAAGTTCTATTAATGTCGGGACAACAAATGATAGAAATGCTGTCAGCAAGCACATTCAAAGTTAGAATAGACAAAATGATAGTAACTATGTAGTAGTCATTCTGTACCCACAGCTTGAGCAGCTTGATGTGTTAGTATTTCTACCTCTCTCAATGCAGCTAAACATCAGAATAAATAATATACATCACTTATCTTTTACCTTATGAATAGTAAAGAAATTAACTTAATAAAATGTTTCTGAGAGTTCTTTCTTTTAGCATTAACAATCTCCACTACCTATAAATAATCTGTTATGGAAGAGGCATGTTAATAGTCCAACAACTATTCTGAAAAGCTTCTGAATTGCATAACACGTTCATATTAATCATTATCATAAATAGTTCGTACATGTCTAAATGCTTCCTATTTTAAATTCTACTACGCAAAAACAATACCGTAACTTTGCAGTACCAACTGCAAATACAAGCGTATCACTGTGGCTATGAGAGAGAGCAGTAGAGGGCAGCATAGACTAGGAATAACTCCAGAACGAAACGGTCCAGGAAAAAAAAAAAAAATATGATTCTGTAAGAGGTGGAGAGAGAAATCGTTAAGACTCAATGCATGCTAATTTTTCTTTCTTGGGATGCTCAGTAAATTTGAAACCACAGGAAGTTGTTACCAGCCCTTCATCAAAACATCTAAGCATCTCCCCAGCCTCTATCATGGTCATCCTGTGCTAGTTTTTTATTTAATTATTTATTTTCAAGGTGACCTCACCTGGCATTGCAGCTTATGTTTACATTTCAAGGATTGCAGCACATACTTTATAGCTTCCCAAGTCACCTTCCTTTCCATCCTCAGCCTTCCCCTTTACCCTCTTCCTGATATTAAGCTTTAGGTAACTGTATCTTAGGCAGGATTGACTGGAGTAAAATATGAAATTTTATTTTGGGGGGTAAAATGACAAGGAAAAAAAAAAGCAGAAATGAATTTAAAACTATGTTTATTTGAAGATGGTCTAGAACAGTTGTAATTGTTTCATGTCATCCTGCCTATTTTTCCTTCAAGTCTTTTCACAGACTGAAGACACAGAAGCTGGAAAATGTCCTCCCTTGGAACTGGACGTAAAACCTTACTTCAGTGGCTGTATCCTCCTGCCATCTCATTTTGTATATATTTCCTTTGACCGTCTGGGCCTGATTTCTGCCTACCTTTTATTTTATCATCTGTAACGCTTTTGGCTCAGAACACAGTCTGTGTCCTATGGCCTTCAACTCTTTTCTTCCCACTCCATCTGGCTGGTAATCAGTCATTTGCAGCTTTCCATTTATAATATTTTTCTTTGCCTCCTAAAATCCTAAGTAAAAAAAAAGATTTAAGACAGCATTATTTGTAAACAAAATTTTGGAGCCCTGTATCCTATACATCATTCTTCTATTGTTGTGCTATGTTCTATACACATACATGCATAAGCATGCACTGAAAGTGCTTAACATAAATATTTCCAAGCATTACAATATGAAAGTGATCTCAGACTGACCACTTATTTTTTGTGAATTTAGTTATTCTCAGAAACCGTAGAAACAGGCAGAAAAATATATATATATACTTATTATTTTCAGTAATATCTCAACTAGAAGGCTTTGTCATGAACCAGAACCACATTTCAAAACACAGTGCAAAGAATACCATCCCTGTTCCAAACAAACAAGACAAAACAAAATAAAACCAAAACAAACAAATGGAAAAAAAAATCATGGAAATGTAATATGAGGCACTATGTGATTTATTTATTATACATATTTATTTTTGTAAGGCATGGACAGCTACACAAACTCTGCCACCCACTTTCCTCTTACAGCACTGCTCTGCAGTGATCCATATTCTCTTGTGGGACATTTAGTTAATCTGTAGAACCTTGTTAAATAATAAATGCACAGCACTGACGATTAAAAGTTTGCTTAAAGGACTACACCAGTTTTTGTGAAGTGTTGACAACTAGCAGAAATCTGTTGATCCAAGTAATATGGGAACCACTGGTTTTCGGAGAAAAAGTCCACACTGAAGAAATTTAGAGTTCATGTGGAGAGATGCCAGGAACAGTGTATATAGTCACCATGGGTATGAAGATGTTCCTCGAACAAGATGGTAAACCTTCTGTGGTATGGTGGCTTTATTTACACCAGGAGTGAGCTAGCCTCCCTGCACCCTTCAGACCTCAAGGAATTGCCTCAAGCACAGCCCACCTGCCCATTTCAGCCACTGCCTGTGAGTAAAGCTAGATCTAGACCATCTACCCAGTCACTACCTGAAGAAAAGAGGAGTCCTATTCATCCTGTGAGTGTTTGAGCAGATGATGTGGAGACCTTCATAGTACCTTCAAAAATTTTTGTTTGAGCTATCATTTAGCTAAAGAAAAGGTTGAGGAAGCATTACACACACTTCCTTCCCCTTCTTCTCCAAAATATGCCTTGCTCTGAGTTTTAATGAGTACTAACATTTTTTCTGATGGTTGGTTACCATTAAGGGTCAGGATCCTGTGGACACTCTATCTAGATGTGACAGATCTTAAGATCCTGAACTTGGGATCACAAGGAAAAGAGTCTGGGGATTCAGAAGAGAATGATTCAGAGGAAGAAATACCCATTCTCTATCACTGCTTAATAGAAATGAACGCTCAGCTAGAAATTTAAGCCAGGTGTCCTTTTCCTTTAGATCACATCAGCTGTTCAAAATGGCCTTGAATCTCAGCCAAAGCTGAGACACTCTCGTGAATATGAGACTGCGAAGTCTGGAAAGAGGAAAAGTTAAAACCCAAGGAAGATAAAAGACCCCTAAGAGGCTCCACTTCCAGCTGAAATTATTCAACTTACATAACATCCTTTCACCATTACACTTAAGAAAATTAGCACCATCTAAACCTTGATAATGGAAAAACAATCATACAGCACTAGTAGATGCATTACAAAGTCTTCAAGGAGTGATAAATACAGACAAGAGCTATTTGTCTGACAGTTTGTACTGTGAACGCAAGTAATTCCAACCAACATACATAAAACAAAGTAATACTATAGATCCCAGAAGATGTGCCTGAGGAATACCAAGTGACACCGAAGACACAGGAGATCAAAGCAATAAATTTTACAAGGTAGGAAAAAGAGTACAGTTATAGCTGATGGTCAAAAGTGTCAAATGCCACACGGAAGTTCAAAAGTAGCAGGCAAATGTAGTAATAACCCTGCTACGAACAACTCCATATACATATTATCTGTACAGCCTTCAGAGAAAATGAAAAATAAAACTCCAAAGGATATCTATATTTTATCTGCAGAGCTTTTTGCACTAACCTTTGACTGAAATGACAGAAATTCTTGCTTTTTAACTGACAATACTTTTGCTGACAGAATTCCCTCCTAATGCAGCCACTTGTCTTAAAATAGAAAAAAATATTTCCTGTATCAGAGTAAGAAAAGTAGATGTGATGATCAGATAGACAATTTGGAGTTGGAAAAAAAAATCTGCAAAAGAAACCATGGAACAGACAAAACAAGACAAGATATTTGATGCAATGAAACCATACTGTTGTTTTGCCGGTTACCCCTCCACTTTCTCTATACTTTATCTGTGCACTGTCTACTCAGCTTATAAAATCTTTTTCAGAGGAAATTTGTTTTCATACTTGTCAAAAAATGTTGGTACTTATTCTGGACTGAGTGTAGTAGTGAAATTTTCAAACTAGTTGTCATATATAAAAATATTTCAGATAAATCAGTTTGTAAAATTAAAATTTAAACGCTGTCTAATAATAATACTTTATTAAGAAATCCAAATATATCCAAATATGGTGAACAGTAATGAAAATGGTAGTTCTGAAGCATACCTGCAAAATCTTCAACTCACAGTTAACCCCTGTTTACAGAGGCTGAAAAAAAAAATATAATTAAAGTGATTGTTCTTATTTCACTGAACTCTTGGGATTTCGAATTTTGCCCAGCAGTAGAATGATATAAGGCCTTCTAGGCAACCACACTTCAGACAGCCTTGCAAAAATAGCTGATCACTGAACAGACTCATCACATTTTAGGGCAGAGAGAGAGCCTGATTCTGCAGCCTACGACTTAAGGATGCTTTTCCTGGATGTGGGAGGACCAGATTTAAGTCTCCTGTAGAGAACAGAGAGAAGACTCTGAATCTCTCACTTCTTGGTGGTGGCAGTGTCATTCCACCAAACAATCAGCCCAGAACAGAGGAAATCCTTGTCATTGAAATTCTGGGGAGGAAGGTTGGGAAGTATTTTTACGAGACGGTTTTCTTTTTGGTAATCTAGCATTTTTAGATGAGAAAATGACCAGTTAAAAATTAAATCTCAAAAGGCAGAATAACACTATTCCATGGATACCACCTAATTAATATATGGCAAAATTTGATGAAATGTTAATACCAATGTTAACACTGAACACAGAGTATTTAAATTTAGGGCAAAAAGAAATAACAGATGGAACAGAGATATATGCAGAGCTCTTACATTTATATATTCATCTACTTATGAATATATTAGCATCTGACTCACAAATAAAACATATTGAAATAGTCATAGGAGCACTATCTACCAAAAAAAAAGTAAATTGTGAAAATTTTAACATGCTACCATTTGTAAATGTAAGCTCTTTTTCAAGGGCTGATTTTTTTAGAAGATTATTGAGCCTTTCTGTGCAATTAGGAAAAATAAAATACTTTTCTGGTTAGTAAATTCTACCCTACACCACTGCCATCAATAGAATTTTTGCCATCAACTTCAATGGGAAAAGAATTATACCCTGTGTTAGCTTTTGGCAATTATACTGACATTATCAGTGATTTACTGGGTGGTATTTCAAACATGATACCATATGTCAGCTGATACTAAGCAAGTTTGAGTGACAAAGTTCTGATCATAACCACTTGGTTAATAAATATCACAGATATTGAGCCTCTAGAGCATTTAAACTCTGACAGTTAGGGCATCACCGCAAAAAGAAAAGCCTTGAAAAAACCCTAGGAGACTCAGCTCTAGGTTCAAATGACTTCCTCTTAAGTATTCTACTTCTCAAGTTGATTAAGATTCAGTACATAGCTCTGATTTGAAATTGAGCAGTTCAGCTAAGGGGGAAGCTGGAAATTTTCTGTTGTTGATAGGTAGAAGTGGGAAATAGTACTGCTAACACTTCGTGATGATTTCCAACCCTTTTAGATGTGTAGATCCATATGAATTTAGGCTACTGAAATGTTTGCTTTTCTGAGTTACTTTTCACAGACTTTTTAGAACTGCCTTACAGATCCAAGGGGGTTTTGTACTCCACATAGCTGTAAAAATATATGGAAAGACTATCCTGTATTGGTTATTATCTTACTATCCTGTATTGACTTAAACGTTTAGAATCACCAAAGAATTACCTTTTCCTCCCACTTTTATGTTGGTTAAATGGCATTGATGCCAGTTAGTTTTAATCTGAGAGTAGAGTTGGGTCATTTGTACTTTAAAAACACACACTTGCATTTCTTCTCTTTCTTACATTTGATGGCAAAATATGGATATTTTGAATATGAATGTGAAGCAGAAAAACAAGCCAAAAACATAAGATGAAAACAATACCGATGGAAGACATAGCCAATGTCATATTACTGGTGGTGTACAGATAATACGAGCTATTAGCTTTCATTTTTAAGCATTTCTGAGTTAAAGATCTTTCAAAAGACAGAATTTCAAATACATTTTGATCAAAAGGGTTATTTAGATAAAAGAAAAATAGCAACAACAACAAAAGTACAAACTACTCAATCTACAGAAGTAGTTTAAATCATTATATTGTCTGTTTTGAATGATGTTCACGGACAAGCATGTCATTAAGGAAAGGGCAAGGTAAATAATGAGTTGCTGACTATCAGCTGCAGAGAAATAAAAAAAAGAAGGATCCCACAAGCCAGGGAGCCTGATGCTGCATCATTCAGTTAATGGGCTGAGAGAATCAGAATTAACATTAGAGCTCTGTACTGAGAGATCGGAAATGCAGAGAAAAAAGAAACTAGAGCATTCAGGGTAAAATCAGCTGCTGTATATACAGGCCAGAGGATGTTATTTGGCTGCAGGGGAACTAGTGTGGATCATCAGTTTGTACATCAGCCCATTAGCCTCATGCTGGTTAACTGTATTTTTTCAGCTGGGAAGTATTTAAGGCCACATGTTAAAACTATTTTTTTCTCCTTCTTTCTAGACTTACAAGGAGGAACAGGAAGAAATTTAAAGTAAATTAAGAGTAATGGCAAGATATTGACTTGCTAAATGAACTTATTGAAGTCTTTTAGATCATATGAGGCTTGAAATCAGAGGGGCAGAATGGGGGGGGAATGACAGGCAACATACTGAAAATGAAAGAGCAACTCGGAACATTAAAAGTTTGCATGGATTTTAAAGTCAGCAGTAAAACCTGTAAGGAGGAACAGGTGTTGCTCTCTGATTTAGTCATGGGTAATATCTGGAGTCAATAATGAAATCCCTAAAGATGCACTAGTGTGATCAGAAGAGGGGTTCAGTGCTCAGTGGGGAATCTGAAGGTGAGGATGAGCAATACAGCTGTGCTAGCTCTTGCCAGCTGCTGCTAAAGGGAGGGAAACCTCCCTCTCATGGCCCTCTTCTTGATCTTGAATAGGCTCTGGCATTTATCTGAGCTCGTGGTGCGCTGGATCAAAGAGCTAAACTGGCAGAATATTAACTCCACCTTCCCCCGAAGCATGGGTTGTGCTGAAGAACTGGAGTGCCATATTGGAGGAATATTGAAAGCTGTGTATGGACAGTAAAGGCATTTTTTAAATATGCCTTCCCCCACTACCCAAACGTCTGGTCTTCCAGAGGAGACAGATAGCTGTCCCACATTCTCCCTCTCAGCCTGGTGTGTTGCTGTAGTGTGATGCTGGAATGCACAAAATGACATGCAGGAGGATGCTGACCAGTGCATGCAGACAGTTGCGTTGTGTAATTCTGCATGCCCGTCTGCTGGCAAAACATAACCTCACCTCCCAGACCTCATCCCCAGCCACTAAACCACTCAGTAATCTGGGCAGCAGCCATCAGAGCCTCTGCTTTGGACTACACTTTTCATTATCAGTCCCCCCCTTTTTTTTTTCTTATTTATGACTGCTAGAAAAGAAATTCCTCGTCTCTGAAAAACAGAGACTGAACTGGTGCAGCCAAAGTCTGCTTGGAGGGAATCCAGCATCTTCTATAAACAGTTCATTTTCACCACATTTAATGCAAGTACCTCTAAATAATAGTAATATTTTGCTTTCAAACATTATTTTGGCCTTTGACCAAAGTTCCATTTTATGTCTAGTCTCTGTTACAATGTTTTTGACCTATTATGTACTGATCTTTCTTTCAGAAGAGATAAACTTCTAAAAATAACTCTTTATCTTCACACGACTCATTTATAATTTTACAGAAGATTAAAATTCCACTGATGAATGGGTAACAACAATGGAGCTGGGCCAACACAGAAATACCCAGTCTCACTTTGGTATCTTCCAAGTACATTCTACTTCAGTACAATGCTCTGAAGCAATATCTGCTTAATGACTTCTGCATCATTATTCTATAGATAAAGAATGAAATATCCAACAATTTCATGTAACTGAGGTCAAAGGGAAGACTGATGTGTGTTTTGGGAACAGAAGGCTGAATGGGGTATGAAAAAAAAAATGCTCCAAAACCACACCCCAATAATTCTAACTTGTGGGCAAATAGTCTGAAAGAAAATATTTATACAGAACTGAAATAGACACTGATGATCATAAGAAAGCATGGCAGAGAGATCCTTCCTTACTCATAGTAATTTTGTAGTTAGTTTGTAGTAAAGGCTCTAGTTTGTAATTACATTTTCACTGCTGTTAATTTGAAACAAACATTATTGTTTGGGGTACAGAGACTCCCTTGCCTGACAGACATCTTCACAGGTTCTGCATCTTCTTTATCTACTCACAGTCACCATCTGCCACAAGATATCTTGCTTAATGAATGGTTAATTTGTATATGTTTGATAACAATTTAAGAATACTGGCCTAGAAAATTATCAGTAGCAAAGGAAAAAATTACCACAGGACAAGCAAGGGTGTGACCACAAAATATACTGAGTTTGTACCTATCTTTCTGTCTGTCTTCCTGCACTTTGCCCCTCAGTGAAATTGTATGATTGAGAAAAACCTGAACATGTACAGTTACTGTAGAACAGATGATGCAGTGTAAGTGTGGTGCTAGTTCATCCTCTGACAACACCTGTATTTTGCTGTCTACTTGCATAATTGCCATAATACAGCTCGCTTGTCTTACTCATTCTGTAAAAACAATGTGGGTTCTCTTATCTTTTGAAATGCAGTTTTGTTGTTGGTTTTCTGTTTGTTTGTTTTTTGTTTGTTTGTTTTTGGTTTTGTTTGCTTTTCGTAATTCAGGTTATCTTGACTGCACTGAGGCAGGAGCCAGTGACATGAACACGATTATCTGAGCTTACTGGGAAGTTGCATAATATGAGGAAATGGTGCAAGGCAATGGAGAGGAGGATAATGTCTTCAAGATGAGCAGCAGCAGACAAAAAAGGATGAGGGACCTGAACCTTAAACTCATGTAAAGATTTCAGGAGAAATTCAGCTTGATGTGGGAGAAAAATCACTTTGCTAAGTAGAGACCTTTTGGAAAGCTATACAGTCTTATAATTAATACACCACACTCAAAGTAAGGCCCCGCCTATTCTTTTCCCCACCTGCTCATGCTCAGTCAGGCAAATCCTTGCTTATGGCCTCACAATTGTGCTGTAGTCAATGACCCTGGAAGTATTTATTAATCTGGCAGCACACCTTTGCCCAAAAATCTATCCCTAACTGTCATATTTTCAGCTTGTCTTCCAAGCCCCTATTAAACTCTTGCCTGAGACAGGAGACAGAAGTCAGAAATGAAAGACTCTTGTCAACCAAAACTTCCATTAGCAGACAAGCTGAGTTCACTAAAGTCCTGCTGCCTGTAACCTGACCAGCTCCAGCTAAACTCAGGACTCCAGGGGCAAAATGTCACTTTGTTTATCCTCTTAAGTATCTGACTCCTAGCAACTGTTCATTTGTAAAACACCTATAGGCTACGTGTACCGGGTTGTGAACCCTACCGTCATTTGACACCTGTGGGTATACATCTGGCTCCAGTAGAACTGAATCAATTTACATCAAGATTTTCATATTTTTTATTGTATACATTATGAGAATTAAGGTCCTGTATCTGTCAGCAGCATCACTGTGGAAAAATCATTTCCTCTTCACCCACTTAAATAATTTAGCAAACATTTCTTTTTCCCTATACAGACATTTTTGCCATGTTAGTGACTGAAAAATTTACACAATCATCTACCTCTTCATCCAAATTAGAACATTTTGGTTGGAATTTGTTGTTGTTTTTCCAGAAAATTACATAATCTTACCTTGCCACTGTGAAAAATACGTGTGTTTTACAGGTAGTTATTTAAGGGATACATATTCAATAAATGTCAAAAAAGAGAAGTTCTTCAAATGCCTATTTTGGAGAATCCTTTTATTAAATTACAAAATCTGTTGCCAAGAACAGTGGAACACTTCAGTGTTCCCTTCCCCCTGCCTTAACTGATAGAATGCCTGAGGATAATTGTTTTTTAAAAGGTAAGAAGGTACTTGAAACTCGATCTACTGCCAGAAAATGTAGGTCCTTCAGGTAGCTAGAGAGGTTTTGCTAATGAGATCCTAGTTCAATCATTTATATTTCTTTGGTAGTTATTTTCTTATGCAAATTAACAGACTTTTCACCACACAGAAACAGGCAACAACTGACTGGTAAAAGAATTGTCTTCTCTTAATGAAAACATCCAGCTTCTTCTTTCTTATGAGTTTACAGAAGGTTATTTGTTTGGATTATTATAATCCAAAGTACTTCGATGTTCACACCACACTGGGGTTTAGAAAACAACCCTATTATCTGTAATTGCAACTGCAAAGTTCTTCCCTTCAGAGAATTACTACTACCTTGTAATCAAAGAATGCAAACCCAAATATGTTATATACAACATAATGAAGAATGTCTATGAAATCCAACAGCTTTTTTTTTTTTTTAATAATGAAGCAGGCCACCACGATTTTCTTTAAAGGTACTCAAAGGAAGGAGGTAGGAAGCATCTAAAAAAAAAATTTAACTGTTTGCACATTCTCTATCATTCAATTAACATGCTAACAGGGTATAACTCTCAAAGAAATTAAATCAAAGGGACAGGGTAAAGGCATTTTAAACTCTGTATTTCTTTTTCCCTAACAGGTAACCTTCAACCTGGGGAAATGGTGATGGAGGGAATAAACGGAAGAAGCTAGAGCAGTGGGGAATTTTTATCATCTCTCCTGTATTAAACACAGAGAAAAAAATATCTTTAATTCTCTTTTACTTTTTACAATGACAAAGACGGTCAAGGACCATGAGGTATCCATAGAGTTGTAAAAACAAATGATTAACTGCATGCAAATGTAGTGTTAAGCCTTAATTTGCTTCTTTATTTCTGTTTTCACACTAACTGAAAGCTGCTGCTGCTACTAGGTGTCAGGAACATGATCCTATTTTGTTTGATGCCACAAAAGATCAAGTTGAACTTTCCTTAGCCTCTAGCTATGTTGAATTCTGTAATGAAGAGTTAATCTGTGCACAACTTGAAGGCTGAAATTATACTTTCTTCTGTTCTCAATAAAGGTGTAAATTCTAACAGATATTCTGAAACCCCTGGGAGATCCTGCCTCATAACACACCATAGTCTGCTGAGGATTATTTTTAGACTCCTTTTTTAAAGCAAAGCTCCTCAGAGTTCTGCAAATATTTACTGGTTAAATCTTGAACAGACATTGATGTTTGAAGAGATTTTTTTTCCCTTCGATTATAAGGCCCACAGATGCCTATAAAAATAATGACTTATTTTCTTTAAGTTTATTTATCATTTACCAACTTAAATTTACCACATTTCTTATGGTACTTGTAATGTCATCAAGCAGGACCAACTCCTGTTGTAATATGCACTACATATTAGAAGTTAGCCTCCAGTCACAAAGCTGTTTCAAACACAGTACTGTAGGATCTCATGCATTTTCATTGGACACTGTTTGTACTTTCACAGCTCAAACATCTTTTTAAATGTCTCTTCCATTTTGTCATCTCTCAACTTTTATTACAAAGTGTTAAATATTCTTCTAACACTGCTAAGCACACATTTCCATCAGCTGAAAAAACAAATGAGTAACTAGTCACAGTGCTCTACTGTCAGAATAGATATTGCACAATATGTCAAACTTGACTGCATTTTCAGCTATTTACATTACTCATTGTTTACATGTTTAATTGAAATAGAAAACAATGTATTATAATCATCCTACCCAAGAAAGAGTAATTCATTCATTTATTTATTTATTTATTTATTTTAATTCTGAAACAAAATTAAGGAACACAACTGAAAGTAACACTCTCTGTAACACAGAGAAAAACCTGAAAAACAAAATCTAAACAATATTCTTTAAAAATAATTATAGGTTATCTCTTTCCAGCTCTAATTATTATCTTTCCATGACAAGAACTACAAACATTTCATGAATATTTCCATTTCAGTTTGTATACACTACTAAGCAGGTGCTTTTTCACACTTATGAGGTAGTCCATTTTAATTTCTCTTTGTTGACAATGGAGCACGAATAAGGGGAAGATCTTCTATGTCCATGCTGGCAAAAACTGGAGCTTGACACCACAGTCATTAGTTTGAGCTAGTCTTGTGAAGGATAATAAGTCCTATGCCAGAAACATAACATTAACCTTAGCTAACAATGATCAAACTCTTATTGCTACTAGGATTTTAAACAAAGAAACTCGAATTAGTCAGAAGCATTTTAAAAGTGAAATGCTGCAATGCAATAATAGAAGAATACTGGAGAATTAATGGATAAGGTCTGATCTCTACATTCATTAGCACAACGGACTTCAAAGTCTCTGGATTCCATCCAAATACAAGTATTAAATATGAATAATAGTGAAAAGATTCATTCAGTAGGATACATATCAGTTTTATCTGAACCTCTTGAACTCATTAATCAAAATACCTGTAAGACCTGACTTCATTTATTTCTTCTGATTGAATCAAAATACTTCTGAAAACTACCTTTCCAGAGAAGTTTATATATATCTTTTTTTCAGCACTGCTTGTAGCTTGGAAGTGAAAAAATCCCTATGAAGTGTCAATAAGAAGTTTCAGTCATGATAAATTAAAAGGTTAACTGTAGGTGCAACTCAAACTTGGAATGGAATTTTGGATTAGATTTTATATCTAAATTGAATTTTATCTGGATAGAGACAACTGTCATTCAGAGGACAAGAATTGTTTCAGAATCTCTAAAATACAAATATATGTAGCTTCTCAGGTTGCTTCCATTTAGTGTTTTTTGTTTTGGTTTGGTTTTGTGTGTGTTTGTTTAAGTGCTCTTATATAGGATATTTATATTTATAGGATAAATTTCACACAAATCAAGTACCCATTCCTCAGGAAGAACTTCAACTTTAGTTAATTTTCAGATCATATATTTATAATGTAATATTTTTGTGCAGATAGACATTGTAGATGTATTAAATTCATGAACTAGTATTTTTGAAACAGCTGCTAATGCGTGAGGCAAATTACATCAAAAATTAGAGCTTTTCTGCTCTGCCACCAGGGCTACTTAGCTGACTATCCATAGCAAAAGTGTCTTTGCTCTGCTGCATATGAGTAACTATTGGAGCAAATGGAACTATTTATGTATGAAGAATTTATGTGTGAATAATATATTATAATTACAACATTTCTGGTTCTGTAGGCATTAACTTGCATAGCAAAAGTATGGAAGCATCTACCCTTTCTCCCCTTTTGAGTTTGCTACAGTCTGATTCAGAACTACATCCTCCACTTTCCTTAATTTTTATAAACCTTCAAATGGTGGTGTCATAACTCTGTACCGCCAAAGTCCCTGGACACATCTAAGCACCTTAACTTCCTGCCAAAGAAGGAAGAAGAAGCATAGTTTTGTGTAGCTGGTCACATGAATACTCATTGAGCTTTTAGTCTTCTGAGGATTATTGTTCTCAGCCCAGGTGTGCGTCTTGGACCATAACTGTCAGGGTCTGACACAATCTTAATAAAAGGGAATTCAAACACAGCTGGAGAATGTGGGTTTCTGTGTGTTGGTGCAAGGAATGTGGATTTCCAAGAAATAATGATGGTGGGAGGAAAATACCAGGCATGTTGACTGCTGACAGAAGCTACTTTTGTGCCAAAACTAAGAAAAAAAGTCAAGAGCAGGCATTCTTTTGAAGCTGTTACCCCTGTAAGACTGCCAGCTGAAAGAGAATGTGTGATATCTAAGGCACTGTAAAACACAGTGTCTCTATGGCGCACAGCTTTTAGCAAATTAGCCATCTTCAGTTTGGGCTATCTGTATGTTGCATATCAGTAACACCTGTTTTTTTTTTTTTTCCTCAGCTCTCCACTCTTTCAGAGTTTGAATATTGTATCATTCTCCCTCTCCGCAGTTTAATAGCTTCTTGTTGTACGTGTTGATATATGTGGCAGACAAAAACAAAGATAAACAAAAGAATGCTCTGTTTTGTTCCTAAGGGGAAAAAAAAAACACAAACACAATTAATTACTTTATAAAAGTAGGACTTTCTCACTACACAGTGATTAATCATGTTAACAACAGAGGTAGATTTTCAGACTGTGACTGGAAAAACAGTCACTGTGACTGTTACTAGATTAAGCCATGGAAGAACATAACTTGTTGACAAAAAAACTGAATTGTATTGTAAGATTTACATTTACACAGACACGTCTCTTGCCTTCCATCTTACCAGCTCTGCCAGTTTGCTAAAGTTTCCTTCTTTAAATTGAAAAGAAAAAAATTTAAAAAAATAAATAAAAAGAGAGAAGAAAATCTGGTAGGGAGAAAGAAGACGAGAAAGAGAGGGAATGAGTTCTCCAAACCAGCATATGCAAACGAAACATATGGTTGAGCCTGCTTATTCCACGAGCAACATACTCATCGAGGATGAGTCATAAACACATGAAGTATAATACTCAGTACAATCTAAAAAAAAAATAAAATAAAAAAAAAATAAAGGAGCTTGTAAGACATGTTTAAATGTAACACATTTATACTGAAGAAAAAAATTAAATCTTAAGCTTCTTTGTCTTAAGCATGTGCTATATACAAATATGCTAGCCTTTTCACTTCTTCCTTCTTTCTTTTGGAAAGAAAGCCAGAGTAACTGTAACCACACTGTGATACATGAACTCATCTCTAGTCTGCAGAAACTCTGAGTTACTTTTTTAGATAAATGCTAAATTTTAACATGAGCTGATGCATGAGTTCCTACACAGGTTCACAAAGTGGGAAGAGTTTTGTATTTATAAAATCAGCATAACTGAGTTTGAAGAAAATTAAGCTCAGATTTATGCAGAATTCTTTAAACTGTTAAAGAAATCAAAAAATCATGAAAATCTTTGTTGAAATAGTAGAGTTTCCAAAATCATTCCTCCTATACAAAAAAAAAAAAAAAAGATCTTAGACAAGCACATAATTTCTGGTCCATAGCTGTCTGTAAAAAAAGTCAACAAGATGTTGGATATTAACTGCTGTATTTTAGCCTGTACGTGTCACCCTAACATAACATCAGAACATGGCCAGGCCCTCAGGCCCTCAACTCAAAATTTGACATCAGGCTCTTTTCCCAGGCTTTACAGTGCAGGCCTATTATTATGGTTAAGTAATCAGGAAGTTTCCCAAAACACAGAATAAAGAACAGTAATTTCTACTTTACGACAAAAGGCACCAGCTGGGTCCCCCTCATGTCTAAGTGATACCTTGACTTTGGCCAGGGCCTTCCAGTCCATCAGATGGGCTCTTTCTGGGAGTGGACAGACTCTGGAGAACACCTGCCTCCCAGTCTTGATCTGCTCATCTTCCTGGAGCTGAAATAACATCTCCTTCCACCCCTTGGCAGGCACAGAGGTATTCAGCTTGTTACACCGTATTTGCTGATCAAGCAACCATTCCCTGTTTCCTCCACGTGGAAGCGTCCCCTGGATTACATCTGGCCTATCAAGTGTAATTGGACTATCTGTTGGTTTGCATAATCTAATTAGTCATTTTTTTCACCCTTCCTGATAAGGAAAGCAAAGACCTTTGCTTAAACTTTTGCTTTCATGATTTAACTCATTATTAAAATACAACTACGCAGTTACTCCTTTATCATTTCTAGCCTTTTCTCTCCCTTTCCAAATCTTCATTTTATTTCATAATTGTTGCTATCCATCCTTGTCCTGAAAGCTAAAACAAATGCAAACTCATTGATCAATTGTTTTGCTACCAGCAACTGCACAGAGATGAAAAAGGGAAGAATAACAGAATAAACCTGTAGGAGACAAACATGTACCACCCTGTCAGAGATGAGATTTATATCATTTAGGTGGATGAAGTTCACCACATGTTATCCTTAGAATTGAGGCAAAATATGGGGAATTCAAAAAGAGAAATATATTTGAGTATGATTGTATTCAAACTAAATAAAATTATGGCATTCTCAAAACCGCTTATATTAGAAACCATTTCTAAGAATTTAAATGTTTACCACAAGACAGTGATACTCCTTTTGATGTTCTTTTCAAATAATAGAATTAGAGGTCTGAGGACAGAGTAGACTTTCAAAGAGAAAATGATTCAAAATTGCTATTCTGTTCTAACTGCAAAGAAATCTTATACCCAGTTTTCACCAGAACGCTATAATAAAAGGAAAAGGAGTGCAACATGGGTGCACTGAAACTATACTCCTGTGACAAAACTGTGTGGTCCTGCACCTGCAGTGAATATAGAGCATATAGGATAGTATTTGGTAGGATGTGGCAGTTCACCTATTCATGAGACAAGCCGTAGTGCAGATATCAAAATGCAGTGGCTTAAAAGAGACAGAATTGTTACTCATTATGGTGTGTCCTTATAGAGACTAACGCAAATAGGATGTTATTTTGTAAAATGCTTTATGAAACCTATGAGACCAGGCAGTGTAAAATATGAATCATACTGGTAATATTAAATATGAATAGCAAAGCTCTCAACATTAGAAACTATTTTTTGTGATTAGAATATGTTTCAAAGCATATTCTACAGAAAAGTCTCTGAAATGTCTTAAGATCCTGGCAAACAAGGAAAGGCTATAGTGCCAAATTCTTCATTCATTTACGCAGAAGTATGTCAATATTTTCTGCAAAATGGAGGGTTGGCCCATCTGAAGTTTGATAAATTTATTTATTTATTTATTTCCTTTCTGCTTGGTCCTTGACACAAACAGAAAATATTAGGTTTTTAATTTTCAGTTGGTTGTCTGGCAGACCTAGGAGAACACAAACAAATAAAAAATATTTTTAATAAAATATGTTCTCCTAGCCAATTCTGGAGGGTAGAGGAGGGCACTTGAGCAGGAGAAATAAATTTATTCGGGTTCTCTTGAGGGCTATCTGTTGTTTATTTTAATCTACATGATCTTCCATAAGTTTCTGTCTGCTATCTTACTTTTTCTAATGTATGGAAAGGTTTCTTTAAGTATAGTTACATGCTTATATCTTTGCATACCAGAAATTCCCCTTCTCTCTCTTTATATATGTATATAATACACATATATTAAAGAAAAAAAAAAGAGAGAGAGAGAGAGAGAAACCAATTTGCCTCAGCACGTCTCAGAAAGAGCATTTCATTTTTGCACCCAGAAAGAAGTGAAAACTGTTACTATTGTATAATGAAAGTATTGATATGCCTCCTGCAGTAATCTAGATTTCTGAGACTTAATTCTACTTCTGTGATGGCACTTAAAAATACTTATGGCATGTTGGCAGTTGTTTGAATTGGCTGATAACCAAACTCCTATAATTTGCAATATCAGAATAAAGTGATTTGGTTTACAATCCCCTTCAAGGTCACTGAAGACCTATAGAATACATAGAAAGCATCCTCTATATGTTACTCTTAAGCTTTAGCAAGCATAGGGCTGTTCAGTTGTTTACAAATCATTCTAAGAAGAAAGGGCAGAGGAGAGTCTATAATGAGATTTACAGAAAAAGCCTGCTGCTCTAAATACATTCGTTTGCCATCAGTGGCCCTTAATTTCTTAAAAACAAGTTTCTCTCTGATTCTTTCTTGTGTATATAACTGGGTCTAAGGAGCAAACAAGACAGGAAAACAATTCCTCTGTGCTTATGTCCACACATTGTTTCATCTCCATCAGCTACGTAACCTAAAGCCTTTTATTCATTTTGAGCTAGACAAGGAGCACTGGGAAGGAGAATGGAACACAGCATTATCCTCTCAGCTTGCCAGATGCAAAGAGCAGAGCAGCATGCATGTTGCCTTGGACTCTGAAGAGCTCAAGGAAGGCTGGTACATTGAGAAACAGCAGTCATATATCTTCTTACAAAGTAAGGAGGCATTATTATGTGCCCTACAGAGCATTTGCTGAATGCCACAGTCTTTCCCTTTTTTATATTCCTGACATTTTCTCAAGAAACACCGAACAATAAGCTTCATGAATTACAGACATATCTAGAATCACGCCTAAAAGTAAGAGAAGCCCAAGCCTATATCCACTGACTCACAAATCTGCACACAAATAACAAACACTTCTGGTGCTGCAAGGCACTATTTGTCTTTATCTGCTCTGCCCCTGCCATCTGACTGTTTCCTAAATATTCCAAAATAAAAATAAGAGCCCCTCTTTCACTTTCTTTCTCCCTTCTTCTCCTTGCATCAGGCAATAAGGGGAACAGTTTCATTAGTGAAAATACTTCATATTGGGTTGTTGTATGTATGTGTCCATATATCTATCTATAAATATATGATTATATATATAGCTCTCTCTATAGGAATATAGAAATATATGATATAGAGAAATGAGATACAGAGATTATATAGAGATGTAGATAAAGCTATATATGCAAATGTAGATGCATATGTAAATGTAGATAAATGGGTATAAGTAGATGTACATGTGCATGTGTCTAGAGATAATGATTTTTTTTCAAAAAAAAATCTATACATGTATATGTATCAGTTACAGAAAATTGAATCAGTTCTAATTATAGAGCAGCTATGCATGGGACAAAACACCACAATGTACATATATATCAGCAAGGCTGGCACACAGCATAGTGTTGGCAAGCGAAGCTGTGCAGGGATACTAGCTTGGGTGTGAGAAAGAGGGCAGTGGCTTTATTGCATGATTTTCCTAGGCTGAGCTGACTATGAGTCACAGGAACTCCTAACATAGGCGTAGCTCTCATGAGCCAGCTGCAGTTTTCCAGTCCTGCACTAATTGTGCATGGATGCTCACCATTACTTATGGAAGTACTGTAGTCTACAGGCATTTTTATATGGGTCAGAAGCCTAGTTCTCATAAAAGTTCTGGTTATAGTGGTTAAATCAACACTGGTAATGCTGAAGCATCTCACCACTGATTCAAGTGGAGGGAAGTTGTAGTGTTCCAAGGAGTGTTTCTCGTATGGGCACATTGGTAGGCTAGGTAGGTAGGAGCTATGCCACATCTCTCTAGCTTCGTACCTAATCTGAAGAAGTTTGAAAGACAGCAACTGACCTTTGTTTCTTGTTTGGTTGGTTGGTTGGTTTGGTTTGTTTCTTTTATCTTTATCTTACAATAGGAATTTCATGACAATTCTGGCTGAATGGAGTCTTAGGCATAAGTGGAAATTATAGGCATCACCTGAATAAATATGTTTGTTTTGTTGTTGTTTGTTTGTTTGTTTTTGTTTTTTTTTAAGAATGAAGCTGCAAACCAGTGTAAATAAATATAAATCATAAAGGAAAATTATGGACAAAATACTTTTAAAACCTCCTATTCCTGAAGAGACAGGTATATAAAACTATTTTTTTAAAAAAATCTCAACTAAAACTATACAGAAAAATATTTTTGCATTGAAAACTAAAATTGAACGGTGGCTTCTGACTCTGATAAATTTATATTACTTTTTCTAATTGCTTTATTGAATATAAATGTATGTTGTCTCATTTGTCTTGCCTCCGGTAAGGGTTCAGTCAATTTGTGTTCTCAGTCTTAACTTGAATAGGATGCTGTAGTTCCTGTTACTGCCAAGTGAACTCAAATTTTCCCGGCTTATCTTCATTGTTATCAATCTGAGGAGT
Organism: Anser brachyrhynchus; assembly: GCF_964034855.1. Taxonomy (NCBI): domain Eukaryota; kingdom Metazoa; phylum Chordata; class Aves; order Anseriformes; family Anatidae; genus Anser; species Anser brachyrhynchus. The sequence continues at coordinate 151,579,045 of NC_137694.1, forward strand.
GTTACTATTTAAAATATATATATACATATTTGAAAATCAATTAGCTACACTTTTGTGAGTTATGCACTGTTTGCTTAACATTTCTGAGTGAATTTATGTAATTATGACAGAGGCTAAAATGTCATCTTCCATCGTATTTGCTTATTAAGTCAGTCGTCTCTGATCCTGAAAAAGTAGCTGTGATTGCACTTTGTGTGGAGTTTCTAATGTGTGACTGAATACTTGCTTTGTTCATCTTTTCCCTGTTAGCAGCCTGTTTTCTTGTTTAACCCCTTCTCAATAAGACATGTGTCAAGTCCTATCCTGGAGGGAAGGGATGAAGTCAACCAGATAGTTATTGCAGTTACAGTTAAGTCACATTTAGGCATTCGGCGCCTTGTTGACTCAGTTGCAGTATAGATTTTCCCACACTGTTTACTTGACACTTGTGAGTCCAGCCTGTACCAACTTCTATTGTATTAAGCAAACACTCCTCCTGTGCTAAAATTCCACTCATTGTTAACACTAAAGCAACAGGATTTTCTCCAGTTCACAGACAGCAGAACCTATTGTTATAAGAAAACTCTCTCAAGACGGAATCTGAAAAGAATCATATGACCCAGAAAGGGATTAGCCTTCAGGAAGTCTTTGGGCTTTACCATTTTGTGAAGGCATCCCCAGAGAGAAGAGAAAATAATAAAGTAAAACATATTTCTGGACTGAAGCCTGTTCCAAAATAGGTTATAAGCACTTTCAATTGTGTGAAAAAAAGAACGTAATGTTGCTAAATGAGACTATGACTGAGGCTAGGGAGATTGTGGTGATTTAACATGAGTCAGGTCAATAAACTTTAATAAAATAACTTTTTTACTAAAGGGAGGAAACAAAATCATCTTTGTGAAAAAAATAGCAGTTTTTAAAATACAAGTCAATTACATCACATACTGTTATACAAAAAACTCTTACTGCTTAAATAGTTGTCAAAAATTACTTGTTAGAAGAGATTTCAGCTGTTTTAAGTTAATTTCCATTTTCCTCAGCACATAAAATAGATGTGTCATCATTCAGTTTTTTGGAGTTATGCATTTCAATTTTAGAGTCTACTCAAAGCGTTTAGACATAGGCAGACAGTCTGCTAACAAAACAAAGCTAAGATTTCTTTCTTTTTACCAGAAGGAGATATGATTACTTATTTCTTACTGATACAGATCAATACTGTAAGTTAAACTACTTAATTAAATCATATATTTTAAAAGCAAATTATATATGTAAATGAACAAAGCTTTATCACCAATTGTGGAGAAATAAAGACAGTTATCTTGCTATATAACAAAATTAATATACTTCTTTCTTGGGCACAGAGAAAAATACACATATATCTACAACACAGAAGATCTCCTGTATTTCCAGTATAACTAACTTTCCATACACTCATAACATCAACACTTTCTGAAAACAGCTAATGGTACAAAAGAATAGACTGTTGTATGAAGCTTGAAAGTAGAAACAGTGGCACCCAGTTACTTCCATATGCTAGATATATGGGATGGAGCCCACTGCCTCAAAGGGAAGCCTGGAGACCTTCCCCCAGCATCTTTTGTTGCAAACCCAGTAGACAGTGCTACACATCATGCAAATGTGCATTGGGAATAGAGTACCAGGTGTATGTAGTAAAAATCTCATAATCTGGAGCTTCAGCGTGATTTTTGCTCCTCCTTCAGCATCTGCATATTGCTCTTTGCCTGGTTTTGTACCATACTCCCATGCTGGCCAGCCCTCCCTGAGCATGTGGCACAGTGGTACCTCAGCTGCTTTCCTTCTGAGCTCTTGAAGAAGGGACAACAAGAGACTCCTCAGCATCAGCAAATTGGATGTTATTGTCCCAGTGAGGCTGTCAAAAAAGTTCAAATGAACTAAACCAAGCCAAATAGGAGCATGGGGAACTGAGGAGTGCAGCCCTCTCTCAGTTGGTGCCGTCTTCCACCTACATGGTATTTCCTAAGACAGGTGCCACGCCAAATGCCATTCCTCTAGAAGAACTCTAAGCTAAGCAATAGGCAAACAGCAAAATATTATTATGGCTCTCCCTCACTGTTCTGCTAAGTTAACACAAACAAAGATAAAATTAATGTAAGGGAGGAGACAAAGGTCAGATTGTACTCTCTTCCATTCTGACACTTCCCTAGTTTTTATACTGACCTCCACTACTGTGCATATTCAGTAAGATATTACAGTTGGAAAATGCTCTTTGATTTTTTCCCCCTGAGAATCAACTTACAGAGTCTGTTAATACAGTCCACATAGAAGTTTGCTGCACTTGTAAATGTGCTTTCACTTACACTGTGGGTGATATCTAGGCATGCTCCCAGGTTATGGTCACACTTTGAGGTGTGTATCATGGTGCCCCCAGGACCCATCTGGCCCAGATGTACAGGCTCTGTTTCTTTCCACCAGCGAAGGAAGAGGGGAGACAACAGCTTTGGCTGGTCCTTAAGCTTCTAGATATAATCAGTATTTGTGGTTTTTTTCTATGAAATCTTACCTGAAGACTAAAACCTTCCTTAGGGCAACAACATTCATTTTTAACCTTATAAATAAATAATTTTATATTTACTCACCAAAAGGTAGGAATCCAATTTTCTTATACCACTATTTTGAGAGTATTCAAAATGATTCACGTTATAAATTTTGTTGAAGGATACATGCCTGGGGTGTGGTGTAGACATACAAGAGTCAGCAGGGTGAAAGGAAATGTAGCTAAAATAAGCAGATGGGTGGACAGATGGGCATGAGAGGAAGAAATAATATTAATCTGCAAAATAGATAATAAAAGTCCCTGGAAGAATAAAGTGAAAATGAAAGAGTGATAGTTAAAATATAAAGAATGAGATAATCTAGTCAGAAGGCTAATGGGGATTAAAGGTTTCTGTTTCTTTCAGAAAGGATCTTTAGGTTGGGATCTTGAAGTGACTGAACCACTGAACTCAGTGGGGGGTTTCATATATTCAACAGCTGTAAAAGTCACATGATTTATTATAGTGCCCTAATGTGAAAATAAGTCCCTTGTCCATAAGGGAAAGGGCTAGATCCAGTCAAGAAGTGTTGTGGTTTAACCCACCCACTCACAACCCACTTACAGATGCCCAGCCTATTCCCGAGCAGCCAGTCCCCCCATATTAATTGTTCAGCATGACGTCAGATGGTATGGAATACCCCCTTGGCCAGTCTGGGTCAGCTATCCTGGTCCTGTCCCCTCCCAGTTCCTGCTGCACCCCAAGCCTGCCTGCTGGCAGGGCAGAGTGAGAAGCTGAAAAGTCCTTGGCTTAGTGTAAGCACTGCTCTGCAACAGCTAAAACATTAGCATGGTACCAACATTATTCTCATCTTAAATCCCAAACACAGCACCATACCAGCTACTAGGAGGAAAATTAACTTCATCCTAGACGAAACCAGGACAAGAAGGTTCAGACCTATCTCATTCTGTAGAAGCTCACATAGCAAATTTGATGCCTCTAAAGGACTGGTTAAGTTTAGCTTAATAATTTGAGTGTGGCTGTGATTCTTTGATCCAAATATGTTAAATATAGTCTAGGTATATATAACCTAAGTAAACTTTATGTGTATATATATATAATTATATATAAATCATATATAGTTTATATATAACTATATAAACAATATATACGTAAACTTCTAAGTAAACTTTATGGCCCAGTTTTCATTCCTTTCAATACACTACTGAGTAAAGAAAGAAATCTCCATGAAAACATAGGGATTTATGAGAAAAAAGAAAAAAAGAAAAAAAAAAGTGAATTTCTTAATTGTTACATGAAGATACTTTAAATGAAATATACATTCATAACTCTACTTAATTTAATTTTGGGGTTTGCTGGCCAAAAGAAACTGAAGGACTTTTCAAAATTGGTGTATACAATATATTTCAAAATAGGATAGACCCATTTATGACAAATGGACATAAATTTAGGAAGCCCTTGGGATTACTGAAAGAACAGAATGACTGCATCCATTTCTACCTGATTCTATTGTTCAGGTTTTATGGTATGGCTATGCAAGACAACTAATAATCTAAAATCACCAACCTTAATAACTGGTATGATTAAGTGAAGCCACCAACACCTTTACCCCACCCAAACATGTCTAAGAAATTTGAACATTGCAGAATATTGTTAGACTCGTGCCTGCACAAACTTATGTTTAAATCACAAAAGAAGTGGATGTTACAGCCAAGGTAGTATTTAGAAAGTTTGCATATGTTATTAGTGCTTTGCTAAACCACAGCTTAATAAGTACTCACCTTAGGATTGCTGGCACTTTACCCTCAAATTATCTCCTCTAATAATGGATCAGCTTGACATTACTAACCATGTTGGTGCACTTCCTCTCGTTTAACTAATGTTTCAGTGGTGAATAAAACTGACCTAAATTTGGCTGATTCTTCTTCCTCCAGGCAGGACATAGTATATGAGTGGAGCTAAATACAATTATTATAAATACAGTAAGTGCAATAACATACAGGGGAGATATGATGAATAGAATTCTGTTCCTAGCTTCGTAGTTTTGCTTTTTGAAGTTGTTTAGACCTGAAGGAGTGTTTTTACCTGAAATCTTACCTAATTTTTCCAACTATACCATTTTATGTAATAGAGTATATTACCTTTCTCTGCAAGTCATGTTCAGCCAGTGTTCATGACTACAAAAAACTACTTCTTCTGGATGCAAATTTTTGTGTTGTTTTGTTTGTTGTTTTTTGTTGTTGTTGTTGTTTTTTTTAACAACCCTAACTTAATTAGAACATGCATATCATCAAAGAATGTATCATACCAGGAATTATTTAACCTTTTTCAGGAAGCAGGGATCTATTCATCTGTTTGCCACCAGAGACTCCTGATGACAGAAAGGACAGTAGTAAGCCTACCTAAAGCATTCCTAATTCCCGTCTCATACAGTAGTAGATCAAACACCTTTGTTCAAATACACACCTAACATATTCAGCCGTACATAAAATTTACTTCTCAGTTTTGTGTCACGAAGTTCCTAATGCTGCCAATCAAAAAAAAAAAATCACAAATGTACAAAGGGGCACCTGCAAAGCAACCTTACAAGCAACCTTACAATGTAGGTATGGGCTTATACTCATTCATATAGCATTAAGTTCACATGGTTGTGGTACCTTTTGTGTATTATCTTCATGATTACTTCATTTATCCAGGGAAGGGGAAAACAGCTTGAAGAGGGGTTGAACATACATACCAACAGATATCCAAACCATTAGCAGTGTTGTATGATTATAAGTATGACACTAATTCACATCCCTTCTCTAAGCAACCTATAGGATTGCTATTAAACATGCAAAAATGTATCAGTTTTTTTCTTTAAAATACAATGATTCTGTGCACATGACTCCTGGGTAAGTGTCCTGCTGAAAAAATGTATACATATCGTATTAGAATTAATCATACCAAAGAAGCACTGAAGCTGAATTTTCTGTAAAATCAATTACAGTTTGGATGTTCCACTGAAATGAAAATAGAATCCAGACCAGCTTATGGTTTTGAAAGATTGAGCTTTACTCTATATGCAATGTAAGACCATGACCCTGAAAGCAAGGGATCTGAATGCTTGATATTAGTTCCATAAATGTCAAAGGGTCTATTCATGGTGTGCATAGATACAAAAATACAAAGTTATAGGGCCCAAAGTAGTAGCATTCATGCTTATCTGTGCTTATTTTTCCATTTTACTTACATTGTTTTTAACTTTTTATTTTTTTAATTATGCATCCAATAATTTCCATCCGTCTTGGCAGATATACAGATCTGTCAGGTTTTATCCAGAGGCTCGAGGGAGATTTGCTCAGAGCTGGAAAGAGACTGGGCAGAGACAGACTGACTTTTTTTCCATCTTCTCATTTTCCATTCCCCCAATTTTCTTTTTTTTTTTCCTTTTTTTTCTTTTTTTTTTTCTTTTTCTGAATGGCTTCTTTTCCCCTTCCATTCTTTCAGACCCTGCCTGTGAAACCTGAGTTCTTCACTTTCCCAACCACCCCTTGTCCTATGCATTCATCAACACTCTCTACTATCTCTGTAGCATATGGTCAGAGACAGATACATATGGTGATAAGCATCACTCCCAAGGAAACACTCATGTATTAAAGGGGTAAAGAGTAATTCAATGCTAAGCTTCCACCTAGACCAAATTTATTCAAAAGCAGAAGGAATGGGACAGTAGAAAATTATATAATAATCTAACGTGCTGGGGTGTGTTCTGAAAATAAGGCTGAGTTGGAGGTGATAACTAGACTGCACATAAGATATGTAATAGCACTCCCTTTGGGCAGGCAAGTGTATAGGTTTAGTCTTTTGGACAAAGAAAAGGGAAGAAAAACCAAACTCACTATGAGATAAATCCTAAATGTGGAGCATTGCTATACCAGATAAAAGGACAAAACAAAATGTCTTTTAAGAAATATTTCCCTTTAGAAGTGCATTTTTCCTTTCACTTTGTTCAGCAAACAACAGGTTGTAATCCATGAGTGAGCCATTTTACTTTAGGTCATCCCCAGAATGGAATAAGTCTGCTTCTTAGAATTTTATTTTTTTGGATGGGGGAGGGGAAGAGGGCCTGGGGAGGGAAGGAAAGAAAGAAGATATTTCATTCATCAATCTATACTGATATAAAAATATTTAGTCTGATAACAACAGCCTGTGCTACACTTCTACATTGCCCCACGAAATTGACTTCTGCATGATTAAGTTCCTCTTCAACTCTGACTTAACACTGGATCATGCACAGGGAACCACAAGAGTCAACTAGTCTGGACACCAAGTTTCCTCCATAGAATGGTGAAGGCACAGTGTAGTAGACAAATATATGCACATACATTATAATCACATTTGTACTGCTACAGTCGTAGCAATACAAAGTCATATCCCCAGTAATAATACTAGTATAAAATTTATTTATATCATCCTGCAATTAAAGCAAATTTTGTCTCAGCTAAGGCTGTAAAATCAAAGCTCATCATTTTGCTTATCAGAAAACTTTTATCGCTGCAGTGTACTATTTTAAAAACTGTACACTTTTACTAATGTGTAGAATGTATTGATATATGATTTCCATAAATACGGATATTTCCTGATTCCTTTCCTGAACCCACCTAGCTACAGATACACAGACTGCACATCAGTGAATGCCTCTGGAAATCCCATATGTATGTGACTGATTTCACTGCAATGTAGGATAACGGTATGACTTTTCAATGTTCATATAATTTTACACTTCTATACTGATTTACAGATAAGGAAGATGTTGCTGTATAATTTTTATAATCAAGAGTAACGTCCTCTGTGTGAATCATTTCTACTATCAAAAATAGTGGGTATTTTTCTCAACTATTGTGAGATTTTTTGAATGAGTTTTCAGTATTTCAAACTACCAATTCAGACTGTGACAGACAGCAAGTCTTTCTGTAAAACTAAAATAATTCAAATTTGCTATTCTCTCACTGATCTTAGCATTTATCTTCTGTTACCAGATGGATGTTGGATGTCAAAGTCTTGTGCCTTTAACGTCCATCATTAAATTGAATAAGAAGCCTTTCACATTTATTTAGGGTCTGTTATTTATGTTTACCATAAATCTATGAAATAGTAACTACTGTAAAGATCAGGAGTGCATGCTACAGATTAATGTCCACTGCCTGGGTAGAATGCATCCAGCAGGACAACTCCCTGCTAATATCTATTGAACTAGTAAATGATGAGATCTAACAGAAATATGCTCTTCAGTCTTTTATAGGTCATGAGAGTAATTTGTTGCTTAGGTGGAAACATCTACACTTCTTTCTGAAGTATATTATTTTTCATCTGATTATAAGTATAGTTAATGATGGTATAAAGACAACTGTAGCTTTCTTTCTGAAGTCACTTTTCTGGGTGAAAGGGAAGGAAGAGGGTGAAAAGCAAGATGAACAGCAGATAAGGCTAAGTATATTGTTTCTGTTTTTTTTTTTTTATATATAATTAGGAAATTTACAAAGGGCTAAAGACAGCTATACATAAATAGGAATAAAAATGAGAAAAAAAATGCAATTGGATTGGGAGAAAAATTCCACTTTATAGACAAATTCTTAACTGCTTAGAGGAGTATCATTTGGAAACCGTATAGTTTTAAATATCATTAAGAGAAGCTTCTTGTAAAAAAAGAACCTGCACTGGTAAGGTCCATTGATATGAGCAATATGTTTCATATTTTAATAAGATTAATGAGAAAAGTCATTGGTACCTCTATATGAATTTGTACTGTGTAACTGTTATGACTGTTTTTCACACTTTTACACAGGATCTTCAAAGGCCTCCACAATGTATTCATTTCAAATATGATTTCATTCAATATTTGTTAAAGTTGTTCCTCCTTCAAAACCTACAATGGGAACTCAGTACTCTCAGTGGCTCAGAAGAAGTGCTCTAAAGCATTAATTCACTGTGGAGAATGAATATACGTTTCCAACATTTTTTCATAACTTCTCTACAACTCACATATACAGGACTTCCAATTTTAGGTAGACTGACTTACTGATAGGAACATTCAGTTCCCAAAATAGTATTTTTAGCCCCAGGGGATATTTTTGAATGTTGTTCCAGATATATGTTTCAGAATGTTGAAATTCAGAAAGATGTGGATATTTGGTGGTATTCGTAACAAGCTGAGGAATACTGATATCTTTCAGACAGCTGTTTTTGAAAGTTTGTGTACCATACTTACCATGGTAACTGAAAGACTGATACAGTAAAATAGGTGCATTCTGGCCACTAAACCAACAAAATGCTTAATAATAACAACATAATTTAATTTCCAAACAGAAAATCTAGTCTTCTGGTCCAGCAAAATAAGTCTCCAAAGAACTTTAAGATCTTGAAAATCTGTATTATGTAAAAACAATGTAACTTGTATATGTTCCATGTTAAGCACTAATCAACATGTATCAGGTCAGGTCAAGAGTGCTGGACACATTGGAAAATCAATTTAATAACTGAGTAGTAATTAGTAGCAAATCAGTGTTAATTTTACAGCTCCACATAATCATTCTACAAGTACAGTGATCAATAGCAAGAGTAAGAGACTGTAGTAAAAAGAGACCTATCACAAAATAAATTCAGTCAATACCTATACCTCTCTAAGTGACCAGACCAGCTGGATGGATTATAATATATATTTAATGATGTGCTTTTTGACTAAGAAAATAGGAGATGCCAGACTGGATCAAACCAATGGCCTAAGCTAACATAATGGCCACTAATAGATAATACTGTGTTTAGGATAATACATTATTTACTCTGATATTCCATTTTAATTTCTAGTAATCTTAGTGTTAGGAATTTTGTGCAGCAGGGTTTCTATAAGTTTGGGTCTAGTAGCCTTTTATGGATTTTTTTTCATAAATTTATTTTTATTAATTTTAATGTATTCTCTTTTGACACATGAACTGATATTAGCAACAGCACAATTCAGGAAAACCCTATTAACAAGCTGAACAGCATGACTCTTGAAGAAAAGTGAAGTACAGGAGTACTATAATTTCTGCATGGAGATACAAGCTACAGTGTAGAGACATTCCTTTGAGGCATCTTCATAAATTTGCATGGTTATTTAGTTCCTTTGTAGCTAACATGAAAGAGACAGAAGGGATGGTTGCCAAACAGACAAACAAACAAAATCTTTCAATGAAGGAGAGGATTTTCACACATTTTGTAATGAGAACGTCACACCTTAAAGGATTACATATAGTATCCAAATTCAGTTACCCATCCTTTTTCTCAGCATCCCTATAATGGTTTCTTTCACTTTGCCATTTGCAGTCCAACCCATCAGTATGTCACACCTTGATGTCTACAGCACCATGACCCTAGGGTAGTTATTTCTCCACTCAGTCCCTGCAAACTGAGATCAGCTTATCAGCTAATCAGCTTCCACCCTGGAAGTGTGATGTGTTTTTCTTCTTTTCACTATGCTGTACTGACACTGTTTCACTGCAATATCAGAAGTTTGTACAATTTTACCTCTTCATGCTTATCTATTTTCATTTTATGAAATCATTCATTTTTCTCCACCACTCTGCCAATGATAACAACTTCATCTTGTTTCTACCCTGTTTTCTGAATAAGTCCAGTCTACGTTCATTATTCTTCAGGAAATATGACCCCTCCAAAGCTCAGGCAGAAATATGTTTCACAGCCAGAGTTCTCCATGTTCAAACACTTACCGAAGGCCCAAAAGTCTTCTGATGTCCCTGAACAGAATTGGTTGAGGGAGTGCACTATGCTGGAGGATGAATCAAGACAGAATTCACAATTCTGGTACAAAATATGTATTTTGTTTTAATTTTACCCAGCCCTCCCTGTGTAAGTTGTGTAATCAAATATCTGCATCATCTACTTCCAGAATTTTTGTAAGTGGTACAGAAATAGTAGGAGTGATCAAATGACAATAAAGATCTTGAAATGACACGAACAAGAGACATTGCTATCTTGCATTTTGAGCTTCAGAAGAATTTTTCTGTACTAGATCTCTAGAGATACTCTTTATAAAGTCTGTTAGTATACTCAAACTAAGAGTTACTGGTAGTTTAAAAAACTCTGACAAAATATTTTTTGTCAAAAATAAAGTTTTGAAAAAACGGAGATTACAGCCTCACCATGCTCCCAAACATTTTATTTCCAGTTCTGGAAATTAAACCTGAAAGCAAAAATAAGTTTCTGTTTGTTTCTTGTTGTTGTTGTTTTAAAGGAAAATATGAAGACTTTTTATTGGGAAAAAAAATCTAAACAGAAAAAATAAGTCTCTCTTTTAAGAAGTTATCGGAGGGCATCAGAAAGACTGTGGAAATTCAGTCAGTCTGTGCCAGGTGTATAACACTGCCATCCAAAGGCTGCAGGAAACATTTGTGGGAATATAGTTAATACCAGTCAGTTCAGAAACTTCTAATGTACACATTTTTAAAAGCTATGTCTCATCTCTCAATACCACGTGTGCTTGCCTTGGAGGTGAAAGGCCATGGGATAATCTGCTGTACTGTGTCCTGATTTGAGTTTCTGAAAACATCTTAAAGTCTTGACAGGATTATCTCTGTTTAGCCCTAACTCTACCCCACAAAGAACACTTATTTGAAGAGACCTTAGCAAAACTCATGTGATGAGGCCAGTGAAGCTTCCTTGGATCTTAGGTGTTTGCTGAAAAAGAGCCGGGCTTGCTATTAAGTTATATTACATCAACATGTATTGGTAGCAATGATGGAACAAGTCCTATATTATTTTCATATAAATCATCACTGACCAAATACAGCTGTGTTATCCAAACCATTAATGTGCCCCATGTTATATTATTTCTAAGTCTATTATTTCTAGTAAGTAGGTAGTTAGGCAGGTACATAAGTAACGCCAATCCCTTCCCTTCCAGTATCCACTTTTATAATTGCATTCTTTAGGTTTCCTGTCACTTGTATCAGAAACAATTGCTGACAAAGCATTTTTTTAAAAAAAAGCTTTAGAAAAGCTTTTACTGAATAAATAAATTAATTAATTATTTTAAAAAGTTCTTTTGTGTTGGAAAAACTTCACAGTTTTTCTTTCACTGCAAAATACAATATAGTAGTAGGTCTATCACAAGAACTATGCATTTGATACATACATAAATGTTTTCAATTTGGTTACAAGAGTTCAATTTGCTTACAAAAAGGGACAATGGATTTAGCACTGGCAATTTTGTCCCTGCAACCCATAAAATAATAGCACTTCTCCTGCTGTCCCTTCAGTGTTTCAGATAAACAATTTCTATTGACAAGGTTTTCTATTTGGACTGGCTGTTTGTATTAAAAGGGGAAACAACTGTCAAAGAAGTCTTCTTAACAGATACCCAAAACTAAAAAAAAAAAAAAAAAAAAAAAAGCTTATCATGGATTAAACTTTGTATCACTTTGTCTGAAGTAAAGAGGAGATAATAGGAGACATGGGGATATATGCAATGAAGAGAAACAATACAGTGTTTCTTAGGGGTTAATCCAGGTCTGCAACTGAATACAACAGAGTTAATCTGATCAGAAGAGGCTTTAGGCTAAATTCTAGGGGAAAACTTGTCACTTTATGATCCAGTTGTAGTAAATGAAAGCCTATGTTTGCAAAGAAGATTTTGGATCTGGGATCCATTGGGGCAGAAGTTACCTCCATGATTTCTTCCTTGTTCAACACGCCAGGGGTCTTGTAGCCTGATAAATGATTTTTCAAAGATCTTCATTGTTACCTTTTCTTCTTTCTGGAAAAGAACAAGTGTTACAAAAAACATACTTAAGAAAGCACACAACTTTGACCTAAGGGCAAGAAGTCTTTGATGGTAAGGACTTTCCGGTTTGCTTGTCAAATTTTCAACTCAACGACAGTAATCTTCTTGGTTATTTCTACAACTGAATACAAAATATAATGATAACTTTTCATAATTTGAAAATTATACATTTAGCAGATTCAGGTTTTATTGATTCACCCAGATGAAAATGTAGTAAATAAATATATTATTTTACAGCATTTATTAGTTACTATGAAGAGGAATTCTAAAGTAAAAGTAAAGGCTAAAAATGATATAATTAAAATCTCCTATGATCATGTTATTAGGGATTCTTCTATAATACTTTAAATTCTATAAAGTCTTTAAAGAATCATCAGAAAGAACATGTTACACAGACCAAAATACAAAACTACATTTGTGACACTAATTGAGAAAAAGTTTAAAAGAGATATTAGTCTAAAAATAGATTTTTGTTCTTTTCCAATAAAGCATTAGAGTATTATTTTCCAAAAATATTTTTTATCCTGTACAAAATAAAAGACTCAGACTTCACTGACTCATACAACATAAGATATGGAGACTGAAATATCTGATTTTTTAAGAAAGCTGGAAAAGTGTAAAGGAATTCAAAAGAATAAATGGTACATTGGTTATTCTTGAACTAAATATATATATTTGAGTAACATTCTTTTCAAGTTAGACAGTAACTATCACATATATGGACACGTATATTCTTTGGTATCTCTTTTGAATACACAGGTGTCAAAGTAAACTTGGTAATTATAAGGTATGATTTCATCTTCTACAACATAAAAATAATTATTTTAAGAACTTAAAATCTAAGGAGGATGTTTTATAATATTTAGAACAACGCCAGCATTGAAGTATGTATTGAAATGTAAGTAAAGAAATATCAGTATTGACCTTGCTTCTGTGTAAGTGGTTGGGACATTTTCTCTTGTCAGAAGTTGGAACAATTTTTTCTTAACAAAGAGTTGTAGTTTACATCACTCTCTTTATGGAAAAAAGCATGTCACACTCACTGGCAGGAATTTCTCTAATATAGCGAGAAGTGACACCTTCTTATGACACCCATATACCAATGATGCAGGTAGTCTTCATCCCCTCAGCTCATGAATCCTCATCTTTGGGACCAGGACAGATGATGATGAGCGAGGACTATAGCCTGAATATGACTGTACTGTTTCTCATAGTGATAGAAATTCCCTTTTTCTGGAACAGCTGAATAAATTGCCTGAACTGTGCTTTCAGCTCATCAGTAAATGAGACACCAGGCATGGACATTAATGTTGATATGATCTCTAAACACAAAGGTAGTAAACTGAACTATATCAAGCTCTTTAAATAACTCACCAGAGTACAAAGATATGCTGTAAGGCAGATAACAAAGAGACAAATGGCTGATATGTCTTCAGCTTCAGCAGTAAGTTCATAGTTCAGGAGCCCTGTAGAATGGGGTGGGGGAAGGGAAGTAAGAACATATTACTAGCCTGTTGAGAAGATCAGTTGCTAAAGCTGTATAATTTTATGTATGTATGTATATATATTTGCTTTTTAACTCATTTATCTACCAAATTTTCAACAAAAGGCAAGGTGTCACTGAATCTGCTATTGCATCAGATCTTTTTTCTTGCATGTGACTGAAGTAAATGTACTAAATTACCTTTTGAATCAATAGTTGATCGATTGCTTCAGTGTTGATTATGTCCTCCATTTAAATCTGTGCTCAGATAGCTAATTCGGACTTTTTCTTAGGTGCTTACTTATCCGCTTTTACTTGATAGACATATGCTCATGTGACCAACTTGACCAGATAAGTGAGGTCTGATAATTCCACTAGGTAGTTATGGGAGGTTAAACTTTGTTCTGCCATTAGACCAACATCTAAATCATTTTGGAAATCCTTATCTGTTCCTCAACTGTAAGATGACGACAATGTTAAAAAAAAAAAAAAATCTGTAAGGGTAAGGATGTAAAAAATATTGAGACATTCGGAGCCCTTATTGAAGGCTGCAACATTGTCATAGATTCACTGCTATTATGTGACCATGTTATTTCACTGCATCTGACTACTTGTAACTCCAGTGTCCATACAGTAGTGGAAGCAACTGAAAGGCAAATAGATAAAACAAAACAAACAAACAAAACCTTACATGTCAAATTTGTTCACATGCCAGAAACATGAAAGGAATTTTCAATAGCAACCATGGGTAAAATGTAGATTGTAGTACAGGCAGTTCCCCATTTTTTTCTCTTTTTTTACTATCTTCTTCTCCAGCTGTTCATGATTTTGCCATCTATACAGTAACTTTTGTAACTACTATTTCTAGAAACTGAGTATGGGGAGAATGGCCATGGTATGGTCAGAGTTGTGATTGGTTGTCTTCCAGGATAGAGTCAGTGGTGTCTAGAGAAATGGATTTGAAGAATGAAGTGAGAGAGAATGAGGTGGCAGAAGGGACAGAAGAACTGCATGTAGCAGCATCACATCTATGGTACATGCTAACAGTGCTGTTATGGGACTTACAATCCTGCAGCCAGACCAAGTGATGGAACACACAGCACCATTTTGAGGTAACAGGCACAACAGGTAACTAGCACAGCCAAGGAAAAGGAAAAGACTGCATGTGAACTAGCTACAGACAACAGGAAAAGCTCAAAAGCTCCAGAATGTGTACTTTAATATGTTCTTATTTGCCAATAAAAGATATAATCTGTGGCCCTGGAAAACTTCTAGTTTAAGATTGTCTACCTTATCTCATGACCCTAAGACTTCTGCTACTCTTTGAAGGCTTCTGCTGGTGCCCAAGACACTATGCTGGGACAGCAGTGGACAGTAGGGCTAGGTGATGGTGGATCTGCTAGTCAACCGGGGACAGAAAAGCATCCAAGATTAAGAACACACGCTGATGGTAAGGAACAGAATTTGCAACAGACTTTGATCCCAGCAGACAGGTGATATTTAGAAAGATCATCCAATTACTTGGTGTCTCAGGCAGCTTTGCCCCAGCCATTTGAAATCACGCCTAGAAGAATCATCCAGAAAGAAACGAGCTAGTTTCTAAAGTGAATACAGGTTTCTGTAGTGAGACAGCCAAAGACAGGACAGATAAAACAGGTATAATTTTATAGAACTCATGAAGCTTACTAGAATACCTAGAAACCTGTGATATGTCACCTGAAAAGAAGTCTTATCCCTCTTGGGTCCACACAAGGTAGAGGCAAAACTTTAATGTCGGTTCTCTTTCCACTCCCTCCCAAAATGAGTTTCTTTTAGCAGAGGAGACAGTTAATTTTCATCAAAATTGTGCTCATGTGCTTGCCAGTACACAGGCAATATGGACAGCCAATGATCTGAGTGTGAACTAGAGTATGAGCTAACATAAACAAACTCATACCCCTATGAATCCTAATTGTCTACAGTATCAATAATGGACTGAACAGTTGCCATGCTGTCTATTGAACACCTTTGTCACCAGACAACATCTACTCCAGGAAGATAGCCAGTAACACATGACCTCCTAGAAAAGAAGCTGACCAAGTATACCATAATATTCAAAGGGGAAAATAACACCTTTAAGTACATTTCAGTATTTCATGCAAAGCCGTTGGCTTCATTCCTCGATGCATGACATTTTGGTAAAGATATTTACAGATGTGCATAAAAGGGGAGGAAGGTAGCAAACTGAGTGAAAATGGTAAAGTTTTGCATTCACTTCACTGACAAATAAACAATCCTATGTAATTTGAGGCAGAGCAGAATCATGTCCCTAGAGTTCTGAAAGATCCCAAGGTAGTCTCTGAAAGTACTAACAGTATGAAATATATTTTGCTTATGGCTTTCGGGAAGTCATTGATAGGAACTTTAAAAAAAAAAATGCTTTTATACCTTCTGGCATACAGGGAGCTGTTTATCTGTCACAGCCTCCACTATCTCTAAGACTAGACTTTATCATAAAGAGTTTTTCTGGCTGAGATATAAGACTGTTACACAAAAGATACAAAAGGCTTGATTCTCTTTTACCTGCTAACTCTACTGAATGGCAGAGAAATTACCCCCAATTTGCATCAGCATATACTACGGCTGAATCAGCCAAAGACTTCTCATCCAACCAAGATTCAAACAGCAGAAAAAAAAAAAAAAAAGTGTGCAGGTATAGAGCAAATTGGTGGATTCACAAAACACATACAATTTCTATTTGGAAGATTTTTGTGATTTGTTTTGTTTTTTTGGGTTTTTTTTATTTGTTTTGTTTTGTTTTTAGCAATGGATGACTGAGCAAACCAAAAGCCATGATGGGCAGAGTTGAAATGGAAAAAGACAGTAATGTTAAGATGAGTTAAAAGCTCTTTTTGACCCTATCCTTAACACCATCTCCCTAAATGCTTCCCTGTGAACTTTTTGTGTTCTATTCAGTTTACTGAAATAGGGGATAGAGAGGCCAAGCCAAGGATCTATCCCGCTTCATTGAGTAAAGCTAGCCTACCAGGGAAGGTGATGGGTTAGAAGTTAATACAAATGACAGTTCTAAGACAAAGTTAGCCAGTGCCTTCCTGTAGAGCACTGTAGCAAGAAGGGGACCCCCTGCTGATTCCACTTCTTTACATTTCCTTTTGCTTTCCTTCCCCTTATCTGGAGGTCCTGCCATGCCATACCAGGGGATCCTTATTAAAATACAATCTGCTGTCACTAATAGAAGTGAGCAAAGCCTCATTAGCACAAGGGTTAGAAGAGGACTAGCTCTAATTACAGCTCACTTAGAAGAGACAATCAAATGAATAGATAAACCCTTCAAGAGAGAAGTCATTTTTTTCTTGAATTTGGACAAGAGTGGATTTCTTTTATGTACTCTTTCAAAAGGAAGCAAATTCATCTCAGTTCTATTGACCGTTTTTTGTTTTTTGTTTTTCTCACAGAAATACTTTCATAAGATATTTTCTGCGAGAAGACATTTAAGTTGGCCAGGTGGGTGGCTAAGGGGCTGCTTGTGTTATTTGTGCCTGTGTTGGCCAGCAAAGGCACACTCTACAGCACTTACTACCTCCCATCACAGATTCATGAGGAGAGGGACAGGCTGTAGATTCAGATCCATCACAAAAGAACTCTTCCTTCCATGTGCACACAATTGGTAATGAAATGGTCCATTGCAATGTTTAGAGTGCAGTTGTCATGAAGCAGGCAGATTACTGTTTCTCCTCTGGGCAGGCATACCACGGAAAAATATAGAAATGTAATAAACACTGTGAGTCAAAAACATAGAGATTGTAATTTTTAAATGTTTAGTTTCACCTTCAGCCTGCTCTAGCTTTTCCCCTGAATGGCTAGAGAGAAAAGAACCGACATAAAGTTGTTAGGAAAGAAAAATAATTTTTTGATGTAAAATAATTTTTTTCATAATTTTGGGGAGAATTACTCAGATTTTGTACACCTCTAAAGAATTTTCTTATTTTGCCACCACATCACACATGATTTTGGTCTTCTGATCTAGACTGACAATATTCTCCCAGCACTAGGCCCTGGTTGACCTGGTCCTGTCCAAGTTCCTGACCAAAGTCATCCAAATTCTCCCAGTTTTTGCCTTACGGTGTTTTTGCTGATGTTGTTGTGTTTTGTTTATTTGTTTGTTTGTTTGTTTGTTTTTCCCCATGCCTTCTGGTTCTCTTTTCCCTACAGAAATACTCATCAGACCTATATAAGATACATCAGATATATATTTGGAAAATATTTTCTAGAATCAGTGTTTATTATTTTACGACTCATGCTAGTTATCAATCTTATTTAAAGTCATCATAATGGAAGTAATTTGGAAGGATTGCAGGTTTAATGCCATGCCAACAATAGGTGAATTTAACCAGACCAGATGTTACTATATTACTATTTTAGAGTCGGATTGCAAGTTACTGGGAAGATTCTGGATCAAACCAGTGATCTGTTTAACACAGTTCTTTGTTTCTGACAGTGTGTTGTACTGGTTGTAAATGCAAAATGTGAGGGGACTTACTGTTTCTGAGTCTTATCCATTACTTGGCTGTTAGTTTATGTTGTGCTGTCACGTCTTCTATGCATAGGGTCAGACTATCTTCTATCTAATTTAGGAAGCCTCCAGACTGGTTTTCCTATGTGCAGCTAAGGAAAAGAACTGCAGCAAAGAGGGTGAAAATATAATGACCACAGCTGATTTAGAAACTGTTTTCTGCATGAAAGGAAGAGGACTGTTTTCCTTTTGCAGCCTTGCTTTAACATATGGAGGAATCTCCTCTGATTGTGTTCCTTGCTTTCTGCAACACCACTGCACCAATATCGGCCCCTGACTTCTTGTGAAGATACATCCCAGTCCTAAACAAGAATCATGAGAGTTATTTTTATGTTTTATTTTGTTTTGTTTTGTGGTATGAAAAGTTATCAGACTTTCTTCCTAAGAGGACTAACCCTCTGCAGGAGACTAATATTCTGAGTGCCCATCTAAGACACACAGTATCTAAAATCATGCCTTATTACAGGGCTTACATAGAACAGAGCAGTTGTATTTTAAATGAAAATACTACAAATAATAGTGCTAGAGTTTTTGCTCATTACAATAGTTTTCATTACAAAAGTTATCTTTAGGACTATTCTGCTCTTTAAAGGGCTCTCAAAGTCAGTGGGCACAGCACATAACACAGAGCAGGACACACCAGGGGGCAATCCTGTCATCACCATGTGCAATGCAAACCTAACTTGCTGGTCCTGAGATGAGACCCTTTCTTCAACTCTATACCAAATAGACTAGGGGCATGTTTCTAATCTTTACAACTTAATGAAATGATTTCTGTGAGCGTGATCTTCCCTCCAGGAAAGGGCTCTTCCATCCCAGAAAGTGAGACCCCAAAGCAATTTAATAGTTAGACATTAAACACTGAGTGAATTTACAAATCTGTTGGTTGAACTGTCCTAGGATTTGCAAGAGGAAAAGTGGTAGGAAAAGGCAGTTTAATGACCAAAAGTAGAGAAAGCAGTCAGTCCTCCTGTCCAGAGGGTTCAGCTAAGAGTTTCTCATCTCTTTGCTTGTTATGAGGCACAAAGGAAACTGACGTTTTGCAGGGCCAGTCTGTGAGGGCCATTCCTGACAGAGCAGTTGGCTGCTGTGCACATCTGCCATTCAGCGTGCTGCTTGTCACCGGCACAGGAATGCAGTGGCTCTGGAGGAAGAAGAAGGAAAAAACTCCTCAGTATGGGAAATAGGGCAGAGAAGGGAAGAGTGGTAGAGAATAATGAAGAAGTAGAAGGACACAGATACCTCGTATAATTAATGGCTGGACTTGATAATCTGATGGTCTTTTCCAACCTAGTGGATTCTATGATTAACTGCTTGAGAGGGTTTGAGGTGAAACACATTAAAGTGGTTATACATGTTTATCATGAAACAGCATAATAATAAACAGAATTCTCTATATGAAGACACAATTGCAGTAGAACTTTAATCAGCTGGTCTAATACTATTTCAAAAGAAAAGAGGTGACAGCCAGGGAAACAGTTTGTGACTACTGAAGGCAATGTGCCATATATCCTTTCATGAATGGATGTCTCCATCATATTCAATATCTAGATCCATTTGTTGCTAAGACAGAATAATTCCTTAATTCCTTACAGTGTTATCTCCAACATTACCTGCAATATACCTATAAATATTTCTATTCAAAATATCTTCATTAACTATATGAGAAATCATAGCTGCTTTTTAAAATATTTTGTATATTTATTAAAATATGAGCATTATTTATTGTATTATTATATTTATTATTATAGTGAATATATGGTTTATATCATTGATAATAAGCTATATATACTTAGTCTAACATGGTCATAATTTCTAGGGCTTTTCTACCTTTAAGTACCTTTTATTTTGTGAGTTCATAGTGAATGATTTCTTTCTGTTAAGGCTAAGTAAAACAAAACTAAACTAAACTAAAGCCATGGAAGTTAAACTTCATGCAATGAATGATCAATACTGGGTGAACACAAAACGTTGGATAACTACATCAGTTGGAACATTTAGATGTAAGTTGTTTGTTATGTAGGGGCCCAAAATTCAATTGTTTTTCTTTAATTATAGCTATGTTAAATTCTGCTGTATGGTATACCAACCAAATCAAATGAATTATTTCTGCAAAATAAAGTTTGAACACAACTGGCCTTGGGAAAAGAGAGAGAGAAATCAAAAAAGGATTCATTTTTGACCAAGTAATGAAAATCTTCATTTAAGTGCTAATCAATATGGAAGTTAATCTGCACAGCATATTATCTATCAAAAGTCAGAATATGTTTCACACAAAGTGTTTTATTATTAAATGTTTTAAACATTGTTCTGTGGAAAACTAATTTTACAGTTTATATACATATATTCCATGAGAGGTTCTCAGCTGGTGTATATCAGCCTCATACTATTGGTGTGAGAGAATCTGAGATGATTTTTACAGCTTTGAAGATGAGATTGAGCCATATATCTACCTGAGAAGGTTGGTAATTTTCATCAAAATTTTTACATAAACGACATGTTCCACTTCATAGGTTTTTTGTTTGTTTGTTTGTTTTTTGTAATTTTCCCTGAATCTCCCTGAGACTTTTGCTACCATTGAGAATAAAGATCTTGAGCAGAAAGTTAGCACTTTAGCACTTTCAAATCAGTTTCATTTTACAATTGCCTTTGAAGATATAAAGGACAGAGCTTTCCTGAGCACCTTAAACTCCATTTCTAGACAATAAGAATTTGGAAACTTTAAACATTTTCTGAGGCAAACTCTGCCCTGCAGAATATGAACTGAAGTGCATAAACTTTGTCTCTCTCTTGAGTATTTTGTTGAGTATCATTATTTTTATTATCTTTCTGATGAAACCAAATCTACCTCCACTCTTTCCAAACTGGCAACGGCAGCACAGTGTGATTTTGGGTTTATCTTTGTAACAAGTATGAAGCACAAAGAAGAACAAATTCCCCTGTTTTTGTTTATAAGAATCTTCAGAAATCTCAGTGAGGTTACGATGTTCCAATATCTTACTGTTTTTCTTTACATTGTTATCAAAATAGATAACTGCAGGAATAAGTTGACTTTATCTTGCAGAAAAGTTTAAAACTGGGAGTAAAAAAACACAAAACTTGTTGTCAGTCTAAAACATCAGGTCTGAGCAGCAGGAATTACGACACAGGAAAAAAGCCAGCAGTTCACAGCCTAAAAATATCTTTCCTCTTCCACTTTGCTGTAGTCCTATTATAGCTTAAACAGAAGTTTGTACTTCTTTCTCTAACCTTTAGCTTAATAGTTGTCTATAAGGACTTCCTTTAAATGCAAATACACTCTTAACAGTAAAAGACATGGCCCTGCATTACATCCTGGAAACCCAGGAGAAATCTGTCAAAATCTATGAAACTATGTCCGTTAAAACATGCAATATATGTGAAAAAATAGGCCCAGTATAAACTAAGTAATATTTTAATGTGTTTCATTTTGCATTATTAATAAAGTGGTGTGCACTTTTTTTTGTTGTTATTATTTTTTTTTCACTAAAGACTTAGAAGCTGTGTCAAGTTATTTTCATCTGTTAGGGAAAAGAAAATCTATTACTTGTTGTTTTAATTTGCCACTAGTGGTATGTGACAGAGACTGCAAGTTTTACACATCTCATATTTCCAGTAGGGGATCTAGTACAAATGAAAAAATGAATGTCTCCTTTACTTATCAAAGTGTCAGTATCTGCTTTACTATGCAAATGTGTATCAATTTTGCAAATTGTTTTTCATGCAGAAGTAAATTACACCATTCACTACCAATGCACAAAGTAAGCATGGAGGTACCCACAGAACTATCCACGAGCAGACGTAGATTATGGAGACATCTGAAGAGGACATACAATCAGGATGCAGGAGCATCCTGGCCTTTCCCAGTTGTCAGTAGCCATTGCACTTGCTGGTAAGCAGAAAAAAAAAATGTAAAGCTCCCTTTATGCTAGACACAAAGGTGGAACAGCGGAAGGGATGTAATTTCTTGTGCTACACATGCTGTCCACCAGTTACATTAAATCCTGCTCGGCTCTCATTGACTGTTTGTCCAAGGCTGACTCACACTGAGAAGGAAAGCAGGATAAGTGAAAATGCAAGAGCAATTATGATTTAATCTAGGTATAAGAAAGATGAGTCAAAATACTGTACTTCAGCAGTACTAGTATGGAAAACATCCTCCTTATTATAATGGTTTTCTGACATTCCCAAATAAATGGAGCCGCCAACTGGGATTTTTCAAGATTTAAGTGCAGAAAATGGGATTAGGCCATAAACATTCTATTTGGTTAGTTTCCAAATGGGGTGAAAAAAAAAAGAAATATGGCATATTTATAAATATATGTTAAAGACAATTTTTCAGGCTTAATAATTTAACCAGGCTTGCTGAAAGTGGAGTGGGTCTAATCTGGAGATATACTGTGATCTCCCAGATCCCATACTACCCTGTCAGCCTTTCCTCACCCTTTTCCAGTGGCTTTCATACAGTATTTGCATGCCAACAGGGTTGTGGACCTGAGCAGCCTTGACAGAGCCACATGACCTAAGTACAGTGGCTGCCCAAATTTGCCACCTCCCAGGAGTTGCAAATCTGCCAGCAGAGACATAGCTGATGGCTGGCTTGTGGGTTCTCTGCCCCACGCCCAGGACACTTCATGAACACTCATGGTCATTCCACCATGATGAGTACTGTTGTATAAGACTTTAAGATAGAATCTAAATGAGAGAGTTTTTCTTTTTCTTGGCTATTTTTCTTTTTTTTTTCTTCTTTGTTGTTGCTGTTTATTTGTCTGTTTGTTTGTTTTTGTTATTTTTAATCCTAAACCAATCTTTGTCTTTACTGGATGGCTGCGAGGAAAGTCTTTGTGAAAATAAGGTAGACATGAAGATCTACCTGGCATCTAAAGCAACTCAGTCATTATCTTTAACCTTACCAATATCCTGAATGTCAGCTGAACAAGGCAGCTAAAAATTTCAGTAAAGAGAACAGTGAATAACAGGGAGGATGTGGTAATCTAAATCAGAAATCAATCATCCAAGAAGCTTTTTCAAATGAAAAAGGAAAAAAAAAAAAAGAGGCAGTCAACTGCCAGCCACTCTCCCCCACCAAAAATAAAGCTTTTTTTCTTTGTGTCTCTTTCATGTGCACCACAGTGTTTCTGCAAACAAAAATAATAAGGGCTCTCAGGTCCTTCAAAGTGAAACATAATCCCTTCATGGAGAATGCATCAATAAATGAATGGAGTTCCTTGGTCTGTTTGGAAGAGTAGTATCAGCTATGCTTGGGGATCTTAATAATACTCTTATTAAGAACCAGAGCAGTCAAGAGATTTGTTTTTCCTGTAACACCTGAAGCAACAAAAGTCCAGTGAGAGCACAAGAAATGGTTTTTCTTAGGTCAGACTTTGAAAATCATTTTCCCTCCTTGGCAGCACCCTGTCAGTCAAAGCCTGCAGGAAAGGAAAGGGTCGTCTTGCCCCTGCCATTTCTAGGAGGAAAGAAGTGGAGCTGCATGTTACAGAGAAATTAATATGCCATTGAGAATAACCTCTGATAAACATATATATATATAATAATCTTATTTATTAGTTTCAGAGATTACCTTTTTATGATGGAAATTTCATTTTCTTAGCAAAGCCACAGCCTGTTCTCTGTTGGGTGTAAAATCCAGATGCTCACTTTTTGTATTTTTTAAATCTTTCTCTGTTTATCTAGATGTACAGATTTTTAAGACAGAAACATTATATAACCAATTGTTTTGTTGTTCTCACACAACTGCAGTACATTGCAGCAATATATATATATTAAAAAAAAAAAAAACACAGACCAGATTTTTAGCTGATTAAACAAATACAACTTAATTAAAAAGTATATCCTCACCTATTTCTACCATCTCAGCAACTGTTTTATCTGGCAAACCAGATTTTCAAAACACTGAAAATCATGGCTTTATTAACAATTGCTTCCTCTTTTTTTTTTTTTTTTAAACAGGTAAATTTTGAGAAAAGTTTGTATCAACTTCCAACCTCCTCTCCTTCCCAAGCAGTTATTTAGATAGAGAGCCCAAGTCTAATCTTTCACTACAAAATAGAGAAATGTACTCCTCAAAACAAATAAACCAGTGAAAGCTTACTGCTCAGCACAAGCTCCTAAAAATTTTTTCAAAATCTTTGAAATGGGCTGCAATTTACAGGTGAAAAATATTCGGAAATCCAACTGCCACAAACTCAAAGGCAATACTTCATCATCAAACTATTAAAACCCTAGATAATGTTCCTTCACTCTTCACATATTCTTCCAGTGATTGTACTACATCAAATATTAGTGCGGCAAATTTAATGTTGATTTAATGCTGATTAAAAGTATGCCTGTTAGTAAGTAATTTGATGAAATAAGAACAGATCAGTACATTGAACCCGTTGTTGCTGAGGCATCTCCATATACCTGGGGGATTTCTTTCAGAGTAGCCTAGTCCCATGGACTCAAGACCCCTGTAGAACACTGAGAGAGAGTACAGACTGGTGTCTCTGGTTCATTTTCTTTAAATACTCGCAGTACATGGACCACTTTCAAATTATGTGTCTATCTCCTTACTGCAAAATCAGCTACCGTATAGTAGCATTTGGAAACTGTGGGTAATTTGTAAAGATACCTTGATTCAGCCACAAGTGCGTGTTACACTTCTGCATGGAGAAATGTACCCCACAAGTCTATTTTCCTCCAAAAGTTTTGCAGACTCTGAATTTTCAAAGCTGGCTTCCAGTAACTTTTCATGCAACTGTTTCAGCTGAATAAGGTGACCTGAAGATTTCAATACAAAGAGCAGCACTTCTGAAGGAGTATAGTTATCTGCAATTCGTAGTGTATATATAAAGTTATTGTGTGTAACTCTGGTGATCCCATCTGTTCCTCAGTAAGCTATTCTCTGAGAAGTTAATTCCCCAAACTGCTATTTCCTGAAAGATTTATTTTTTCTGTTTACAGATAGACTTCATCCATAGTCACAGGTAACTCAAGATGACTATGGCCAGTTTGAATAACTGCAATGTAATCTATTTCCACAAATAACCATTTGACATTATTGTTTCAACACTGATAAATAAGCTATCACAGAATTCTAGTTACTCCTTATTTATCACTGCTATAGCATAGGTCACTTGTCTTTTAGATTGCAGCGGAGAGCAAATGAGGAAAGCAATACAATTTAGATGCTGATAATATTGGTTCTTCAGAGCAGGTATTTTATGAGTTGTGGTTTGTGAGATGAGTCACAAAATAGAAGTCTAGAATAAAAGGTATTTGTTGTTGTTGTTATTGCTGTTGTTTTTTAATTATTTTTTTTCTGGAATTCCAGAGGAATAAAAAAGAGATGTTAGCTTTGATTATAAATAGACTGTTCAAATTACTTTAGCAGATAAAACCTTGCATAATACCCCAACAAAAAATGACTGTCTTTTACATTAAAAGACAATTACAAAAAGTCTTACAATAAAAGTCTATAAAATGTTACTAACCTTTCCTGTTAAAATACAAAGATTTATCAAGGTTCTTACCAATAAGCATTGACAGAGTTAATTATAGTACAGCACATCTAGTCTTTGGTACATCTAAGAAATCCTATATAAATTAGTGAAATTACATGGATTTCAATTAATGCAGAATTTATTCAGTCTGTAATATCAGTTATGACTGAATCTTTCAGTCTTTAGTTGCTCACTGTTATTTTCAAAACTAGCAAACAGACAAAATGTCTGTGTTTGAATCTGAGACAAATGGGCCATAGGCATGGCAAATTTATCCATGAAGTCTTTGAAAATAAATCATCACTTAAGATGAATGTGTTATATTGTTAGAGAATACTTGACAACACAAAAGTGTGTAATAGTTATATTGCTCAAATAAAAAGGTTGTGCATTTATTAATAACTGTTCTACTTTTTCCAACCCTATCGTTTTGAACTCTACCAATTGTATATTACAAATTTATCATGTGAAGAAATCAGTACCACCCCTGGGCTAACTTCTGGGGAACATTTTATACTTTGCTAAGTATACATTATTTCCCAAGCCATCTGTGTCAGTAATTCTGTACACCCTCTATAATTACCATGTTAATAATTTTTGAGCCCAGAGATGTGGTTTTTGATTGAGACATACATTCCTTCACTTTCACTATCTTTTACGGCTTAATCATTTGCTCCCTCATTTTGCAGTATGCACACAATAGAGCATAATGTGAAATTAAAAAGCAAGACAAGAACTGCTAATCTAGTAGTAAAGTTTGTTCTTCTTTGCATTCTCCATGCACAGACATATGGACACACAAAAGCCTGAAGCAAAAATGATCAACTGCTATTGAAGATCTAACATTGATTGCTAGCAATAAAAGTGCTCCCTGGACAGACAGCAATAATAAAAACAGGCCACCATTCAGGGTCCATCTCGCTATTGCTTTTAAAGGTAATTGCAGCATCTGCTTCTTGAAGTAGTTTAAAACTAATGTAAAGATCTTGCTTCTGTCCCACTGAATGCAAGCAGCACTGAGTAAAGAGTGAAAGGGTTTTGAACACAGCTATACTGGAGTGCACTACCAGGTCAGAAGTGAAGGCAGAAACAGCTGCTTTTTCAATAGACTCATCAGAGCTTCTCCATGCTTGCTGCACTTGCCCGCAAGACTCCAGCACAGACTATTGTGCTGTATTTTTTTTGCTGTGGGAACTTCACTCTTAAGAAACAAATGGACTGGCATTAACTATTAAGTGTCAATCAAGTTGACTATAAGGGCGAGGGGTGGGGGGACTATTTTAAAAATTTAATTAGCTTTCGTCCTGTGATCCTTCTATGCATTTGCATGGTTCAGTTTGCCTGATTTAAGTCAATGAAATTCTGCGGAGGAGGGGAGATACATCTTTCTACCTGAACTCCTTTTTTCACTTACTGTAGCAGCACTGACAGCTATCTCTGCTTTTGCATGAAGATTTAGTCTTGTGACACCCTTGACAACCTATAGAGAAGGTGATACCTGTTATAATCTGATTTGCTATATCCTTATCCACTGATTTTACATTAAACTTGTCCAGTCTAGATGAAACAAAACACCTATTTTGTTCATCAATTCAAATGTTCAGTAATGTCTCTTGGATAGAAACAAGAATATAAAGCATTGGGCTTCATCTTCCCTCTATTATTCATTGGTCTTAATAAATTTTTTTTTTTTGCTCTGCTTATCTCCTTACCCTTATGTTCTGGAAAGAGGATTGCTTTAACCACAGATACAGAGAACATCCCACAGTCTCACCTAACCATGGAACCTATTTCACATTTCATTTGCTGTGTGAATGAGCTGTGAAAATTGTTTCCTGGTTCTCTAAAGTATCAGGACAGTGATTTTCATGGGAGAGTTTTCTTCTGGTTACACAAAATAAAACTCACCCACTAAGTTCATTTCAAAGTTTTAAAACTACTGTGCATCCTGTTAAATTCAAACAAATCTTTCCTGCCCAGTGAATACTTGTTACCAAATCAGAAGCATTATAGTAGTTACCTCTTGTCAGCAACAAGCAATCTATATAAAGAAAAAGAAAAAAAAAAAAAAAGGAAAACACGAACCTTACTTTTTCTGATAAGTGTAGATTTGGCTTTCCCAAATTGAAAGGAAGCTGCTTTCAGTGTATCAAGGGACACTTGAACAAGGACAGTCTATTTTAGTAAAAAGCTGGTTTTGTCTAAGATTAAGCACACAGAAAAAAAAATAGCTTAATCGTGGTGGGAACCTAATTTTGAAAGTTACGCTAAGCATTTCTCATCCTTTTCTTCTTTAACATCATTGTATCTCACTGAGATATTAATCGGATCTGAAAGTATCTAGTAAGCCTGGGAATATTTAAAACCTGTGAAATGCAGTCACAGATTTTACTTAAGTCTTGTACAGTATTTAGTGCTCCTAATACTAGAGTACATAGAGTTTACTTGCATAGATGAATCTCAGAAATTCTTTGCTCCAAGCTTTGCACTGATAAACACTGTAACTAACAATAAAGAGGGAAAAAAAAAGAAAAAAAAAAAAGGAGAGAGGGTAGGAGTGGGAATCTGATCAATCTGTATTAAAAAGAAAGAAAAAGCTACATCATCCTTCTGTAATATGCCAAGTTGTCAGGAGACACTAGCTAAAAAGAGATGAGTAGAGCAAACATGAAATCCCACATAACAGACAATGTGAATAACAAAACTATATCGGGATGTTTTAACTCAACACTGAGCAAACAAATGTTTTAACTGGTGGTTTACCAAAAAAAAAAAAAAAAAAAAAAAAAGCCTGTACATTCCTGTATGCAGGAAGAAAATACTCAGATATGCCTAAAGCTTGGTGCCCATCATCTCAACAGAACACAGGGAACCAGAGCTAGCTTGACTTCAGCCAGTTTCCAAGCAAAAAGGCTAGCATTATATGCAGTAAAGCTCAGGAATTCAAAAGCTTTAAGCCTGTAAATTCCATTCTTCCAATGTGAACTGTGGAAGAGAATCTTACAAAGGAGGGTCCTCCAAAGGTAGCTACTGCAGTGCTCAACTTCTATGAGTAAAGCTAATAACAGAAATAGAAAGGAACATGCTGCTGATTGCATGTCTGTACCTGTGAGAGAGAGAGAGATCATGAGGTGCAAGTGTTGTGGCGTGCGAACATATCCGTTTCTTTAACTGAGGAAAGGAAATCCAACATGCCAATTCGCCAGTGGTAGAAACAACCAAAATTTCAGTTTCATCAGAGCTACTATTTTTCTTTCAGAATTGCTGAGAATATCTAGCAGTGAATAACTCTTAATCAGACTTGTTTATTCACATTAAAAGTCAGCACAGGTCACATTGTTCACTTGGTGCCATTTGGTCTGCACTTACTCCTTCCTGAACAGGAAGTCCTTAAGATTAAAGATTGTATTTTTATGGTCCCTTGCCTGCCTAGCCCTAGCTATTACCTGAAGAGCAATGTAACCAGGACTCAGTTTCTAGAAAGGATATTAAGAACCATTAGTGTGTATGTATGTCAGGATGAAAAATAGGTGGAAATCAAAGTAGAGAAACTTGGTGAAAGCAAAATTGCAAGAAACAGCTAAGTGATTGTTCACAGTATTGAGAATAATACATATTCAGGCAGAGTTATTTTCTATCCAGAGGTCAGCAGAGTGCTAGATCACTAGAATTTTTTTAAATTTGAGCAGCAAATGTGATTTAAATACCCCAAAGCTGTTGGCCACTGGACATATATTTACATCCATTTCATAAGGTATGAGAAATCTAAAGGGTTTGCTTTTCAGTAAAAATTGTTTTTTTTTGCCAACATTGCAGAAACTGTGTATTGGCACAAGGAGAAAGAAAATTTTAGGCAGAGTCAATGGTGTGTCTAGGAAGGTCAGGATGAATGCTTGACTTCACAAACTAATCATTCTGTCGGCTCTGTTATTATAGGATGTTCATATTTGATTTTATATTTTTTTCTTTACACACTGTAAATTACTCAAATGATTACTTTGATGAGATCTTAAAGAAGGAATTAACATTTGAAATTAACACAACTATATACTATTTCAGTACGAACATGTTTTGTTATTATACTTTAGGAACAAAATCCAAATGATCTGTCTGAGAAATGACTTTTTGACCACAATTTGCATATGCAAACTGAAATTGCATATGGCCACTTTTGAATATCTATGTTCTGTACTGAATCTACATAGCAAATGTCATTAACACAATATCGGTGTTGTAAGGGCTGTATAGTAACAGCATGACTTGCATAGACAGAACTGCAGGCTGGATGCCTAGCTCTGCCAATGCTGATTTCATGCAGTGGGAAGGACATCATTGCTGGATGGATGGTTGTAACTCCTGATCTCTGAGCAAGCTGGTTACAAAATGAGACAGGCTGCAAAATCACCTGTATCAGCCCTGTGCATTGCCAGGTCACATACTGTTTAAGTTTGCCTAGATCAGGAGTGGCTATATGACCACAGTTCTGTTAAATTAGCTAACATATGTTGATAGGCAGTTTTATTATACCAGATTTACAGTGATTCTGGAAGGACAGCCAATATTCAAACCAGCATAAAGCTTCATTGTAGCTCAGCTATTTCTTTTAGCTAACATTTCCCCAAAATAACATAGTCCTGCCTTCCCATCACCACAGCCACTACTTCTCACTCCCACATTGTTTTCTTCCTTATGGTGACACTGTGTTTATTCAGACACCCAGTGCACATAGACCCCAGGTAAAGTTAGCCTGCCTTTCTTTCCTCCCTCCCTCGCTCCCACCCTCCCTCCCTCCCTTCCTTCCTTCCTTCCTTCCTTCCTTCCTTCCTTCCTTCCTTCCTTCCTTTCAGCTGTACTAGTTTTCTCCTACGTGTCTCCCTAATGCTCTTCATTAAATAAAGGAGGGTGTAGAAGTGTGGATGAGCAGCTGGGGAGTGCAGATCAAACTTCTTTCATGAATGTGGAGCAATCCTATTTGCATGGTGCCAACAGATGACTCATCCAACATGAAACCTACTGGTTTGGAGATAAGCCATTGATTAGAGACAAGCTCAGTGTTTGCTGGAAACCTGGAAATTCTCTCTGAAGACGATTAGGTGGTTTTCTTCACCCCTGTGTTTCTGGAATAGTGCAAATGACAAGAAATAGAATGATTTAGTACTGTGGTATTCAACTTTACAAGCATTTTTCAAAATTATTTCCATCACAGTCTGCATTTCAGCTGCTAAAGCCTGTCTGAAGAAAAACCTTAATGTGTGTATGAGTATTGCGGTCTCATATTCTCACACTAAAGCAGTTAGGAGCTAAAGCATGGATAAGGATGTCCAAAGGCCGGGCTAAAAATCCCAGTCTTCCCCAGAGAAGACGTCATGCTAAGAGTAGTAAACCCCTTTTCATTCATTAAGTGAGAATAATCTCCAGTTCCAGTATTTCCACAGCTATGTGATAGACTGGGACAGAGGAATCCTCTCTTTTCTTTAAACATCTTGTAAGGGTTCTGCTCAAAATAATAATTTGTTCTCAAGTAGATGTAGAAGCTTTCATCTACAGATATTTATTTGCACTTAGGAATCTCAGACTCCCTATTTGTCAACCTTCACAAATAAATGGTTTTACTAAGCAAACAGATGAGATGAAAACTTTAATAAATTAAACAAGCCTACAATAAAAAGATTATTTAACTGCACAAGTTGTTTATGGGGATAAAAGATTTTAATCAAACTTACCATCAACATTTTGAAAAGGAAGAACCATTTTTCAATCGTGGCCGGGGCAAATTCTTTGAAGTATTAATGTAACCCTGAGAAACTGGCTATTAGTCTTAACCAATTGCTGGATATTAGACACAACAAAAACAGGAAAATTCAAAAGTCTCTGTCGACTTTCCGCTTGATTGTAACAAACTACTTTCTGAGTTTTCTTTTTTGACGTAGAATTTTATGCAGAAAGGCCAGGCTCTGTTTTTTTGTTTGTTTGTTTGTTTTTGGTTTTGTTGTTGTTGTTGTTGTTGTTTTGTTTTGTTTTGTTTTTTATACATAAAATTCCCACCAACCTATGCTCTGAGATGTTCAAACATGAAGGACTGTTTGTTTATAATGCACATTCTGCCAATCCTGTTTAATTCAAAGACACCACTCCAGTGTACCTGAAAGAAAAACCTGGAACATCGGTGCATGGGTCAGAAGCAAATCTGGCCGGTAATTACAAAATGTTGTGAAATAACATAGCAATTAAATAATGACTACCTATCTAGAAACAGAAAAAAGTACCACAGTCTCCCGTCACAAACTTTTATATTGTGTAGTACATAGTTGAAGCATAGGCACCTAGACAGCCCCAGACAGGGAGCGCTTAGATAACCTTTATATTATTGCCTGGGAAAAAAAAATGTCCTGTATATCTAGAAATGCTAGTGGATACTCAACTAACATTGGTAAGTTTCCACTATAAAACAGAGGAAGAGAAAGAGAGAGGTGCACCAGGATATCCCACGCTGAGGCAGTGTGACTAAGGAACAACATCATATAAAGCAGACACACACTTCACACAATATTCGTTGGACTTAGAGGAGTGTTCTTTTATGAATGCTTTAATACTTTTGGATTACGTATGTTGTTTTAGAGCTGCGTTAGTCACACCCTGGGGAAATATGAGCTTCCATGCCTGCCTGTTTCACTGCCGTGCTAACTTGCCCCACAGAATTTACCATGTTAAGAGGGGATTTAAATCTTGGTTATATTCACCTGTTCATTTTCAATCATTTTTTTCCACCTAAGAGGCATGCCCCCTCCACATGACACAGTTCATAAAACCAGTGACCTTTGTCTGGCTTTTTGATTTAAACAGAACAGGGAAGCAAAGGGACTCTCATGCATTGGCAAGCATCTAAAAATACAAAGCAAAACTGCTGCCAGTTCCTATTAAGGTGAAAGGACTGAGAAAAGTTCTTCGTTTTCCATTTTTATTATGAAGGGTGGCACAGCTGCTTCCCCTGCACCATCCCATTCCCCACTCCAGCCCTGAAAGCCAAAGAAGGCAACACCTCGCTCCTTCAGACAGGCCTATAACACATCCTGTCATGTTAGAGGTTCATAGTGATTCTGTGAAGCCCTGTGTGGAGAGAAATTTGTTCCTTCTGCTTTCTGTTCAGAGACAAATAAAAGGAATTAAAAAAAAAAAGAAAAAAGAAAAAAAGAAAATGAGAAAAAAAATCTGTTCTAAATTTTTGTTCTTAAACAAAACCTTAAAGTTTCAAGAATTAGGATCCTTCATATAGTTATTTGGAAAAGAAAGTTGATCATCACATCCCACAGAGATCTCAAAAAAAACCTTTACTGTAACTTTATGGTAGGAAAAACTTTATTGTTCAGTTCTGGCAGTGGCTCAATGCAGTTGCAACCGGACAAGATCTGGATTCTGCCAACCACATAACCTACCAAACAGTGATACATCACTTCATTTTTCAGTGGCAAGGAAAAAATAAATGTTTGGGAGATTGAGAGAAGAAGGAGAAAGAAGATAAGGTAGAAAAATAAGAGAAAACTAATAAATGTGTTCAACTAAATTAAAGGCCTTCTGCTTTCTCTTCTTTACTTCAAAATATTTACTACATTTTCCCATGACTTTTTTACTTTTTTCCCTCTTAATAATTCATGTTCCAAATGATGTTAAAATAATCTGCAAAACATATTAAAAGATACAACTTTTTTTTTTTTTCAGTTTCAAAACTATGTTCTCACCTTAAAATACACTTCAGAAGGATGAAAAAAACTTTTGAAGATTCACTATCATAAAATCTTCAGGCTCACTCTTCATTACTTGAGACCTATCAAATGTTTACCAAAATCCATTCAAAATTAGATCAGGTAGAAATAGAGGGAAGGAGCTTTGACAGTAGAAAAGACAGTGGAGTCAATGGAGAAGGTGAAGGTCAGTGGTCAGAGGAAAGGATAGGGATGTCAATATGAGAGCACTGTAAAGGACAGGATGAATGCTCTTGCTGTGGGAAGTCTGATAATTATGTAGTTAGTGGAAATGGGGAGTGGATATTTAACAATCAGCATTAATGAATGGATTTTGGAGGGTAATCAAGAATGCAATTTAATTGGGAGGCACATGGGAGGAAGAGAAAAGACCTTAGAAGTTTTGAAGAAGATTTCCTTGAACTGAAACTTCAGTTGATTTACATCCTAAGAGAGAACTATGGCAAAATAATTCAAAATAAGCCTCTTCTTTAATAGTGCAGAATACAGTGACTAGTGACATTACACAAACTTCTCCTTAAATGACTATCCCACAATATCTTTAATGCAGTTTATAATATTAGATTATCTATCACATCCCCAGTTCAGACGTGTGGTAAGATAAAGAAGTATTGTTCCACTTGAAACCTGTTGAACCTTGGTAATTCAGAATTTATAAGGCAAATAAGCAATAAAAGAGATTTTCTGCATCCTTCTTTTTGGTTCTTATTTTAACTGAAATAAAAAGTCAGTTATTAAATGGTCAATCAGTTTTCTTCTCTTTTTAATCTCTGACTGGGTGTCATGACTAGATATTTAATACAGGTTTAATTGAACATGATACTGGATTCTTTCTATACTCAACACTTTATTTCTCTTCTAATGATCTGCTTTTCTCTTCTCATGACTGTTTCCATTTCCTCTTGATGTTATTCTCTCAAGCAAACTTTTACTATTTCAGCTCTCCCAGCTGTCCTTGCCATTGTTCTCCTCCCCCTTGTGTTGCTGTCC
Source organism: Anser brachyrhynchus (assembly GCF_964034855.1). Classification (NCBI taxonomy): domain Eukaryota; kingdom Metazoa; phylum Chordata; class Aves; order Anseriformes; family Anatidae; genus Anser; species Anser brachyrhynchus. Next base: position 151,613,704 of record NC_137694.1, read on the forward strand.
TGCTACGTCTTATGACCTTATTACTGTGTAACTCTTAACCTTTTCTTTTGTCAACCATTTCCAGGAAGGACATGAAGGTACTGAGCTGACCAGCAATGAGCTAAATGTCTTAACTCTCATTACTGACAGTTTAGTGCCTGAACTATAGGATCTTTATGGTAGAAGTGAGGAGCAAGCAAGTAGTGTAAACAAAACCTAGCGGTAAGTGACAGTCTAATAACTTGTAGAGAGCTGGCCAGTGGTTTACTGCAGGAATCACTATTATACCAAGTATCACTTAAGGTTTTAAATTATGATCTGGAAGGTGACATGCTTAATTCAGCTCACATATGTAACATACAGTCAGCTTGAGAACTATTAGACTAGAATGGCATTAAAAAAAAAAAAAGGAAAATGAAGAGCCAATATTCTCTGTTTTGTCCCATCTGTCGCTTCTTCCTGGCTGTGTTGTTCTCAACAAGTCATTTCTTTTTAATGGTTCAGCGTCCCTTCAATATTGTTATGATTCTGTCCCCAGTTAGGAGCTACATTAATTAAATCAATATACTCTGTCATAGGGAGGAACAAAACAGGATCAACAAAATTAGGATCTTTAAAAAGCCCACTCCATGCACTCCTCTCTGGCATACTAAAACAACAACTGCTTTGCAAAAGTTTTGACTGAATGCAAAAGTGCACAGATAAAAGATCAACCATAACGCTCCCCTACCTTGCAAAAGCAAATGAAAAGTTCATAGAATCACAGAATCATAGAATATCCCAAGTTGGAAGGGATCCATAAGGATCATCAAGTCCAACTCCTGGCACCGCACAGGTCTGCCCAAAAGTTTAGACCATGTGACTAAGTGCACAGTCCTATCGCTTCTTAAATTCAGACAGGCTTGGTGCAGTGACTACTTCACTGGGGAGCCTGTTCCAGTGTGCAACCACCCTTTCGGTGAAGAACCTCTTCCTGATGTCTAGCCTAAATTTCCCCTGCTTCAGCTTAACACCGTTCCCGTGGGTCAAGTTGCTTTGGTTCCTTTAGTATGCAAGGACACATATCTTCAGATATGCAGATAGCCCCCCAAATCATGGACTTTTTCTAAAATTTTGTTATCTACAGTCAGTATTGAGCACTAAATACGTACCAAAAGGAAGTGGTAAGTAAACAGGCAAAACTTAAATTATAGTATACACTGGAACTCAAAAATGATGTCACAGTTCATGCAGGCTTACCTGAAACAGTTCTAAACAAGTTAGATTGACAAGTAATAAATATGAACCAAAATCAACATGGATTCCAAGTTGGTGTAGGGTCCTGGGAAAGTTTTGCAGATGCTGCTGACACCCAAGTTTAGCAAGCACATAGGATTGTTTCTTGGTTATGTTTCTACATCTTGCAATCACATTTTTGGATTTCAAGATGGGCATAGCTGTTTGGGAAAGAATTTATTAGAGAGATGAAAAGTTTACAAAAGTTATAAAAAGTCTACAATCTGAACAAATAACAGAAAAGCAGTCTAGGGAAAACTCTTCAGTGGAAACCTATGAGAACAGTAATTTCAGCAATTTTGTGGGTAATGAGGCTCTCTCTTCCTGCGCTGTTGTCATGGTTGCATACTTACACACTCATTAGCTTGTCCTTTGCTAAAAATCACTGGTAAAAGACAGAAAACACTCATCCATCTCCAGAGGGCCTTCTGTCTTCCTCAGACGTCCCTCCCTCTTCCACTAGAGGAAAACCCTAGGCTAACCTTGAAGTCACTGAAGTTTAAGTGGTAAAGAAATAAAAAATCATTAAGTATTTGTTTATTATGATATTACCCACTTTAATATTCTAGTGTTGTTCTACAACAAGTGAACAAATTTCTTTCAGTAGCTGGCTCATTTAACTTAAGAAAAGTTAGAAAATCTTATTGGTAATTATTACTCAGGCATCCTGCCAAGTCCATCTGCAAAGGCAAAGACAGTAGGGTATCAGGGACCACATGAAAATATGCTAGTTATTTGGGCTGGTTTTTAAGTGGTTTTTTTTGTTGTTGTTGTTTTTGTTGTTTCGTGGGGGTTTTGTTTGTTTGTTTGTTTGTTTTTGGTTGGTTGTTTTTTTTTAATGGCTACCCTACCACATGACCCTTGGTTGTTTCAGAGCAACAAGAAGCTTGCCCTCTGAAAGCAGTTCAGTATTTCTCAGGCCACTGCTGCAGACCATCTATAACATTCCCAAGCAGCACTCTGATAGTTACAATGACTCTAAAGCAAAAGGTCAAAACCCCTGCTATAATGAGAGGTGTTTTAAGTACCCAGGAAGGCAGACCTTGAGTTACATACAGATGAAGGCAGTTTTCATTGCGAAAAGAAGCCATAGTAAAAAAGTAAAATAGAGGAAAAGAAGTGTTAAGTCTTTGAAGTTGAGTCACAACTCTGCTAACACCCTGATTTACACACACAACCTTTCTTTTTATTTCCCATGATAAACCACTATTGCATGACAGGTTCTGGTATCTAGTGGTTGAGTAGGAGGAATTCTTATGGCATTTTGTTTTTATGCTAGGTAAACCTCCCTTCTGATTCCTCTCTTCCAGCTTCCCTGAATTTTGAATCTATATGCAAAGTCTACATGCAAAAAATAGGCTAAATAAATCCAGTTGAAAAGATCTCTGCAGAGTGATATCATTCTGGGTATTACGTCTAGATTAACTTTTCTACTTTATTTGCTGAATCAGATCCTTAACTAATGTAAAATTAACATACTTTAATCACATTTTCATGTGTCATTTATCATGCCAGAATAGAAAATACAGTCCAGTATCTATTTTGACTGTAGGGAGGTAGAGGAAAAAGGCCATAAGAGTAGTTCCACAAACTTGAAGCCTAACACAAATATCTCTTATTTAAAGATTATAAGAATCATCTCTGTTCATCAACATCACCATAAATTTCTCCACACTGCCAAAAATCTGGCAGCCAACAGAGTCAATATGTAACCTGAAAAAAATATATATACTGTAATTGAGAACTGAGGCCTGAGGATGCACAGAACTATTGCATTATCTTACTGCTGTACTCAAAGTATTTGATTTTACTAAGTCAGTTACAAGTTACAAGTTCATCATCTATACTCGATAAGTTCATTCACCTGGGAAGCATTGTATTATGAAAAATGATGATGCAACTACAAACTTCTGAAGCCAGCAGTGCTTTTGAAGGCTCTGAGTGATACTATGAAGGAAAATACAGCAATATCAAAAGTTAAAGCTCACTGAGGCAACAGTCATAACATTTCTGCTTTGCATGTGCAGTATCTGGATTGCTTACAAGATTATGGTTAGTCCAAGTCCAAGTCCAAGTCCAGTCCAAGAAGCATGTTAATAAAATTAGTTTGTGTCATCTAAACCATCCCAGAAAGATTATGGAAGTGAACAAGAGCCATTACAAAAGAGACAGAAGACACTGGGCACTGAAATCCTAAAACCAACACATTTGCCAGGCAGTCAGGCAAGGATAGAAAAAATACAACTTCACTACTCAGTCCAGTGTCTAATATTAGGCAAATAAAATTGCAAAGAAATCTTTCATTGAATAAAAATTTACAATGTTCTTGTCGTTGTTGGCTTAAGAGCTAATGATTGCTAAAAGTTGAATATTAAAACAAGTGAAACATCTAGTAGCACAAAACAAGGTGCTTATGACAGAAAAAAAAAAAAGTAATAGAAGAAAGAGATGATGGTGTATGATACTTCACTTACATTTAAAACAACTTTTATCTAACTACCTGAATAAGTGAGACTCCAAAGGCAGACTAGAAGAATGTGATTTTCTATCAGTTTGACATCTATACTTCTAAGAGTGCAAGAACAGTCTAAGAAAAAAAAATGTTCAGTTACACATATATGTGTATTTATAGAGATACATATAAGTGTGTATGTACATAAATATCAAAATATAAGCATACTTCAGCTAGTATCTCTATACTTATTACTATTCCTATCAACTTGCACAACTAGTATTGATGGTGGAGATTTCAATCTCTTACTTAACCTGGAACAGAAATATGCTGATACTTAATTTTGCTTCTAAGTCTCTCCTCTAATGTCATGACACTTTCATGGGGATGTCTGCACTTTTTGGTAGCACTTTCTGTATTCCACCATACAGACTTTCAGTGAAAATTGTTACATGCACAGATAGCAGCAGCTGTCACAAGCAATCACTGAGTACCAGAGACATCAGTAATTGCTATAGCTGCAGCCTAGAAGATGCACCTTTCCCTTCCCTGTGTCACTCACACAGACAACAGAGACACAGTGACTGTGAGGCAAACACTACACAGGGATGAGTTTCTGCACCAGATGATGCTGTGCTGTCTAATCCACCTCAGTCCAAGTGCCATCATTCCCTTTTTCATTGTTACTGGTAGACAGAGCACACAAGAAGACAAAATAACTTGTTTCAGATACCTTTCCTTAACTGGTTTCATAAATTGACTTAGATGATAGCTAAGTCTTATTTAAACTGGGGGAAAAAAAATGCACCATTGAAGAATCAATCCTATTTCTAACTACCTCTTGCTAAACATACAGGAAAAATTAATCCAGAATCAAGTTAATGCACACTTGAAGGCAGAGGAGGATCACTATTGAAGGACATGGTTTCACTTTGGTCACAGAATGTCTGTATTATAACAGTGCAAATTTGGGGATAAAAATGGTCTTAATATTGCAATTTGGAATAGATGAATCAGCTGAATCATAGTAAATCATTATGTATTCTTATCCTAAAAATCTGACAAAAACAAGTTCACTTAATTATTTTCTCTGAACTTTAAAGTGCATTTGAACACATTCATTTATTTTGCCATGGAAGCCACAAAAATCTGTTTATATGGCTAAGTCCTTAATGTTTATTTATATCAGGAAAGAACGCACAGCACTCAACATCCTACAAAAATGTATCTGTGCATGGTGTGAATAGCATCTTAAAATGCTGTACATCTACTTAAGCAGCACTGCCACCAATTCAGCTCTGTGCATGATTAGGACAAGATTCACAACAAAAAGCATTTTCTAGCTGTTATCACAGATGACAAAAGTAGAAGAAAAGTTGCTTTTGTGGACATGGCATTGCTCTGGGGCATGAGATCTAGTCTGAGTACCTTGGATCAACCACAGAGCTTCCCACAGTTTCCATTTAACTTCATGCGAGATTCTTCACCTACCCTGTGATTCAGCTCCCCAGGCAAAAAATTAAGACATTTTCTTATCTCACTGGGATGCTGTAATGTGATGTGATGTGCTCACATGCTAGAGCAGACAGCTGCGGAAGTACTTAAACCAACAGTAAGACATACAACCCAAAAGTTTAGCTCAAATTATCTGATACATTCTAAGGGCTCTTATCTTTAAAGGGAAGCCTTTCCATAAGCAAACCAAATGATCTAGTCTCAGGCTAACTAGGCTAAGTGGGAACTTTCTTCTTTCCTTTGAACAGGTTTCAAAGTAAAACAAGATAAGCAGAAGCTCCTTAGAGGACCTCTCTGCACAGAGAGCTGGGATGTGACAAGAAGCGCGAAGTATATCTAATTTCAGGAGCAAAAGCTTTGGTTTGGAAGGGTGAGATGAAGTGTTTACACCCACAATAGATAAAAGAAAGAAATTCCCCAGTCCCCAGGGGTTGTGCCAGTGGGAATTCTTTTCCCTTTGTTTTAAGTGTATACAGATGCCAATCAATGGCATATGTAGCCTGCAGGAATTTATTGAAGGATTTCAATAAGTGACTAAAATACACACCTTTGCTTTCTCCTCAGACATGAATCCATTCATATGTAAGTCATAGATGTTGTTACACAAATTAATTTCGTTGAAAAATATTTTATTAGTTAATAAATATACTGTTAAAAATATACTAAAATATAAGTAAACTAAAAATATAATGTAATATGTGGCTAGTATGTTTTTACAAGGGTTGTTTTGGCTAAAAAAAAAAAGATTTTTATTATTCTAGTTTAAATTCTTGACATTTGTTTTTGAAAAATAATAAGAATATCGAAGTATGAAAGTACATTTCCACAAGAAGTATTTTTTAAAGTCAGAATTTCTATCATGTTTTGAAATACGAATTATGTTTTCTTCAATGATAGTCTCATCCCCTTCTCTAATAAGTAATGCATGGCTTAGCAGTTGTATATGTACACTTTCTTTAGAGACAGACAAAAAGAATTCTCCATAAATTTAGCAAGTTTTTATATTTTAGGAACTGCAAACCAAGAACTGCAAACCAAATATTCTTTCCCAAAGAAACATTTTCCTGTACTGTGGACTGAGTGTTAATGATTTGCTCTAGGTATCTGTTACCTGATATGCAAGCAGTTTCCCATCCCACCTAATATTACATACACTGTCTTTTCTACTATCACACAGAGTCATTGTGTGTGTGCTCCAAGTCCTGACTCAGGCAGTTAATCATTTTTGTACCAAAGCTCTCTGGAGAGACTTAAAGCACCTGCTAGTAGTCCTCTCTCTGTAAAAACAAACTAATAGCCATCATTGTTCTTCACCACACGCTGAAGAAACACAGTTAGAGCTTAACAGGCCAGTCATGTTCATCTGTTATCGCACAGGTTCGTGTCCCATCAATACCAATTTTGAATTGGCCTCATTGCCTGGCATTTTTACTGTTCTGCAGGGAACAATAGACTAGCATGTCATCTTACAGCTGCTTGGCCACTTGGGTGGATTTGAAGCACATCTTTTGAGATCACGGATCTGTTGTCCCAGAACAACAAGATGAAGCAGGTTACTTGATGCAGATGTGATATTAAGCTGGGAAGTAAGTTCAGCAAAAGATGATACAGTCTGGGTTACAGTGGGAGGTGCTGCTTTTTGCTTTTCCTTTTTATCTTTGCCCATAGTTGCAAAAATTAATGGTACAGCTGTCTAATAGAACATAATGACAAGAAAAACAACATAATTTATGGAATTTAAGTACCTAATTCTGAGATACTAAAATGGGACGTTCAGTCTAGACTGGAGCAAAATTTTGCCCAGAATTTACGAGGATCTGTAAGTTGTGATGCCTCCTGCATTCAGTTCCCAGTGATGAACATAATATTCAGTACTTGGTTGGTCCAACAAGAAGAGAGCTAAACAAGTAACCGTCTAGTCTGACAGATCTCAGTAAAGATAACTGAGTGACTGACTTAGCTTTTGTCATTTAAGAGCACTGTTACACACTGAAGAACAAATTCAAAGGAAGAGTATGCTATCTCTTCCTCCGCCTTTCACTAAACACTCTCAGATGTGCATATATCAGTAAGGAGGAAAGGGGAAGGGAGGGAGGAGACTATTTATTACATGTGTAAACCTCCTAATTTAATCTCCTAGTATAATTATGCTGTGCAGAAAAATCAGGAAAAGGTTTCTTCCACCCTTTCTTCTCTCATGTTGCCTGGTTATCCTAAAAATAGTCTCTATTAAAAGAAATAGATTTTCAGATAGATCTCTAAATGCATAGACATTTAGTTCAAAATATTTAAGTTTAGAGTTCATTAGAGAATTTTATCTCATCTATCTAATGCTTTTAAAGCTCTGCGGAAAAGTTGTCCTCTGCTATTAAAATCCATTACACTAATTTAAATTTAAGATTCCTGTAAATGAATTCTATGTACTCTTTCAAGACATTTCCTCTGTCACTGTGAAGGCCCTGGGATATGTGAGCTCAACTAGCTCAGCTTTAGCTTAGACAAGTCTACTGCAAAACTTCCTGTAAAAGTGGCAGCTGATAGTGATAGGGCTGACATCAAGGACAAAACTAGCATTGCCTAAACTGAATTAGTCTAATGAAACATGATGTAACAATCACAAGAACTTTTTTTCTGAGGCTGACAAAGTAGGGCCTTGAGTTCCTCCACCTTCACTCACCCTTAATTGAGTGTGGGTAATGAATATACATGTTAAACAGCTCCATTCTTCTTTCCTAGTTTTGCTTTTGGGCACTGCTGTGCTCTTCTTGGCCTTTGTTGCCATTGTTTCCAAGCAGGGTGCAGGACATACACTGGAGGATTGCTACCCAGATGTTTCCAGCCACCCACAGAAAGTAGTCAATGGGCTATAAATTTGTGACGGGAAAGGAAGATTTGCAAAAGAATTAGAGGCAACTACAGGGAGAAGCTTGAATAAAAGGAGCTCTGCTGGTGGTATGGTACCAGTAGATGGACAGGCTGAGGGTTTTCCTATGGCAATCTGTTCCCTGCGAGCCATGAATTTTAACTAGCTATGCACAGAATGATCACTTTGCTTGTTTGAACTTCTCCTTTTATTGGCATATAGCCATGTAGTTAAAGAAAGGTCATAATTACCGAAATACCATAAACTGCCTGCACACAACTATTGAAAAAAAGGAAGTGACCAGTTTACATTTGTGGGGATTTTTTTAAAACCTTGTGCAATCACATTGGGTTTTTTGCTGTTGTTGTTGGTTTTTTCTTTTTCTTTTTCTTTAAATTCTGTGTGGTATTAAATTTAATTAGTAATTACCTTTCTGTCTGTACTAAGATAGCATAAACTGCATTTTTTACATTTGTTTTAAGTTTAAATTACAAAGAAAAATACAATTCTAATCATAGACATCTTAGAATAGTAATATTAACATCCTGATTCTAACATTTTTCTTCATGCTTGGTAATAACCTTTCCCCTACTAAAATTTAATCGTAGGCTCTCAAATAAAAAAAAAATAAAATAAAAAAAAAGTCAATAAAACTTTTGTCATGTCATAAAACACCCAGGGTTAGACCGAGCGTTAAACCATACACACGTGTGGAAACCAACACACCTTGCACCAACAGGACTCCGCTGCCTCTCCACAGGATCATGTTATACATGCTCACTAATTATCCACTGATTTCCTATCACCTCTGTAGGTCAGCAGCAGTAGGACTGGAGAACATTGCTGGTGCCATTTCATCATTGGTAAGGGTGAGGTGTGTTGTTGAGGATATAGTCAAAGTAGGAACAGCCAAGTCAGATTCGGATCTTCATTACATTTTCCTTTGGGAATTTATTAGGTAAGAACAGAGGCTCTCTGGATTTCATTCTGCAGGGAGAGTGCATCACTTTTCTGAATGTCATATTGCAAGAAATTTTGCAAAAGGAATTTGCCAACAGGATTATCTTGCTATGGTTTTCGTGCAGGAGTTGGCCCTTAGGTTTTAATTTCTAATTCAAGAATCTTAAAAATTATCTGAAAACAAAGTAGGAAAATCAGCCTGAGGTTAAATCTTAAGTTCTAATATATGCACTAAAATTGAAAATATAATACAAGAAATTACACTGAGAGATAAAACCCTATTGGTATAAAGTTATCCATATGATCAATGAAATGAGGGTATGGTGTCATATAATTTTTACCTGTAAAGTTACAGAGGAAACCTGCACAGTTCATAATAAAAGCCCTTTGGGGACAGATGTCCCCGTTTCTAAACATGGTGTTATTTATCATCAGAGAGGCAAAGACATATTATGAAACACAGTATCTGCCATTAGTGTATGCATATGCATAGGATTGAAATACCTTAAAATGCCTGATTTAAACTATGAAAATGCATATTAGAGGTATTTGCTTAACCAGAGAACACAGATTGTCTACTTCATATGAGGTCTCACCCTGAAGCTGCCATACAAGATGACATGATTGCATGACAGAGCACCAAAGTGCCATGCCAAGAACCAGTGCCCTTTGGCCATAATACTTATAATATGATCAGAAGGTTCATGGTCAAGATGAACATAAGCAAAGATCCCAGTTATATCAGTTAAACACAAGCTCTTTGAATTTTACTGAGCATCATATTAGCTGATAGTTCAATTTGTAAAAGCACAGTCAGCACTGGCAATGGAAGGTTTACTTTCCTTCTTCAGGGCTAAAACTCCTTTTGGACGTCACTGAATATAAACAAACATACAAACAAAGAAGCCATTAGACTGGATCTTGAGGACAGGCAGTTTACAGTGTTTGTGGTCATCAAACCCAGGATGCTGTGATTGTGCATGATGTTCCCTATCCCATTATGTGCCTTCCATAAGCAAACTTACTGGCTGAATTTGAATTTTCAGGTTATACTTTAAAACTGCATTATGCATTTAGGGTAACATGTCTAAGGATGAGACATTTTGAAGTATATTACATCTGACTCAAGCTAACAAAGAATTTCTCTGTGGTCTTACTGGATAAAAAGGAAGTCTTGGGTAAACCTGTTCTCTTTAATCACAGTGAAATAACACTCTTTGATTTTCAGTGCATATCATTCACAGTTATTGATAGGACAATGCTGGAAGTCAAAACAGTCATCAAGGGTTAGCAGATATTAGGCTTAACATCATACGTTTTCATTAATGAGCTTAAATGAACAAGTAAAGAAATACTCCAGTGATTAAGGCTATTAGAAAACTAGTCACTCATATCAGCCACCAAACATGAGTCTCAAATTTCCATTAAAAAAAAAGTATTTTCTGTCTTAATGAATGATTATTTGGTCACAATATGATTTTCTGAAAACAGCTAAATTATGATGCATCACTAAGTACTGATGGCTCAAAAATTTAATTGCCTGTATCAGAGTCTTTTCCTAAAAATCAGACACTAGAATCCAAGCAGCTAAAACTATTATATCTTACAAATATAGCTGGTTTTAAGCAACATTACAGTGTTTTAAAAGCCCATTGCCATCTGCTCCGTCAAAGTAATAAATGAAGGAGTTGGATTTACATGTGGCACTCTGTTAAATGAGGTAAAGTTCAGGACAGAGTTTCACTTCCCAGCAGATGGGGATCTCCCAGCAGGGATGGAAGTCAACAAAGAGGGTAGCAGGGGGTTTCCATAAATTCATGTGATCCCTGGGCAGAACTAAATGGATTAAATAGCAAGGACTCTAGGAGTTAAGCTGTATCTTGTTATACTAAGATGTCTGCATATTAGGTACACAACAGTTATTCATCCTTTCTTGATACTGTAAAGAAAACATGCTTTCTCTTTTCTTTGAATTTTGAGCTTGTTTTGGTGTGTCTTCTTTTGGAACTGCAATGTACAGGACAAATTATGCAGTAAGAAAGTATTGAAGAGTTGATATTGTAGAAAAATGCAAAAATATCTATAAGTATTCTTCAATAGTTTCAATCATTATAAAAATTATATCATTCATTGTTCATTAATATTTGTGTCACTGAGACTTCATTATTAGAGGTTACTAAAAATCTTTTTTTTTTTAACTTTTTAATGGAAAAGTGGATCATTTTGTCATAGAGTCTTTTTTTTTTTTTAATTGTCACAGTCATAGCAGTTAAGGAATTTAGCAAGCAAATGGTACTGTTTAAAAAGTGCAAATATACAGGCAAAATGCTTAGATGAATGCAATATAATTTTTAAAGCTATTTGTATTGTGAGTTGGGGGGGGATGTTGTAGGAGCATCAAAATTGAACAAACAAAAAAAATGAATAGATGGTATTATAATTCATTAAAGTTAACAGATATATCTGCTTGTGAAAGCATTCCAAAAAAATCCCTTGTTTTTCTATGCTTTATCTGACATGTTTCTGACATTCCTTGTAATAAATACCTGTTCCAGAGTGAGAGTTTTGATCTTGGGTTGTTTGTTTAAATTATTTTGGCTGAAATCATTCAGTTATTTGTATGGTGGGACTCTAATAGCAAGCTTACCGTTTTCTTTGTCCCATCATAGCAAGGCTGCTCATTTTTACTGTTTCATGGCATTGGATTTTCACCAGATTAAACCAAAGTTTGTGTGTTTTTGGCCTCTACAGGTCATACAAACTGGGCATTTGCAATGCAGCTGATTTGGCATGTTTTATTTTGCACAATCTCGGCTCTGAAAGACATAGAAAAAAAAAGTGTTTGCTGCTGTAGAAGAGTTAACAGAAAATTGTTTAGTCTGAATGGTATTTTAATTAGGTAGAATTATATGAAATTATACTTGGTGTTTATATAAAGAGGAATATGGTTTTAGTTGCAACATAGATATATGTGCATCCACACAGATGTATACTTGTACACTAGTTTCAGATGGTTTTAATTGGAGACATCACTATAGCACCCATCTCTTTCTGTCACCTGATTGCTTGTCTGTTGAAAATTATTTTCTTTACTTCAGAATGATGATTTAACAATATTGTGTAATTAATATGCATATTACACATCTTAAAACATTATTGTTTATATACTGTTCTAACAGACTTTTGTACATTTTCTGAGACAAAATCTCATGTGAGAGAATCCCTTTCCTGTGAACGAGCATTTATTTTCAAAAGTCCATAGTTAAGATGATAGACTAATAATTCTACCCCCATCAGCTGTGTTTTTCCCATATTACCAAGTCTGAGCATGTTGAAGAAGTTTAGGGGGAGGATCTCTTTGTCAAAATGAGTTAAATTCATCAGCCAAAATTCTGGCACACATTCATTTTCATGTCTCCTCTAAAAGTGAATGACAACTTGAACAGTTCTTAGCTTCGAACTGACTGGTTTTGGGTCTCTTGAGAGAACACCAAAAAAAAAAAAAAAGAGTGTAAACTGACAGAAATAGTTTGCCCAGTCTCTGTAGCATGAGGACCAATTTCCTACTTCAGAAAACCTGTGAGCCCTTCAGTGCCCAAACACACAGCAGGATAGTGCCAGCTGATTTGCCAAGGAGCATCTACAGACAAGATAATGGTGAGGTGGGGGTAGAGTCAGGTTACAAGCTTTGAATCTCTCACACATCTTTCTGTTTCCACACTCAGATGGGTTTTCTTTTATATGTGCTTCCCTGCTTCCTGAATTTGCCCTGACTGTGAGTGTATGGAATAGCAGTTACAGTTTGGGCATTGAAATATGCCCTTCTTTTTTTTTATGTTCCTTGCTCCTTTTTTTTTTTTTTTTTAACATGCATATCTATTTCAAAGAATGTTTTGGAATGCTTTAACTTTTGTTTGTTTGTTGTTTTTCTTTTTTTTTCTTTTTTGTTTGAAGAAAACTGCAACAATAGAGAGATGGGTCTTTCATTTGCTTCCACTCAAGTCGGCATCCAGCTCCTATTGTTTTCAGAAATGAAGGATCATGATCATAACATGTTTACAAGACAATACAAAAGGAAGGGAAAAACATAACAAAGGTATAAATATCTCCATATGCCTATCTATATATAAAAGTAAAAACTTTTCTAGCTGTCTGTTTGTTCCTATTTTAAGAAATACACAGACAGTCCCATTAACATCTGAATACACTGTATTGCATTGTTTGTCTGAAAGAGGAGGAGAAGAAAAGCAACAGAAAGTTTGAGAGCACTTGAAAAGTGTAATACAGGATTTACAGGATTGTGTGGAGCTGGAGAAGGGAATACTGAAGACAGGCTTGGATCCTGAAGTCACCTTGTGAAAGGCTCTTTGTGTGGATTTCTTCTGAGTGTGTGGGGATGCCTCAAAGCATCTCCCTGACTTCAGAGCATATCTGAGCTCTGGATCTTCACAGGAACCACAGTATGCAAGCTCACATAGCAGCTTAATCCCTGCATGCACTTAAGGGAACACATGTCCTGAGGTCTCTTCAGTTACTTTTTGGAATGTGTTCCCAGTCTGTATTTTTAGCAGTGCCCAGCTTTTATTAGTCTCAAAAGCCCATGCTCTATGATCATATGGTATTATTCATTGACATGGACTATTTTAAAGTGACTACCTATTTGTCAAATCCCCTGAATGCCTGTGGCTGTCATAGGTGCCAGGATGTTTAGTTCATGTCTGAGAGCCACAGCATTTACCTTCTCAGTCACTCTTCTGTCTTTTGTAGTTTCTTAGCCCTCACCATATATCTTACAAATGTATATTACAGCTGGGAAAAAAGGGCAGCCATAAGTTACAACTAATACTCTTGGTATTTTATGCTGTGGTGTTAAAAAGTTTTACCCTGTCATTTTCCCCTCAGAACAGCCATTGATATTATAAATTAGGGTATTTGGGGAACTTTTGGAATTTTTGACATTTGCTTATTTTTTGTCATAACAAAACGTGATTGTTTTGTGTGTGTGGCAAAATCATGCTTTTTGACTTAAAATTATTGAATATTAATAGTACAATTTAAATAATTTTGTTCAGGAAATAATGCATTTAAACTCTCCTGGAGGGGAAAAAAAAAAAAAAAAAAAGGAGGGTTTTAGCTCCAGGAAAAGATTCATCTATCCTTCGGCTAGACTCACACAAGGACTCCGGCAATGTGGAGAAATGCAGGTCATATCTTCCAGGCACCTCACCTCTTATTAAGACCCACCACCCTGAGTCAACTGAAATTAGAATTAGCAGTACATGAACAACACATCATTTCAAAGGAGCCTCCAGTCTTAGTCATGAGGCCACAGGTTACTCTGAGGTGACAAGAGTTTAGGCATTAAACTAGTCATTTAGACGTTAGGCGTCATCAAGACTTAGATAAATACATGCACAGACAAGGGCAGGGCTTTAAGAAACATCTCAGGCAGATGCCTACCCATTTTGGTCCCTGAAGCACTGAGAAACAGAAAACATATTCTTAAGGTTCTTAAACGCTTGTGTTAGACCTCCAAATTAGTTAGCAAGGTCTAAACTCTGTCCTAATCTTGTGACAGAATTAAATTGCTTCAAATGTCAGAGTGGTGAGCAGTGAAAAACAATCCCAATATTATTGTTTTATGGTGGAAGTGTGCTGTTTCAATATTATTTCCAACAGAAAAATTGAGACCAAAAAAAAAATCCTTTTTAAAGACAACAGATATCCAAACATTTCTTTAGTATTTTAATTATCCCTTATGATTCTCCCTAAGATCAAATTTCCCCTTACACAGTAGGAATTACAATGAATTTGCTGACAAATGCTACATGCAATGTGACATAGCTGCAAAATAAAGGAGTTAGTGTGACCTTAAAGTAGATATTCATGGCAGATCTTTTTTTTTTTTGTCGACAGATTGCATTGCTTTGACTCAGTGCAAATTTGTAAAACAAGTTTCAGATGTAACCTACATCATGGTGTCAGGTTAGAAGAAAAATATCTTATCCAAAAGTGTGTAAAGAATTAAAACAATATTTTATCTCAGCTGGCTCCTTATGAGCAAGATGCTGAAAAGTAGAATTATCACTTGTTGGAAGAAGTTATTTTAAAGTTATTTTCTAATTCTATGGTTAAAAAAAAAAAAAAAGTTTTGCCATTCTAAATATATACATATATTGAAAAAGTAACAATCAGAAAATAATAATTGTGAAGTATTATTAAGCTCATTTTCTGAAAACTCGAAGTATATATTTTAAACTTCAACTTTGTACGCAGAAATTGTCAGTAAAATTGATTCCACCTCACACAATGCAGATTAAGGACAGAATCGATTTAGCTAATTTCATAAAATGTTCAGGATTTTTCACCCGAAGATGATCATTTATAGTTAATGTGATTAAAATGGAAGAAAAACATATTGACACCTTCTGTAATTGAGGCATGCCTTTCAACTGGAACTTTCCACTTGGAATGGATGACCCAGGAAATGTGATTGTTTTAATCAACATTGACCATAAATATCCATTTACACAGATAAAAATTCAGAATTAATCTGTTAAAGTCCATGAACATATTCTGGATTTTCACCAGCATGAATGACAGCAGAAATGTATCCCTGGCTACCCCCAACAGTGTTTCACTTAAGTGTTATTTAAAACAAATTTCCAGTGCAATAAAGCCTCTCCCCTCCGCAAACGTAAATTATATTTAATATGCCTGGGAACAAGCGAGGCTGCCAAAGTCTGAGGCAAGCCAGCTTTTATGACTTCAGTCCGTTCTCAGCCCTTGATTACAATTTGATTTCCTTTGGCATCAAAAGACAAACTATTTTAGTGAACAATGTTCTTCCTTTACCAAGAGTGAGCTCTAGTTACTTGGCAGAGGGCCTATTTATTTGCAGACAACATGTCCAACCTCCCAGCAATAGCAGACCCATGGACTTTGATTTAAAGCAGCACAAAGTAAGAAAAACAGACCAGAATGTATATTGCTCACTTGAGAGGCTTACTGTTTAAAAGGCCTACTTATCATCAGACTGTGCTTCAATCCTCAACACTTTCTTTTGTGTACTTTATGTCAGACATATGGCCACGTTGGGATGCTGACAGCAGCTTTAACACTACTGCATTACACATAGTACTTGTAATTTGTTCTTTCTTATAGCCAGGGCTTCCTTCAAAGAAAAAAAGTAATTTTAAATGCTGCTGTTAATAACTGTAACCATCCAGCAAGAAGATATAAAAATGATGTGTTTGGTATAACAGCGGAGTTCATTCGTCTATGCTGGGAGGCTCATAAATGTTGAATCATTCAAAATGAAGCATCTATCACACTACGAAACGAAACCCACAAAGGCTCCTGAATGCAGTAGCACAAAATAAAATGTTTCTGCTCTCTGAACTCCCACCCTCACCTCCCACCCTATTATGTTGCAGGAAAAAAAACAGGAGAAGTGCATTTCAAACACAACCTGTGAATGACACAAATTTCACTCACCCTTTTTGTTTACCTCCACCTTTGGGTAGTTATATATCTCCCTCGGGCTTGCAATAGCATGTTTTTCCCCTTTTCATCACCATTTGAGCACCAAGAATGCCCTTTTACCTCTTTCCCTGTTTGTTTGGTTTACTTAAGAACCTTAAACCTGATACTGTGACCAGGAGAGAAGAGCAGGCAAGACTGCACTCTGGTCTCAGGAAGAATTGTCCTTGGGCAGGAGCCTTCTTGCAGCACAACGGGAGGGTTTCCTTCCTCTTTCCCCCAGGTCTTCCCTGGGACCAAGGTGCAACCAGAAGGGATTAGGCTCCTTTTTAATTCCAGTAGAATTCTACACCTTAAATTGTTGTCAGCTTTGCTGTGGAGTGAGAAGTTTCCAACAATAATGTCCTTATGTTGAAAACCGTTGCTTTGCTTACAGGAAGGACGCATGAGGAAATATCCTGACTCGGGCTGTTTTGTTTGAAACATTTTGATAGCAAATGTTGACAGTGTCAAAGCTGTATTTCATTTTTAGTCATTTTTGAATCAAAAGTGGGGAAAAAAAAAATGCAGGTCTGAATCAAAGTATAAAATTTCAGTGCTCTGTAAACAGAATATATCCATCAATATGCCATTATTTGGTCACATTTTCAGTCGGTTTTAAAATTAAATATAAGATATTTACTCTCAGAATTTCCAAAATAATATACATTCCAAAGGCTAGCCAACTTTGCTTAAAATCAAAATGCAGCTGAACAGAAGAATGAGATTATAAAACCTTACATCCTTCACTACCATAGCAAAGAGGCAGTAGGCTGAAACAGGAATGAATATCACATAATAATAACACTAGGTAAAACATGCAAAATTATTAGAAAAATGACATGTTTACACATCTTGTTTAAAAATTTAAAAACACATTAGTGATGGAAGCAAGGAGAAAGGGGATTATACATGTGTCTGAACTATTATTGAGAGCAAAAATAAAATTGTATAAGATCATTAAGATCTTAAGCATTGTGTCACTGTCATGACAAATAAAGAATAAGGTCTGAGAAAAAAAATGTCTCCTGTGCACTCTGAAGTTTGTCATAAGTAATAAAAGGAAAGTGCAGCTGGGTGTGCATTCTGAGAACATGTTCATTGTGAGTCTGCTGGCGTAGAACAAGAAGGTAGGCTGGAAGGAAATAATGCTATTATATCTCAGCTGGAAAATTCCTGTAATATTTAAGGGAAAATATCAGAAAAAAAAATCTACAGGGATTTTTTAACTATTCTCAGATTTATTAAGAAATTAGAGCAATATAGGGCAATTCTAAAATGTTGAAGCATTATCGCTGTGTAGGTTTTAGGATAACTTTCATAGAAGCGTAATTTATTTTATATGGAATCTTACTGAGCTAACTCCAATGAAATATGGCAGATTTGATTTGCTGGCATAACTCAAAGATTCTGGATTGCTTGTTGGTTCTGGCAAACAGGAATAATTGGAGAATTGCTACACTACAGCCATGTGTTGTGTGGTTTTTTTTTATCTGTTGCTTTAACTCTTAATGATGGGGATAGTCAAATATCTCAAAAACTAGCTAAGCAGGATTGTGCACAACTTAAAAAAGAATAATACTCAGTCAGTGCTTACACCCCTGTCACACTGACATGAACCATGTGAAGCACCAGGCCTATATTTCTTTGCTATGAGACAGATTGTCAGGTATAAATTTACTCTAAGGACATTTACATCTAGTTCTCCCAATGTCCAATAAAATAACATAAAAAAATAGAGAAAGCATGAAATAGATGTTTTCTTGAGTCATTCACCTGTGCTGTGAGAGACTTGAATCTAAATGATCTTTCTTTCAGCTTCATGGAGGCAGCAATCTGAACTCACTTTACAAGAGACTACCCTTAGCAATTAGTTACTGAATAATATGTTACTGGTTTGTACCATTCTCCCAATTAGAAAAACTCCATTTTGCTCACCATGCCACAGAAGGAAACAGTTGCTGTGCCTGTGTTGAAGACATGCACACTTGTTGGTGCAAGTTCCAAGCCAATGACTATCCCATCATTTACATGAATTAAAACTCCAGGTAACCCAACAGTTTGACGGCTGGAGTTCTCACAAAGTTGAAGTTGAAGTCCTGTCATCAAAACAAAGGACACGGATGAAGCTTCACACAGTCAACTTGCTATTTTCACAACCATGCTATTTTCAAGCACATAAGGCAAAAAAGAACAGAAGACTATGTTATGTATGTTTTATGTACAGTCTGAACACACCTGAAAGACCAAGATCACAGGGGACAGAAACAGAAAAATGTTTTGTTTGAGAAGCTGTGTTTTGGAAGTTAGGGATTTTTTTCCTTCAGTTAGGAAACCTACTGTCAGATGCTCAGTGACTTTCTGAGACACCATCGAAGCTGTACACACTTAAACACTCAAGCATTGACTATGTATTCAGGCTGATCAGTGCAGATGAATATGACTTAGAGGGTATCTGTCATGCCTAAAGGTGAAGCTGGGCACTTTTTATGGAGAGGTAGGTGCCTTACATCTTCAAGACTCTGGATTTCAGGTGACAGTAGTTTCTCCACATACAGAAGTGCAAAGTTAATACACAAACTCTAAATAATGGTCTGGACAAGGACAAAGAGAATTAAAAAGGAACTAGCTCAGTATTCTACTCTGCATCCTCCCTATTGCACTGGTCTCTGTCATCCTTAAAAATACTTTTTTCTCAGGCTTCCAAAGCTCATTCACATTCTAAGCAAAGAATAAAATTATGATAACATCACCATTTTAAAACTTCAAATACAAGAGCCAAATTCATCCCTGATGTGATCTCATTAGCTTAATGAGATTACACCAGGGATGTAATTGTCCCAAGGACTAATTTAAATGAACAGTAATATATGTTTTTTGTAAAATCATGTAATATGCTTTCATTAACTTCCCCTAACCACATATTTAACCTCTCTTTCTCTCTCTGCAGTCATTGTCAGTGTAAATGCAGCTCATCGCCTAGGTAAGATTAAGCACATTAACTACATGAAGGAGTCAGAATGTTGAATTTACCTATTAATCTTTTCTCCCACCCTCTTAATGGACTGATTTCAACTCCATGAAGCAAAAAGCAAATATTGCTTCTCTCCATAATGAAAAGTTAAAAAAAAAATGTACCAGGTGCATTTTTAATTATATTTTTGTTCATTCTCTCTCCCTCTCTATCTCCTTCAAACTGGTAAAAATACAGTGACTGTTTTGCTGCATCATGTATGAAATGTTTTGCTTCATTGTAATACCAAAGCTTCAATCCTTCTTTCAAAATGTGACTATTAATATTTATTTCACCCTCCAGCTCTCCTGAGCCAAAGCAAATGAACTGTGGCCTCATTGAAATGATATGGTCTCTTGACCCTTTGTGCAGTTTAAAATGATGTAACCTGAACCATTTTAATCTGAAGGCTGGAACAAGTCAAAAGCTGTAATGAGTTCAGCACACTTCAAGACATAAGAATAGGTATCTTCCTATAGAAGATACATCATTTGTATATAGAAGCTGTAACATCACATACCTCATGAGGGACACAAACATAAAAATCTGACTAGTAGTAGATTCTTCCACCTATTCCCAGTAAAGACTTCATAGACCAAATCTTGCACAAGGTATGAAACGTTTGATAGTAAAAGTAACACCAGAGTTAAATACCTGTGTTGACATTTCCAACAGAATAGACTTTACCGTGGGTTTCAAACTTATACAATTTCTAAACCAGCAGACAATTAATAACTTAAGGAAAATGCTGTCTTTCGATGATCTGGATTTGTTACCATTTTTGAGAGTAACTCCAGCCCCACTCTGAGATGTTACTTCAGAAACCCTTTAAAATTTTTGCAGTATTTTCCCACTTGTACTGTGGTTACATCCAGAGATCTCATGGGCTCCACAGAACTGAGAGTTAAACTCTGACTCCACTGAAATCAGTGACAAATTCATATAACAATTCTTTACATTATTTTTTGTTTTTTTTTTTTTTAATTATTTTTCATTTTGGTTTGGTTTGGTTTATTTGTTTGTTTGTAGGGAGGAGCTTGGAAGACTTCTAAATACTTTATAAAATGGGATCAGTCCAGTCTTCCAGAAGTAGGAAAACTTAGGAATAATGATATAGGCCAGGAAAGCAATTAAAGTAGAGGCAAAAACTCTGTCCCAAATGTCAAAGGATCATCCTATCTTTTTTAGCAATTTAAGAAACAGCTTCTGCTCATACTATGTAGTGGTGAGTTAGTGCTCTGTGCTCATCTTGAGAGCTAACAAACTAATGGCAGAAGAAAAAGGCAAATTAAACAAGGCAGAATGAATTCAGTCTGCAGAGCATCCAGCAGAGCTGAATGTAACAAACTTGAATTAATTAGAATAGCAAGGAAAAACCTTCAGAGAGCAAAGGGTGTTCTTGGTCACTGATTGCTATTTAAATTGGTTTGGCCTCTAACGATTTAGAGATGGTCAGAATGCATAAATTTCCCCAAGCTGTATCTGCTTGGCTATGATGTCTGAAGAAGGGAAATAGTCCAATTTGCATAGTACATTTTTACAGATGGTTAAGCCTTTAAGTGGATTAATAAAGTCTGATAATTTTAAAGGTATAGTTTTATATTAAATGGAGACCTTCAAGTTAAAAACAAATGAAAACAACATCCACATACACTCTGATTAGAAGAACATAATACCTACTTACAAAGGTTAAGGTCAAAGAGATATTATAGAGAAATAACCAGAACTTCTGAACAAGAAAAGCTTTCAAATTTCACCAAATTATGTATCAAATCATTTTAATGGGTCTCATGGTACTTTTCAAATCCTTAAAGACTGTTGTGCGTTGAAATAGCTTGCCAGTTTGGAACTCAAGCTAAAGCCCTTGTGATAGTTATTCCTTCACTTTCCAAGTGGGATACTATTCAAGCTCCTCATTGTAACTCTCCACCCCAACATTTTTCGATTAAATGATGAAACTTCATGGTGACATGGTTTGATGACAAAAAGAGAGAAAACAAAAAATATTATCAGCCTTCAAACCCCAATTTTTTTGTGGACTAAATCCTATAATGCAAATTTCATCCCAAAGAGGCCCACTGAGAAAATGTGTATTAAAGAAGAAGTTATGATGGGACAGGCAAGAGTAATTTTTTTATTATTTTTTTTAGTTTCTCATTAAATCGAAAAGAAAATTTGGGACATACTTAGAATTAATTTTTATACACATGTGAACAAAATTAAAATAAAAATGAAAATAATTTGCAGCCGAATTATATACCTTTTAACATGATATAAAATGCTTTTATTTTTAAAGTGTTTTAAATGAACTGTATATAAAAATATAATTTTGAAATGAAAAAAGTATTTCAATTACCTCATGTTAACATAAATGTTGTCATGTTAAAAAAAGTTATTATTTTAGCACAAAGCAATTTAACTAATGAGGCAAAAATTCAAAAGAAGTGGCCAAAACCAACATTTTACAACTTTGAAAAACAAAAAACAAACAAAAATCTTGAGCTGCATTGGCAAGCTTTACTTTGGGTTACTTCAAGTCAGCAGATCAAAATTGTCATGGCATCCTCTTGGATGAGAACTGCTGAGTAAATGCAAATTATGCTTAAATTTTGTAAAACAATTTATTTTTTTAAATGAAATTACCTGTAGATTACCTGTTAAGATGTGTGGTCTGCCAGTATCTAAAGTCAATATACTAGTGGCTATGGCAGGAAAAATAGTCCCATACAGTCTAATTTTCCTGGCTACACTTTCGTGCAGTGATTTGAGTGTCTGAATGACAAACTGAACTTTTCTCTCTTTTTTTTTTTTCTTTAACCAGTAAGTCAAGTTACTTAATACAATTTTTATGTATAACTTTACTTATGTATAAAGATTCTTCACCGAGAAGGTGGTCAGGCACTGGAACAGGCTCTCCAGGGAAGTGGTCATGGCACTGAGCCTGCTGGAGTTCAAGAAGCATTTGGACAACACTCTTAGACATATGGTCTGATTTTCAGGTGGTCCTGTGTGTTGCCAGAAGTTAGACTAGATGATCCTTGTGGGTCCCTTCCAACTTGGGATATTCTATGATTCTACATTACTATTCTATGAAACTACATTACTCTGGATTTGGCATTTATAAACACACAATGAAAAGGAATGTGCATTTCCATTACTTAAAATACCAATAATATATGCCGAATTACAAAATGGGCTTCAAAATAATGTATTACACAGACTCTGCTTTCTGAAAGAAAAAGTTTCAGCAGTAACAGATTGTCTTCAAAAGGGAAAGAGCCCTCAAAAAAGGAGCCATTTGAGAAAAACATAAAGCACTAAGCATGGATGGGAGCAACCCCTGCCTCACTGCCAAGCCTTCAGAATTTTAATAAAGAAGCTTAGTGCAAGCACTATGCCCTTCTCCTTTTAAATAATTAAATATCAGGTCTATATAGAAATGCTAGTATTACAGACCTGGCCTTAGTAATCAGTTTAACTAATAAAACCGTGATGGAGGCTTTGAAAGTGAGTTGGATTACTGAGCTATTAACCAAAATAATAAATAGTTATCCAAAGTCAATGATTAACAGTATTTTGAAGGAGCTATTAACAGGAATTCCAGACTTAGCAGAGGATCTTGGACTTGCCAAATTAGCTTCAGGCACTGTTGCTTGGAGTGCACTGTAATGCCCTGCAACCAGGGGTCTGACTTACCTCTGGTACCAACATCAATACTTCAGTTGTTTCCAGTACTGTTCAGTGTGCACACTGTGAGACCCTAAGTTATAGCGCTAAGCTTTTTTTTTTTTTTCCTGTAGCTTGCATTGGGAAAGAGATTGCAAAGGGTTAGCCAAATGTTAGTCAGGTGGTGTCTGCTTTGCTTGCATAAGTTACCATGAATATCTGGGAATCCCTGAGAAAGTCAAAGGAAACTGCATTGTGGGCGTTGCATCAAAGGGCTGGGATGGACAGTGTGCTGGACTCTTTTTCCCAACAGGATCTATATATATCTCCATTGTTCTCTTTTTTAATTATTATTATTTTTTATGCTTAGTACTAAACCTGGATTCCAGCCAGTGAGGGACAACAATATCTTGACAGAGAACCTCATGCATCCCACACGGGTCATCTACATTGTCCAAAATCCATGTGCATCAGAGATTACAACAGTGGAAAACAAAAGAATTACACAACAGAAAGGTCTTGATGGGAGTAAACAAGAGAAACGTGACTTACTGCTGAAGCACTTTCCTGTCAGTAGCTGAAGCAGAGGGACAAGAGGAGGTCCACCCTTCAAATCTTCTCAGAGAGTAACAGACAAATGCAGCCAATAATCAACTGGACTCTCATATACTGTTGTCCACAATTTCATACAAAAACACACATTTGTTTTAAGATTCAACTGATAGTGCTGATAAAGTTTTAGTTAAATTAAAAATGTGTTATTAAAGTCAATCCTGTTTTATTCAAAAGGAAAATCAACCATACCCGTGGGATAGCTTGACTGAGAGAAAGATTGTGGAACCGTTAAAATGCTTGTCTGTTCTGAAAGAGGTTACTTGATTTCACATCAGTTGTCAGAACTGTGTGGGCAGCCTAAGCTGGCTCACAGCCTTTGACACAATAGCCCATCTAAAGCACCCCCTCTGGGAAAGGTTCAGCTTAACAGCAATGACCACCACTAAACTCACTTTTCATAGAATCATCAAATGTCATGGGTTGGAAGGGACCTTAAAGATCATCATCTAATGCCAACCCCCCTGCCATGGGCAAGGACACCTCCCACTAGAACAGGTTGCTCCAAGCCCTATGCAACCTGGCCATATACACTTCTGGAGATGGGGCTTCCACAACCTCTCTGGGCAACCTGTTCCAGTGCTTCATCACACATAGAGAATTTCTTCCTAATAACTAATTTAAATCTACCCTTTTTTACCTTAAAGCCATTACTCCTTGTCCTATCACTGCACTCCCTGACAAGGAGTACCTCCCCAGCTTTCCTGTAGGCCCCCTTTAGGTAACGGAAGGCCACTGTAAGGTCTCCCCAGAGCCTTCTCTTCTTCAGGCTGAACAACCCCAACTCCCTCAGCCTGTCTTTGTACGAGAGGTGCTCCAGGCCCTGATCACCTTTGTGGCCCTGCTCTGGACTCATTCTATACATCCATGTCCTTCTTATGCTGGGGGCCCCAGAGCTGAATGCAGTACTCCAGGTGGGGTCTCATGAGAGCAGAGGGGGAGAATCACCTCCTTTGACCTGCTGGCCACACTTTTGATGAAGCCAGTACAGTTGTTCTTTCTGGGCTGCAAGCACACATTGCTGGCTCATGTTGAGCTTCTCATCAACAAACACCTCCAGGTCCTCCTCAGAACTGCTTTCAAACCTTTCTCTGCCCAGCCTGCATTTGTGCTTGGGATTGTCCCGGCCCTGGTGCAGGATCTTGCACTTGGCCTTGTTCAACTTCATGAAGTTTGCATAGGCCCACCTCTCAAGCCCATCCAGGTCCCCCTGGATGGCATCCCTTACCTCCACCATGTTGACCACACCACACAGCTTGGTGTCAGCAGTAGACTTGCTGAGGGTGCACTCAATCCCACTGTCCATGTTGCCAACAAAGATGTTGAACAGTGCCAGTCCCAATACCAGCCCCCAAGGAACAGTGCCTTTCGCTCTGCACATGCTACTAGCAGACCATCCCGATTCTAAAGGAGGGGATTGCAAAACAGGGATTTTTAAGATGGGCACTAGCTCCAGCTCACCTTCATTCCTCTTACATCTCATTGGCAATAGCTCATTGCTTCAGTGCGCAGAAGTACATATGCTGCTTGTGCAAAAGGGGAGATCCAGCCAGAAACAGACTGAGTGTGGGATTAAATATGTACAGAAAGTGACAGGGAGATTACTTAGTCTTACTATCCAGAAATGCTTGGAAAAGATGTTGCCTAGTGACCTGAAATATTGGGAATCCTCAAGGCACAGAAAACACTATACCTTTCTTATCTGTCCCTATGCATGCACTGACTATTAGCTTAAGTCATGCTTTTTTTTTTTTTTTTTTTTTTTTGTTAAAGCCTGTGCATGAGCTGTGCTTTGAGGTATCCAAAAGGACAGCACAAGATGAAGGCAATAACAGGTAGCTCAAGCACTGGATTTATGCAAAATATAGACACATAAGACCGAAGTGTAGTATTCTGAAAAGCCTTTTCCCAGCTGCTGTTTTATCCTGGAGCTACCTTAACTCCTTTAGTAATTTCAGAGTTGTGGTAGTCCAGAATGCACAGAAGTCTCTCAGCTTTCACAGGACTAAGTCAATAAACACATTCCCCTTACCTAAAACAGATCAGAATAAAAGTATCACATACCCCTGTACCTGTTTTAATGTCATGATCCAGCAACCGCTGTCAGAGCAAACACAGCCAGTTCCAGCCGGCTCCAAAAGGGACCCACTGCTGGCCAGAGCCAAGCCAGTGAGAGATACTGGTCATGCCTCTGGGAGAGTAGGTTGAAGAAAGGGAGAAAAATCTGCTGCACAACAGCAGCTGAGAGAGAGGAGTGAGAAGCAGCCCTGCAGCCCCCAAGGTGAGTGCAGCAGGAGGGCAGGAGGTGCTCCAGGCACGCCGCAGCAGTTCCCCTGCGGCCTGTGGAGAGGCCCCTGGTGGAGCAGGCTGTCCCCCTGCAGCCCACAGGTCCCATGGTGGAGCACTTCTCCACGCTGCAGCCCATGGAAGTCCCTTCCATGTTCAGCTGTCCTATGGCTCTATGATTTTATGAAAAGAAAGAACAAAAAGTGAATGACAGCTGTGACCTCATAGCTGGAGCACGTAGTTTGCAAAAAAAAAAAAAAAAAAAAAAAAAGGGATCTGAATTCGGGTCCCCAAAGCCAAATGGTTACACATATGCATATATATAAAGGCACACACGCACGCACACAAACGCACAAACACACACACACTCTCAGAGGGAAGTGTTAATGCTCTGTTAAAAACAGTAGACAAAAATGGGCCACTCCTTTTTAAAATGCCATATGTTTCTGCCTCCTAAAGAGAGCTTGAATTCTGGGCTGCAGATTACACGTGAAAAGGAGTATCTCTAGAAACCATGGGTGAGAAAAGCAGTGAGTGGGATTTGAGACATATCCCCAGTCTACCAGCAGGTTAGATTTAGGCAGAATTACACCCATTTACTCACCTCAGGTAGTTTCCTCCCTCTATTCCAAGATGCATAATTTCCTCCATGTCTTTGTATAAGAAGCCTGGGTACATCTTTCCCATCTAAGTATATGGATGCCTTTACTGAACTGTGCCCTAGCACATTTCAGATTTCCTACAAATATATCAACAGTCTTGAAAAGTTTCTCCTTTTCATGAACGAAATCCACAGGCTTCTATCTTCTGTATGGTCAATTTCTAATAAATTTTACAGAAAGGCTTTATCCCTCAATCCTCAAGTTTGATGCTATAGTATTCAAACGATCCAAGTGGAAACTATCTCATTTAAAGAGCCTGATCTTTACACACACATGCCTTATTTGATATCATTGTTCTCTTGCAGTCTCCCCATAAGTGTGTATTATGTTATCTCTTGTCTTACAATATATTCTCTTGAGAAACAGTGAAAGGGAAAACTAATTTCCAGTTCTGTGCTTTTTTTAAAGACCTCTCCAGATGAGGTCTTTGTTATGGCTGCAGGCCCCAGGTGCTACAGTTATGTGATATTATTTTATTAGAATCACTGATATTATTATAGACTTTGCAAGAAAGAGGGAAGTGTAATTACCAAATTAAGCAGGAAGATGGCACAGTCAGTGAGGAATGAAGTAAAAGAAAATAGTTTAAGGAAAGGGAAAACTGTGTTTATATTTTATAAAAAACAGAGATTAGTATTTCAACTTCTTTTTCCCCTTACAAGTTGAGTAGTCTTTCCCCATGCAAAAGCCTGCAATTGAGCTCAGCATGAAAATAGTATTTTGCACATGCAAATCTATTGTAAATCATTTTTAAAGGATTTTCACCTTTGCTCCATGTAATTAATTATTGAAACAATACTTCTCTTACTGTTCTTAGCATTCCCACTGAGTGTGAAGTTCCTGAACTATATATTGTACATGAATCAGTTCTGAATTTGACACTAGTGAGATAAGAAAGTAGAGGTGGATGCTTAAGAGATTTCATGCAGGCAGGAAATGCTGATCTGTTGCAGAACAAAAAAATATTTCCCACTGTGATAGGTAGGCTGGAGTCTATTTCCAAACTATAGCAGAAGTCTCCGTCTTAATGCCACTAATCATATTAGCTAAATATCACAGCAGGTAAAATGAGTTTTCAATAACACTGCTGAGTAATTTTCCAGCTAGTTTCATGCTTGGGATAATCTTATTTTTTTCTTTGTAAGTTTTGCATGGATACACTGGAGCAATTATCTTCAGGCATTTGGAAACTAAGCTGGCACAGCAGCTTGCCAGTTTGCCTTAGTGTGACCCACTGTGGTGTTTATGTTCTGCATGCCAGTTGTTATTAGCTCACACATGCATGGAATACCATTTTTCTCTTTATTGGTTTATCTTGGGGAGTGTTTTATGGAAGGGACAGGATCTGAATATGAAGGTCTTCAAAACAGGTATTTATTATCCATACACAGGAAGTTTCATTCATTCCTACCATCTTATTTTATTAATGAACATATAGATATCTTGGAGGAGCTTAAGGATTAATAAATAATGGAGGAAATAATTGCAATTTTCTTCTGATCAATCACAGTTTTCTCTGTGTTTTATAAATATTTTTCCAATCTGAAGCACTTGTTCAATCAAGCCAGATTATAACTGTCCACCACAAGAGAGTTTAAATTTCTTGGTAAATTCAACTAGTGCAGGCACACAGTGCTGGGTGTCTTCCTCTAATACTGTGGCTACATCTGTCTCAGAGGTAGGGCTGACTTAAATGTCTCCTTACCCAACATAAAGCTTCCTCCATTCTATTTCTTCAGCTGGGCACACTGAGTCAGCTCAGAAAACAACCTAGGTCAAAGAAAAAAAAAAAAGTTATTTTTCCTTTATCCTAGCCCGGTGCATACTCTGTCTCATAAACGACAGCAGCTGTGCAACACAGGGAACAATGCACAGGTGGAACAAGAAGGCAGGGATGGCAAGGTAAGGGCTATTTATGCCTTCAAAACTGCAGAAAAAATGTCCAGGGATACAGGACTCAAAAAGAAAGAAAAGATAAATTTGTCTTTTATTTTACCCAGATTTACCCAGAATTTAAGTTTTCTTTACAAATATAATATCCTAATACAAATGAGGAAATGGAAGCCAAGCCTCATTCTGCACCAGATCATCACTCAGCAAGATTATCTACCTTATCTACTAGATCACACAAGAGAGCAAGCCCAAGATAAGGGATTGTGAATGCTTTGAGGTACACTTTTTCTGCCTTTTCTCTATTCAGTGCAGAAAGCAGAGAGCCCTGCACCATGTTAGGAAAAAGCAAGTCCTAGTGGTGCAGCAGAGGGGTGGAGAAGTTGCCCAAAGCCCCTTGCCATTTTCAAGAAGTAAATCTGCAACTGCATGTGAGGGAGTGTGCTCCCTTGGTTCCAGTCCTTAGAGACATCTTATATCCATGCCTCAACTTCAACTAAGCATGCCAAAAAAGTGCTGGGGCATAGGGTTTAAGAGTTAACAACTGCAGGGCTGGTAAACATGAACTAGGTTTGTGAGTTGTATTAATTTCAGAGAAAAACATCCAGGACTTGGGAAAGGACTAATTATACAATAAGAAATTATTTTTTTTTCAGTCTAATGTTATTCAGCCTTTCTCCACAAAGTCCGTGAAGTCTCAGTCTAATCATATAGTTCATGTCCAGAGTCCTCTGTAGTACCTGGCAAAAACGGGAAGATAATGCGTTTTGGCCTAATATCCCTCATCATATGCGAGGAGATGCTTAGACAGAAGTCTGCAAAAGTTCAATCAAACTCAATACACTTTGAAATAGACTATTAATATGTATATCTCATTCATTTCATATTATGGGTTAAATGTTAAAAGACAACATGTAGAAAATGCTTTAGGAAGTGAATTGAATATGGCTAAGCAGTTAAATTAGCAAACATAAAGAAATGAAGAGATCAGTGTTGGGTGCAGAGCAGTTGAAATGAGCATTATTGCAGACACCAAACAGATAGAAGCTGTCCAGTCTTGACCCATACCTACAGTTTGATCTAATGTGAGCCTCTAAACTAAAAATCCTAGTTTCCAGCAGATTTTTATCATGCAGATCTTTTCTGTTGTAGCTGAATTAGAATACTTTTTTGTATACTGGGTCATCCATGCAGCAGAAAGAAAAGTTTAAATCCTAACTGTGGTAAAAACTTGAATCACTGTTTATGACTTACTAGACATCAGAGGACCAATTTGCCAGCTGTGAGTAATATCATGTGTAGGTTTCTTGATCAATAAAAAAATTTACAAACAGTAACTAGAAAGATTTTGATTTGTTTTGCCCCCAGTTTAAACCATTCATAACATATTTGTCCTGGGAGTTCTGGTCTCTTATCTCTGCCTTAGCTCATACCTTATCCTTTATCCTCACTGAGGGCATTAATCAGATTCTCTGTCTGGCTGTTTTCACAAACCATATGAAAAGTTTGTATCTTTCATATATCTACCTCTCTGTCTGATTCAGAAATTGGCCAATAGGTTCCAAAGTTATTAAGAAGAGCAAAATGAGAGTGGACATAGTGACATGCAACATGGTGACAGGAGCTTTCCTTTTGGAAACTAGACAAAAATATATGCTTGCATATCCTAAATGCTGAAATTACGTGGAAGGCAACTTCTCTGGGTTTCCGGTAGAAACGGAAACCAGATGTTTCAGGGTTATTTTTTCTGGTCCTTCAGAGAAGAGTTGCTTTGTCAGTAAGTTGCTTCCTCAGACACAGCTTGAGATTTTTTTTTTTCTGCTGGCATTCAAGTGCACTTAGGAGTGTGGGAACAGCCAACAAACCTTTCTCCATGATTTTGGAAACTCCTTATGAAAAACATGTTCAGCACAAATTAGTGTCTGCTCATATTTTGAATTTGAAGTCAGTTTTTTCTTTCAAATAAGAATGACCATATCCTTAGCTTGTCTAAATCAGCACAGAACCATTCAGCAGCACTGTCCTAATTTAAACCAGTTGACAGTCCTTTTGTGTAAAAATGGATGAGTTCCCACACACATCAGATTTCATAGCTGTGCTGGCACTGTGTGGAAACCACTTCTTGTTTGGATCTTCCTATTGTAATAAAGGAACTGCTCTTCTTTCCCCAGCCTGATGATTTACTTCTACAGGCAATCAGGTAGCGATACCTGAGGAAGAGAAGGCAAGGAAAGTGACAGGGAAAGAAAGAAGGCCACACCAAAAAAAGAAACTGTTTTAACTTGTCTCTCCCTCACAACTATTTTAGGTGATGTTTCAAAAGACATAATACCTACTTTTATTTAAAAAGAAAAACAAAGGGAAAAAAAAAAAAAGAGAAAGAAATCTAGGAAAATAAACATCCTATTTGACTTTCTTCTGATGGGAAGATAAATTCAATTTCATTGAGCAGGACAAACATCTATTAATTCAACAGATTTTTATATGTTAGAGATGGCTAGCTCTAATTTGGGTTTAACACACTCAAGTTTGGAGAAGATTTATGCAAGAGCTTAATTTTGCATGTTGAAAATTATTAAAAGACATTCTTACTATCAAGGAATCAATTATTTAATGTTACCTGCTATGGTTATGAGTCATACAAAGATGTGTAAAAGCTGACCTAACACCTGAGTTGCAGGAAAAGGACTGTAACTGGTAAAACTGAGGACATGGAATCCAGGTCTTAATATCATTTCCAGTGTCAATACAAGCTACAATAATTCTTTACTCTATAATGTGATAGGCCATATCAATGTTTTTTTCTGCCACTATTCATTTATTTTTCTAGATCAAATATCACTAGGTATTACATACACAGATTTCAGGAGGTTAGTGCATTGTTTTTGTTTTAGTATTTTCTTTACTTATTAATAATATTTCCTTTATTAAGAAACAACTTGAAAACTGAAAGGAGACAACAGCATAAATTACATGAAATGCTAAACTATAAACAATTGCAAAATGTTTACCAGGCTAATGGAAATACTACAATGGTAAAATAAAATAAGTTTAGGTAGATTTGACAATATTTAACAAGCAACAGAGGAAAATCTGAATCCATACACACAGGTAATAATAGGTACAAAGAAATAATTACTTTTGAACTTTTTCATTTATACTTACAAGGAAGTACATATCATGTGTCCTAACAGATTCTTTACAAAGATCATCGCAGATACGTATAAACATGGTGAAAAACAAACTCAAAGAGAATGAATCCTAGTTTAAGAAGTGTAAGGTCCTTGCAGGAATATATTATTTATTTTTATTTATTTTACAATAACAGTAATCTTTTTATATATTTGTTACATGGCTAAAGAACATTACACTTGAATTTCCTGCTTCAGTATAAAAGAGACATTGATATCCCTGCACCCTCAATAAAAATTAACCTATCCATATCATTAGGATCCCTCCCATGACTGTTATTTCATGCAAAGCTGGCACTCAGCTTGTTGACATTCTCACTTGTTGATTTGGAGCCTAGCAGTAGGAAACAACCTTATGACTTTGATCCATACTTTTTGTATCCTTAGAGAGAGTCATGGGAAAACATACTGCACTCGCAGACTCCTTTTAATGACCATGGACATTCAGTCTGAATCAGCTGAACTTGCTTTTTAAAAGATGGAGGCAACACTATGCCCCAGCTTACAATGACATTGTACAACTGCACACAGTCTGTGCTCATTTTACTATCTAAATAAAGTTTGAAAAGTGCCATGAACACTGCTTTGGCAATGGCAAGACAAACTAAAGAAACCACAATTCCCCTGCCTAAGTTTTAGTGACCAAATTAAGCAGTCTGTAAAGTGAATTTGTATACAAGTACTGTTCATATTACTTAATTCCAAGCTTGTTTGTTTGTTTGTTTGTTTAGGTGAAATTAGCATTTCAGTAGCAAAAGTGTGAACATTATAAGAAACTATGTTGCAAAGGAAACATAAAGTCTACTGAAACTCTTACAAAAATGTTACAATAGCACAGTTTCAGAACGACCAGGAAAATTTATCTGAAAAGTATTTCCTGGCAAATAGAAATAGGTCTGTGTCTACCAACATCCAGGATCAGGTCCAGAGCTAATGAGATTTTTTAAAATTGAAGGTAGAAAGCATAATCAAGCTAGGATAGGAAAGGTATACAAAGAAAAGTATCACTTTAAATTTGATTAAAATGCATACCCGTTACCTCAAGCCTCCGCTACCAGCTGTTACTGGAGACATGAGTTGGTCTAGATATCTTCATCTGACTGTGTTATACCTGTATGGCTCAATGCATCTGTCCTAAGGAATGATCATTCACCTCTGTGTCAGGCGCTGCAGAGTGCCTTCATATCCATTACTTGGCTGCCCCTGTTTAGAGCAGAGAGCAAAGAGTGGCTTCATCCACCCTGCATGTCATTTGCCATGGGTGCCCCTTATGTCCCATTTTGGTGGCCTCAAAATTATTTTTTAATGTGCAAATTTTTATGGGTTTTTGTGGTTTTTTGTTTGTTTGTTTGTTTTTCCTAGTTCAATGTGTACAAAACGTGAGATCAACACTGCAGTCCACTAGCAGAGCAGTTATATGTCACATAATGTCACATACTAAGGAAGTTATTGCACATTTTGGGACATGATGTGAAGGCATTGGGGTTATTCTAGAGCACAAAACTTGCCTCAAGTGCCAAAGAACCAAATTTACTGAAATCTCATTTATTTTTCCTGTCATGAGGAGCCTTCAGAATGTATGATCCCCCAGAACCATAGCTGGGTTTTGTCTCACAGAGAGCTGTTAGTGTACTTCAAAAGGAAGCCAGGGAGTGAATTCATAGTTCAAGACCTCAGCCCATTTAACAGTGAAGATGCACTCTGTGCGGTTCCTCGTACAGATGGGCAAAACAATTAAATTGTAGATGTGAGAAGGAACAAGAAGATTTGGGACAGTACTCTAGTCACATGTCTCTAAACCAGACTTCAATACAGGTCCTTTACCTCCACCCATATGTCCTTATCCAGTTCATCTCTAAATTAAAAAGAAGAAAAAAAAAAAAAAAGATCAAATTGATTTCTAAAGGGTGTGAATGTTCAAACACTCATAGCTAATGAGATCACATAGAGGTAGAGAGAAAAAAAAAACTCATAACACTCCTTCAGAGTCTTGTCAGATCAAATTGTATGGACAGAATGGAAATTTATAAGCACAATATCTCTAAGTGGAGATAAGATACCACTGTGTAATGCAGAGGGATCAAGCATGAATAACAGTATGTCATGTTCACTGCACAATGAAACCACAAATGTAAACACTAAACTTTGCCCAGACAAGCACATCACTGCTGCAGACACGTTATTACTTCCCTATATACCATTTACCAATGTCTAACTACAGTAACCAAATATTTGTTTTGAACATGCATCTTAAATGTTGCCTTAGCCCAGCTATTCCAGTAGCCCTATCTGGAACAAAACCTCAGCCTAGATAAAACCTGTAGCTGGGAATTTTTAGAGAGGGACTTCATGTATTTGCACAAAGCAGCGAGGCTCACGACCTGACTAGGACTGCTGGTGGGTGACAGCAGATTAAGTGATACTTATAGTTCTGTTCAATGGCACTGTTCAGGTAAGACTTTGCTCTCTACTGGGAACCTCTGTTTATACCAATTTGTTAAGCATAAAATAACATCAGTTATTTTTCAAAAATATTTTTCCAAGGTGTATATTGACTACATTAGTGAATAAAATTGGAGAAGGGAAGGAAAAAAAATGGGGGAGAGAGGGTTGATTGAAGTTTAAAAGTACATAAATCACTTCAGAAATATAATTTGCAAATTCATTGTGTGAAGTAATTAATCAAAGCATGGTTAGTTGTAGTACTTGAGAGACTTTGATCTGACAACTGAAAGAAATATAAAGAAACTACTGGGTATCGAGCTACAGTGTTAGAACGCAAAACGTTTCTCCATGCTAGTTACAAGTTTAATTACTTCTTTTTTTTTTTCACTGACAGACCCAAATTAAAATAAATGGGCCACATCGAGACAAATTTCAGATGCATGGAGTGCTTAAGAATATATTGTTCCCATAATATGAGGATGCCATGAAATATATTAATAAAGCTGTTCAATTTTTTAATTTCACTAGGAAATACATTGAGAATTGAAAATGCAGTACATAAGAAGTGCTTAACATTTTCTATTTTAGATGCTTATTTTAGAGATTTTAAAGTGTAGCTTTTATTTTTACAATAATATATGTCTACCCAGATGTACAGTAACATGTGACAAGGAAAACAGTTATGGTAAAAACAGCAGAGAGAGTAGTTAAATATTAACTGGACTACCTTAATACTCTTATTCGTTACACTCAAATACCAAGTTTCAGCCTGAGCAACACATAGAGTTTGTTTTGCTAATCCATATTGGCTTAAGATTGCTGAAAGTGGCTTGAGATACTTTTGAAATAACTAAATGCACTTCTGGAGTAACTAACTGTAAGACTAAAAATAAAGTATTTCGTGTAAAATTTATGCAAATACATGTTACGTATATTATATTTTTATGAAATAAATGACACTATTGATTAAATAAATTATTGAGTCAGTGAGTACTGCTACCATATCCTGTGAAACACAGCTGTGACTGGTCCATCATACTGGAAGTCCTATCAACAATCATGCAGTCGAAAGCTGTGAATCAGCACAGTCAGGGCCAACATTTCTAGTGATTTGTCTTAAAAAAATCACAAAGATAAAAAAAAAGTCATTGTTACGTCACCTGTGTTCTGGCTTTTAAAGCCATAGATGTTTATTGCCTATTCTCTACCCAAGACTATTGACTATAATTATGTAGTCAAACAAACAAACAAACAAAATCCAGACAAATGAATAGCAACCTATAAACAACCTATAAGAACATTCCCCTGCCATCCTAATCCTCACTGATAGGAAGAGGTCTTTAATCTCCAGGGCAATGATCTCACTCTTTCCCTTTCCTCTTTGTCATCCTCCCAAAGCTACCTTCCAATATATTTCTCCATCTGTTTCACACAGTCTCTTACCTTCTTCTCACAGTCTTCTGCCCTGATTTAGCTGTAACCTGAACGTAGTGATCAGCAGAGACAACACATAATTGCTTATGTTAATGAAGAAGTAGGAAGAAAATCCTCCTTTTTGTCCATTTGTGTGGCTAGCCAAATACAGATGCTTCATTGGCTGCTAGTGCTGTTATTTAGCCATAGCTTTTCTGCATATACTACACACAACAGCAGCAAAGTAGCCTCATTCTACTCTCTCTGCTGAATAAACTGCATGAATGATTAAGCAATCTTACAGCAGTGGGCTCCAGAAACACTCTTTTACGTGTGAACCTGCAGTGCTTGTGGGTAGGCTGGAGTTGTAGGAAAAGGTGAATTATGTAACAGAAGGAGAGTAGTAGTTAATGTGCAAGCACCTCTGGGAAACATACCCAAAAGCAAGGCAATCCAGAGGATGTAAACACCTTTTTCTATGTGATTCACTACTGAAATTATCATTAAGTAGGGTTGTTCTAAAGCAGACCCATTCACTTTTAAGAGTCTGAGTCTTTAAGGTCCTCAGCACCAGGGATGCACTGGCATCTTCAGGTCTTAACTCCAAAGAAGCTAACATGGAATATCAAGCCTGATGTATGAGACCTAAAGCAAAAAAAAAATGATCTTCCTTTCTGTAGACAAAACCGAAACACAGTTTTAAAGCAATGTAATGTCTCACCAGCAGTTCTAAGACACAATGCACTTTGCAAGTCCCAGACTCACTGTATCCTTCCTGAGGCCCTGCTTCCTTCCAGACATCGATGTTTCTTTCTCAGGCGCCTGGTCTCAGTTCTCAGACTCTGACTTGCTGAGTTCTCATGTCACCAAAACTCTTTTTTTGCAAGCCACTGGTTCCCAGAACTTTCCAAAGGCTGTCTCTATCTCTTGCAGGACTACAAAAGACAGTAAAGCAGGGTTAAACAGGAAAATTAGAGCCTGTAAAGAAAAGAAAAAAGAAAAAAAATAGTGGGGGGGGGGGGGGGAAACAAGGAAAAAGGAAAAAATAAAAAAGGAAAAGGGAAAAAAGAAAAAAAAGAAGAATATAGAAAAGAAAAAAAAAGAAAAAGGAAGAAGGATTTTGGAAGGAAGAAGCTTTCCTTTGAAAAGGAAGAAGCTCTTGACTCCTTCTTTGCTTTACATGAATTCATAAAAGCAAAGAAGATTATGGAAGGCCATCCCTCAGATGGGAAGTCTTCTTGTTCATATAGATTTCTTTAAAATGTTTACTTATGTTTAAATCCTCAGACATAATGAAAAATTTTCTTCTTATTTCCTTGTCTTTCTCATAAATTCAGCGGGGGGGGGGAGGGGCGGGGAGGGAATCTTACAGAAATGGTTTATCTTCTCACACACAATGAGGAACGAATTGTGTAATTTTCCAGAAGAACTTCATCAGTGAAAAAAGAATTGCAAGGACCATTGAAAAATAAGACAGTCCAAAACATCATTAAACCTAGTCGCATTTATTGGAAATTCCTTCTTATGCATTTTCTTCAACACCTTACACAAAGGGAAGATTTCGTGACTATAGCATCTTCTCTCCTGCCTCTATTCCATTTTCTTTGAATAAATGTGTTCACTGTGAGAAAACAGAAGTATTTGATTCAGAACACAAATCTGGAGGGAGGGTGTAGAGGAAAGTGAAAAGCAGACAGAAAGGGAGCTTTATGAATAACACAAAAAAAATGCAAAAAGCAAGAAAGGAGAAATGGTGAAATGCCATATCAAATGGTGGATATTTTTTTATTTTTTTTTATAAAAACCTAACTTTAAAAGATAATTTCTAGATGTTGCATTAACTCATGGTTGGAGCTTTATTTTGTCTGTATAACCAAAATGTAACTGTCATAAGCACTGGTACCTCAGCAGTCACTGCTTTTCATTTTGCAATCTTTTTCTTTTTATCTGTCACAAAGAGATATAATATTCTTCTCCATTGGATAAAACACTTTGAATTTTTGTAAACTCCTATGTTAACTTAGCACAAGTAATGTGAATGTTACGTACGTCTACAGACAGATATTTAATCATGATTTTCCATATATTGACATTCAAACTATGTAATCCTGATTTCTTACACAAAACTGAACAATGTTCCACAAAAGCAAACATCTGTTTCTTTGATCACTTAACTTTACCAGCAGGTTGATTCCAGAATCTTCTGTCTTCTAGCATCTTTTACTTGAAGGAAAATAAAAATTAATTGTATGATTGCTAGGAATTCTTCTCCATTAGCAACCTTTGAGGCTCCTTGAAGTTGTTCATTAATTGAAATCAAATCATTAAAGAGGATGCATACCATCATCCATGGTTCTTTCTGAATTAGAAGCCTATGTGATACCAATAGCAAGCTTCATGAAAATGTCAAAGAATCATAGTGTTGTCTTGTGTTGGAAGGAACCTTAAAGACCACCTAGTTCCAAACCCCCTGTTATGGGCAGGGACACCTCCCACCAGACCAGGTTGCCCACAGCCTTGTCCAGTCTGGTCTTGAACATCTCTAGGGATGGGGCATCCACAGCTTCTCCGGGCAGCCTGTGCAAGTGCCTCACCATCCACTGAGTGAAGAATTTCTTCCTAACATCCAATCTAATTTTTCCTTCTTTTAGTTTAAAACCATTCCGCCTTGTCTTGTCATTGTCTGCACAAGTAAAAAGTCGCTCCCTGTTTTTTTAATAAGCCCTCTTTAAATAGTGAAAGGCTGCAATGTGGTCTCCCCAGAGCCTTCTCTTCTCCAGGCTACACATCCCCAGATCTCTCAGCCTTTCTTCATAGGAGTGGTGGTCCAGCCCTCTGATCATCAAAATTGCTCCATGGTCGTTTCTGCTCAGACCTGAGTGGCTGGTGAATGGTGGAAATGCAAATCTACTGCCAGCCCCCAGAAGATATCATTCGGTTTCTGTACTACAGATGTAGTAATAAGTGAAAAGCTCCATCTGCATGGATCCAACCCCCTTTGATACCCTTCTCACTCATAGTCACAACCTGCTCCTCCTCACCTGCCTTCAGCTCCTCTTGCCTCAGAGCAATGAACCACTAATGCTATGTCATGATTACTTTTCCTTGGGTTCCATGGTGTCCCACCTTGAATCTAAGCTGGTGATATTTCTTAAATCTGGTTGTCCAATATATATTTTTTTAATATGAAAATACATGAGAAAGTGTACAAATAAAATTCCTAACTTTTTTGTTAATTGCTTAGCGTAGGAAATCTTATGGTCCTCACCTTACAGGTAGAAAACTGAGAAAAAGGAAAATCAATGCCATAATCCCAAAATCAGGGGTCGGAAAAATGGGACTGCATGTAAAAGTCTTGGGCAGGATCTCCTTCTCTCCACTCTATTAGAACTTACACTTAAGATTGTGGAAATATACTTAATTGGCATTAAAAAGTATTCTCTATGCTAGTATATCATACTGCAGAAAAAAAAGGATGACATCGGAAAATTGTGATTTTGAAATGTGATTTATGCATGCACTTAAAAGTAGGATGAAACAGGAGGGGGAGCTCTCAGTACATCAGCCAACAACGAAAGCAAGCTCCAGTGCAGCAGTTTTCCAAGCCAGGGAAAGGTGCATCAGCTCTCACTTTGCTTTCAGCAGGAAAAAGGGAACAATTTTCTCACCTGCAGAGTCTAACCTTCCACACTAAATGGCACAATATTTTTCTTAAAATTGCATCTTTTACTTCATCAAAAGCTTTCCTGCTCACTGGTAATATGTAGTACATTGTTACATTACAAAGGAAAAGCTGAGCTAATTATCTCCTCACTTTTGCCTTTTTGATAAAATACACAAAATCTAACTTGGTTCAGCAAGCAACTATAGCAAACATCTAGAGAAAGAACACAGACAACATCTGTAACAAGTCAGAGATCCAAGAAGTGTTGTACAACTGATTTCTGCCTCACTTTCTGTCTTAGTTAGGTCTTTACTTCATATTTGCAGCTCAGCAGGCAACCTTCTCCCCTTCGGCCTTATATGTTAAATACATACCGTAGTTTGTGATCTACCAATGACAAGATACCCACTAGAAATCAAATTTCCTCTTCGCAGATCTTTCCTGATTTATTGCAAGATGCTTTACTCACTCAAATTGAAATGAAGTAGAGACACTTGGGAGGTCTGAATAGGAAACAGCTAATTAGAGACTTGCTAAACATACAAGTAACAGGGAAATGAGGTTAACTTTATAAGCAAAAAAAAAAAAATACCATTGAAATCAGTCAGGAATGATTCATCCAGCCATTGTCATCTAGCAATTTCATAGCAGGTAAGAAGAGGACCATGCAGAAGGATTGAAAGGAAGGATTAATAGACATAGAACAGGCTAGACATAGAAAGGTAGACTGTAAATATTTTGAATCATCATGCATAATAAATTTCTAGTAAACAGGATGATTTCTAGTGCAATAACCCTAGGAAAGCCATGTATGACCCAGAAAAACACTTTAAATGGTTCTAAAATAACCTAATTTTATTTGTCTGGTAATTCGACAAGTAACTCTGAAAGAAACCTTCAAAAGTGAAAACAAAGTGACATTTTCTATCCTTTTATTATGAGTTTGATTCAGTCCATTTTAAGTGAGCTACAATAAAAAAAAAAAGTAAGTTTAGAGTAAGATTATGAGTAAAAACAATACTTTAGACCAATCAGCACTGAATGTTGATTATTTAATTCTTACAAACTGCCCGACACTGGTTTCTGAAATTAGAAAAAACAACTGAATTAAGTCCAATAATAATAAAAGTAAGAAATCTGTATAAATACCAAAAAAAAAAAAAAAAGTTCCTAGGATGGTCCAGGGAATAGAAGCAAGATTTAGATAAGCCTTGCAAACCAGATGCTAGGAAACAAATATTCACTAGGGAAGACAAAGAACTAGTACAGCTGAAATAAACAAAGTTCATCCAAGAATGATCAAAAAATAGTCTTGTGTAAGATTACACTGGAAAATTAGAAGAAGGTTTCTAATTGCCAGAGATATAAGATAGCGGCTTAACTACTTTTAAGATATAACTTTATAAGTTTCTAAAGGGAATTATACAATTTGGCTGTCAGCAACAGCAGGCAGCTGGTAGCCAGGTCCTAGATGCTCCCTAGCTCTTCCCCATTAACCAGGACATCCCTTCTTATCTCATGCCCTTATAAAACAGAGGTCTATCATCACTGATATTCCATAAACAGAAAGAGACTAAATTTGTCAAATGCTCTTTTGAAGTAAATTATCCAGCACAAATTATTCCCTATTTTTATTATTCAATAACTCATGTAGTGAATGGAACTCATCTAATATTAATTAATTCTCTTAGTAGAACAAAATTAAGGATTTGTAGTTAAAAACTCCAATGACATGCATCAGACTATCAGAGAATGTTTGATAAATTCCATGGCATCAAGATTTTGCAGTTTTCTTCCCCCCCCCTCCCGGGACATATCAAGGATTTATGTAAAATAATAATAATAAAAATCTAAGATCAACATGTATTTTAAAAGAAACACTGGGTACAAAACCTTTCTATAGTTATATACATTCTGAAGGCACTACACTGACCTAACACACAATATACTTGATGAAAGCTATCTGTTAAATATATATATACATAAAGTTATAAGGAAGTGCTTAAATCCCAATCCAAAAGTTGTAGATAAACAAACGCAATAGTCTTATTTATTAATGGGAATGAAGGAGAGAGCATCAATAATAGAAAACATTAAATCTTGTAGCAATAAGTGTCTAAGACACTAAATCAGTTCAGAAATGCCAGCACATAGATATCAAAAATGAGAAGAAGAACCTATACACTCTGACTCAAAGGTAGTACCTAGGAGGATGCTTTCAAAAGCAGATCTGAAAAATGTTCAGCCATTAAATAAAGAGTATCCTAATGTGTGCAAAAAGAATTTGCAGTTGGTTGAAAAATAAAGAAAATACAAAGGGAATACAAAGAAGATTGATTGCAAAAAATTCAGTTTTGAGATGAAAAGATAATGTTGTTAGTAATACGAGAAAGCAAAATCCTTTCCTCAGTAGATGACTTCCATTTTCTTCTCCAGCTTTCAAATCTTTTGACCAAGAAATGCATACATAAGATGACTTTGTTTTCAATCAAGTTTTTGCTCAACCACAAAAGAGAAGGAAAAAAAAAAAAGTATTTTTCAGGCTATGAATTTGAAACATCACTTTTGAATGGAATCAATAGCAGAATTGAGGAGGATAAACTGGGATCAGAGATGAATGAAGATAAATAAAGAGTCTGTCATCACACCTATAGATTTGTCATAGCTTCCTACATATTTGCTAAACAGGAAAACTGAGCTACAGGTTTTGATTTTGTTGGTTGGTTGGTTTGGTTTGGTTTGTTTTTTTCTAGTTCAATGTTTAGCTGTACTTAATTGATAGAAGAGTTTTTAAGAGACAATTTTATTTTATTGTTCCTCATTTTCTTTCTGATTTGCATTCACTTTACCCACTGGGGTAGACAGACAAGAAATTACCAGTATAACAATGCTGTTGAAAGGAATGACATGGCTTTTTGTTTCATTTTCTCCTATCATCAGCAATGTGTTTGCTGTCCACACTCTTCCTGTATTTTTTTTAAAGAAAGTTTACGATATTAGCCACAGGAACAGGAACAGAGGCCATGTATCAGGTACATGTCCCAAAGGTTCATTATTTCTTTCTTTCTTTCCAAGCCAATAGTTGTTTCTATTTCTTTCTATGAAGCAGAAGAAATTTGGAGGACCCTTCATTGAAACATGTTTCAAAACAGCCTTTGGGCAGTAGCCGAGACATCCTGGGGAGCTCTGAGCTACTGGAAGCTAGTTTCCACAATTCCTGGGGTACCACACACAAGAGTTTTTTTGCATGGTTACCCACTTTTTTATCACAGAGGTCATTCCTGGTGGTATGTGGTGTTCACTACCCACAGCAGGCATGCAAGTCTGAATCACCAAAGCAGACATGAGTATGCTATAGTTAGTATGATTTTTCCCCTCTTCAAAATCTTCCGAATCTGTGTGGTTCAAAATGTCTAAGCAGCCAAGCGGAGAAAGTGAAAGAGCCTACCCTTAGCCAGAGGTACTTAATTTAGTTACATACCTCAAAAAGTAATTATCCATTTGCAGATATGGGTCTTTGTTCATGCTTATAAATCTAAAGAAACCTTTAGCTGACAAACTTAAGTGATACTACTGCTTTGCAAGTGAAGTGACACAACCAGAATGAAAGAGAAGGGAATAAAACCTAAGCAGCTAAATGATTCCACTCATTTCCTGAGAGAGAACAGAGAGGAAAGTTAAGATGTGGGTCATTTGCAGATCTAGTTTGGAAGCTCATTGGGAGGTACTCAGCTACAACTCAAATGGCTGCCATTATAAAATCTTGGGTAGATGAGATGCATAGTAGATAAAGTGGTAACTAGTGTCTCCCTTGGAGCACTTTAACAACTGGGTTTGAATTCATAAGTGTTCTGATTGTACATGTGCAAATGCTTCCATATAAAAGGTTAGGCGCCCATTGTTACTGCAGCATCTGTTAAAAAAGATAGCCATATCGGTTGCTAGGAGATGGCAGAATTCTCCTGGAGAAAAATCATTCCTG
This sequence comes from Anser brachyrhynchus, assembly GCF_964034855.1. Taxonomy (NCBI): domain Eukaryota; kingdom Metazoa; phylum Chordata; class Aves; order Anseriformes; family Anatidae; genus Anser; species Anser brachyrhynchus. The sequence continues at coordinate 151,657,093 of NC_137694.1, forward strand.
ATAAAAAAAAAATGATTTTACATAAAGACCTTCTTAAATATAAATATCTTTGACAGCAGCTATTATTATTCACTGAGCTCCTTCACAACTGAATAAATGGCAGAAAAATATATTATTCAAATACCATTATATCCTAAAGTGTTAAATAGGTTTTTGTCTCTCTTTTCCCCTTCTTTTTTGTTACTCCAATACAGTATTTGCTTCCAGCTAAAATTACTGCCTTTCCTTTTCTGTAGATCATTCCATGAAGAACCTTTAAGAGAACTGAGGTCAAAAATTGAACTTGCTTGTCTTCCCTTTCACTGTGAAACTAGATTTGCTTAAAATGAATCGTACAGTAGGATAAATGCTTCATTGGGAAGGAACTGGGATGCAGAAAGATGAAGAAAACCTTGCAGCAAGTCTTCACGAATGGATGGCTGGAAGAAGGCAGGTGGGAGGCTGTGCCTCCTGAAAGCAACCAACCATTCAATTTCATTTCAATAATGTTTGTAATTTTCTTCCTGCTGGGGTGGCTGGAAGTACAGCTGCCCTATATTTGTGACCATGTGTCCAGCTTTTGGTGAAAATGACCCTAACAAATACAACATGAAACAAATGATATACTTGCTGTTTTAAACTTGTGTAGTCAATAAATGAAACAATAATCTTTCCTAATTTAGTGTGCTCAGACTTGCTATTGTGGACATGAGAACTTCCCAGCTGCAGAACACAAAGGCATGCTGCCCACAAAATACGTGGTTTCAGCAGCTGTGCCTTCCATTGACTCGAGCTGGGAGAAATGTAGATCAAATACCAACAATAAGAGATCAATGTTGGAAATATTAGCATGAGAAAGAGTGCACCAAACTCTGAGTGTTTTTTTTTTTTTTAATCTGGCTGTAATAAAGTTTTTCAAGAATTTTGCACATGGGGGGTGCATGTGCACACGCATGTGCGCGCATGTGTGTAAAGTGCCTCAGAATCAGGCCGCAGCATGTTTCCTTGTACAAATATTGACAGGAATCCTTCAGTTTACTTGGAATTTTCCTGAGAAAGCTGCAACAATAAGGTAATACCTCTTCACTACTTTTCACACAGTTGTTTCAACTGCTGGCACCAGGAAATCCTTATTGTTTTAATCAATACCACTTGGAGTGATGACATGTTTCTTTTTTTCCTTTAGTGACAGACACGGTGCATTTCCTTGCACAAAGTTCTCATGAGAGACTTTTGTGCTGTGCTCTGTATATCCAACAGTAAATATGTATTTGCCAGAAGGCTGAAAGAAGGGGTCACTATTTTTATTTCTTCTACTTTTCATCCTGATGCTTTATGCTTCATTGTTGTACTTTCAAATTTACAAATGACCCCAAGAAAAGTAGTGAGACTATTGTCAACGGTCATAATAAAACATCTGAGGAACATTTGGAAGACCAGGAGTTATTAATTTAAAGAATTTAACTTTGATGTTCCTTTCCTCCCCAATCTCCTTTCTAGCACATACACTTGAACAAAAATTATAAAGTAATGCTTTAACTGCATTCTTGAATGTTTTACGTTAATTAGAGACTTGATTAAAGTTATTAAGGTAATTAGAATGTAACATGCGTATACCCCAACTAATATACTGTGACAAACATTATTGCAACACCATACTTTGCTCTGCAATTGTATGTAGCATAGACAGAAAGAAGTGGTAAGAAATTCTTTCTCTTAAGACATATGGAAAAGAACTGAGCTCCCACTGTGCTGGTGACAGCAAGAAATGCTCTGCTTCCATCACACAGAGAACAGGCAGGACGCTCACTCCCTATTCCCACAAACATCGGGCAACGCAGGAATTCACCACCCCACAGCACTCATTTCAGTGATTGGGACAAACAGAGAAAATGCACTTGTTTGCATAGTGCTATATATGTTCGTAGACCAGCACTGTGAATACCAGGAAAAAAAAAAAAAAAGAAAAAAAATGTTTCTGACGACTTCAAACTTCTACAGATTAACATATGCCCTTTAAAGAGCTTAATTGCAGCAGCTGCACATTCACTGATCTGCTGCAGTTTATGTGTTTTGACATCCTCTCCATTCTTTCTTTCCTCTGCCTTGATCAAGAGAATTTGTAGCTTCCAAGCTTCATTCAGTTATTGCAAAGCAAACAACATTTTGTGCTTTCTGCATTTTTTTCCCCACTTCTCTTTCCATGATTACCTCCCATAGACCATCATCCTTCAATCCCAAGCTTCCTCTTTCTGTGCTATCCTGTACCACTCCAGACAGCAAGAACTTTAACGTCAACTTTAATGATGGTGGGAGTAAATCCCAAGTTTTATTTGTTTCACAAGTCTCAAGCCTACGAGTAGTTGAATGCATTTGCTTCTCATTGATACTGTTTGTCAATTGACTTTTCAGAGACCTTGAGTGCAAGCGGTGGTACCACAGCTTGGAACTGTAGTTAAGGCACAAAACGCACTGGAACCATCTTACTCTATTTTGCTGCTGCAAAACAATACAAGTAACTGAAGAAAGCAGCAGCCATGAAGCATGTTTTGGTTCCAGAAAAGAAGCAGATATGATATGGAGCATACAGATGGTTTGACTGCCATTATTTTCAAACTCTGTGCTCATTTTGCTTCTTTGAACAGGACCATTCTTAAAAGGAGATCTCAAATGGCCAGTTCAATAAGGAAAAAATCATTTGTTGATACTTAGATCTTGTGATAATATAGCAAAAGTGTGTAGTTTTTAAATTCTGCTAAGTTATAAATCAGTCACTGGACAGTGACAGGATAGTCACTTGTTAAATGCCTGAAGATAGTTATTTTTTAGAATACTGATAATAAACAGGTTAATTTGGGGAAAATGCAGGACCTAATTCCCTAAAACAATGTTGATACCCTTATTTAGAAACAGTAGAGGTAAAGGTAAATTTTTGGAAATTCTTCCAAAAGATAGAACTATGTGAGTGGTAAGCTATTTTTGCTGCATTGCAAGACTATTTAGGAGCTGGTGGGGTTTTTTTTGGTTATTTTTTTTTCATAAATTGAAAAATGTATTAAAGTATGTAAAGCAGTCTATATATTTTCAAGACTTAAATTCAACAATAAAAAGCATAAGTGTAAAGGGAAAATAATAAATTTATCAGGAAAAAAACCTGCAGCCCTGAAGATTACCTCCAGGTTTGTTGTTGTTGTTGTTTTTTGTTTGTTTTATTTTTAATGCAGATATACTAACTGCTGTTTCATATATGGAAGAAACTATGAGCAATAGAACTGTGATTATAAAATGCTTTTAAAAGAGAACTTGGTGAGACTTGCTACTGTTAACAACTTTTTTTCTGAGATCCCTTTAAAAAATAAAGAAAAGAAGGAACAACTCTAGACATGCAGGAAATACCTCATTTTGTGTTGTAGCCAATCATGAAAATGAGGAAATACATTTTAAACTGTCTTGAACGACAGCCCATTTTACCATGATAGACATTTGGCTCTTGTGTCACTACTGTGTAATGCAGATTGTCTGACTAATACATGCACGTAGTACATAGCTGTATTCAGCTGGGTGCACAGCTGAGTACAGCACAAAGTTTTCAGTGTTAGGGATGATAAGACTACATTTGACTTCAGTAGAATATGGACATATTTAAATGACTCAGAACACTTCTGACATTTATTCCATCCATCTCTTTAAAAACACACCTAATTAGTTGAACTTCATCCAGACAAATTTTAAAAATTACAACAATAAAAATAAATAAAAACGCCAATATCCCCATTTCACAAGTAATAAACAGAGAAAAGTCTGAATTTAAATGCTAGCTTTGACTCCTGCTCCCGGCACAAAGTTAATGGAAAAGAGAGGGAGAGAGAGAGAGAAAGACAGAGAGAGAGAATCCAGTATGTCTTTTATCAAAAGTCAATTCAAAGCTCAATATAAAGTTCAAACCTTTTGTAGCATACATTATCATTAAGATGAAATATTTAGTGGTTCTGTATTCCGGTCATCTTTTGACAATAACCTACAATGTCTCAGAGGTGGCAGGTGCTGGAGAATTCAGTCAATTATTTAAAAATATCTCATTTTTCAGGATGAAAGGTTGAAATTTTTATTAGCATGCCATCGATTAAATTGCACCTTCCATTTTAACATCCTGAACAAATTCCATAAACATTAAAATTTTTAGCTGCTTTGAATCTTTTACAGTATCTTTATAAAACCTTGAAACATTGCTATTTAATAGCCATCCCCATCTCTTGCCCTAGTGAATGGGTATAACTCTTTGTCCTGTGGACAATAGGAAGTCACATTTTTGGACTTCATGTAATGTTCTTCAGAGATAAGCTTGTCACAAATTATAGCTAATAATGTTTCAAGCTTCTCTGTGATAGTTGCAAGGTGAACACAAGGTTGGAACCAAATTAAAGTAGAACTACTCATATTTTTTCAGATTAAAATCTCACTAATATTTAATATTTGAATTTAAGCAAAATGTCAAATGTTTAAAAGGTAAAGTTCTTGTGATTATTAAAGGAACATTAAAGCAAAATAGAAATTGGATTGCTAAAAATCCCATTGCATTCATGTGGGTATGTATGCAGGCAATGTCACATTTGGGGAAATATTTGCAAAGCAAAAAAGCTTTTAAATGTTTATTTTTGTTTGAAACTCTATTCTTGGAGTTGAGGGATGGTTGGACCAGATGATCTTGGAGGTCTTTTCCAACCTTAACGATTCTATGATTTCCACAACATTTTACCAAGCAAATAGGGTTGAGCTGATCTGGTACAAAAGGGTACCTCAAATCTTTGAGGAATGCTACTCATTTCATATCCACTATCATCAACTGTGCTTACAAATACTGTCTTCTCCCTGAGTAGTCCCACTCGGATCAACAGGATAAATTGTGATAGCTAGCCATAACTGGAATGGGTGTAAGTCATGTCCTTGCAGGAGAGGGCAACAGAAAAAAAATTGCCTCAGAGAAGTGAGAACATAACAGGGTCTTCATGCTTCAGCTTCAAGAAGCATCATGCTCTCAGGCTGTCATCCTGATGGAGGATTTCAGCCACCTAAATATCTGCTGGAAAAGCTACACAGCAGGCAGTAAGCAATCCAGAAGACTTCTGGAGTGTGTTGAGGATATCCTCCTGGTCCAGGTATTAGACAAACCAACCAGAGGAGAAGCGTCACTGGGCCTGGTGCTCACCAATGCAGATGAACTCATTAAAGAGGTTAAGATTGGAGGCATTCTTGGATACAGGGACCACACTCTGGTTGAGTTTGTGATCTTGAGGAATACGGGCCTGGAGAAGAGCAAAGTCAGTACCCTGAATTTTAGGAGAACTGTGAGCTGTTTATAGAACTAGTGGATGAGAACCACTGGAGCACAGTCCTTAGGGACAGAGGAACTGATCTGAGCTGGAGACTCTTTAAGGGTACTTAGAGTACAAGAGCTTTCCATCCTCATGTGTAAGAAATCAAGCAGGAAAGGCAGGAAACCAGCATGCTGGTCAAACTGTGGCACAAGGAAATGCACAGGCAGTGGAAGCAGGGACATGTGGCCTGGGAAGAGTACAGGGATGCTGTCCAGATGTGCAGGGATGGGATCAGAAAAGCCATAGCACAAATATAACAATATAATGAGCTTGGTTAGGGATGAAAGAATAATAAGAAAGGATTCTGCAGGTACATTGCTCAGAAAAGAAAGGCCAATGAGAGTGTACCTCCTGTGATAAATGAGAAAGGACAATGGGTAACAACAGACATAGAGATGGCTGAGGTATTCAGCAAGTTCTTTGCCTCAGTCTTCACTGCCAGTCAGGCTTCCCACATCTCTTGAGCCCCTGAACCTGTAGACAAGGGCTGTGGGATCACAGTCCCTCCCACTGTAAGCATGGAGCAGGTTCAAGACCACCTGATGAAACTGAACAGATACAAGTCTACGGGGCCCGACGACACGCATCCCAGGGTCCTAGGGAACTGTCTGATGCAATTGCCAAGCCTCTCTCCATCATATTTGAAAAGTCATGGCAGTCAGGTGAAGTCCACAGTGAACAGAAAAAGGGAAATATCACTTCCATTTTTAGAAAGGATAGAAAGAAAGACCAAGGGAACTACAGAACAGTGAACCTCACCTCTGTTCCTGGGAACACCATGGAACAGATCCTCCTGGAAGCAAAGTTAAGGCAAGACAAGGAGGTGATCTGAGACAGCCAGTATGGTTGGCAAATCATGTCTGAGTGGCTGCATCAGTTGACAAGGGAAGATGTCATCTGCTTGGGCTTCTGTAAGGTCTTTAACACGGTCCCACATGACATCGTTATCCCTAAACTGGAGAGATATGGATCTGAAGGATGGACTACTCGGTGGATAAGGAATTGGATGGATGGCCACAGACAGAGAGAGGTGATCCATGGCTCTGTGTCCAGGTGGAGGCCAGTGATGTGTGGTATCTTTCAGGGGTATGTCTTGGGATGTGTGACATTTAATATCTTCATCAATGACAGACAATGGGATTGAGTGCACCCTCAGAAAGATGACACAAAGCTGAGCAGTGCAGCTGATACAAGAGAAGGAAGGGATGACATCCAATGAGACCTGGACAAGCTTGAGAAGTGGGCCCATGTGTACCTCATGAGTTTCATCAAGTCCAAGTGCAAGGTGCTGCTCCTGGGACAGGGCAATCCCAGACATGAGTACAGACTGGGAGAAGAACTCATTGAGAGCAGCTCTGCAGAGAAGGACTTGCAGTTCTGGTGGCCAAAACACTTGACATGAGCCAGCAGTGTGCACTTGCAGCCCAGAAAATCAACTGTATCCTGGTCTGCATCAACAGAGGAGTAGCCAGAAGGTCGAGGGAAGTGATTGTCCCCCTCTCTTCTGCCTTTCTGAGGCCCCACCTGGAGTGCTGCACCCAGGTCTGGGGCCCCCAGCACAGGATGTGGACCTGCTGGAGTGGGTCCAGAGGAGGGCTACAACAATGATCAGAGGGCTGAAGCACCTCTCCTATGAAGAAAGGCTGAGAGTGCTGGGGAGACCTCATCGCAGCCTTTCAGTCAGATGAAGATCAACTTTTTACATGGGCAGATAGTGATAGGACAAGGGGGAATGGTTTTAAACTAAACAAGGAGAGATTTATATTAGTTATTAGGAGGAAATTCTTTTCTCAGATGGTGATGAGACACTGGAACAGGTTACCCAGACAAGTTGTGGATGCCCCATCTCTGGAGGTGTTCAAAGCCAGGCTGGATGGAGCTCTGGGGAATCTGATCTAGCGCGTGGCATCTCTGCCCATGGCTAGGGGGTTGGAACCAGATTATTTTTAAGGTCCCTTCCAACCCAAGCCACCTTGGACAGCTTTGCCAGATCCTCTGATTAGCATCAAGGGCTTGGGCTAAGCATGGCTCCATCATGTCATTCACTCCCTTCGTCTTTCCTTTCTGTGATACTAGAGAGAATGAAAGCATACCTATTTTGCACTTGCCTGAATGGGAAGTTGTGGATAACATTTACATATGTCACACTTGAGAGGATGACATAAATTTCCTTTAAGCATGTCCACCGGAATAGATGCAGAGCAAAGCATTAACCCAAAAAGATGGGAACAAAGCTGAAGTAAACTTACAAAACCAGCTCAAATTCCAATTGAAAGCTTCCTCTATTTTTTTTTTAATATATATATATATTATTTTTATATTTCCTGTCTGCTGGCGACAAGGTTCTAGAAAAACCAGCTTCACAGAAAATAAGCAAGTGAACGAGTGCCTAATGACTAGATGTCTACTGGATAAGAACTGCCCAGATCTGGTCTAACCTCATTTTGAGATTGACTTCACAGAGGAAATGAAGCCTTTGATTAATATTTATGACAGACTCTGTTTCCTTATCTTCAATGATATTTTTTAGTCTGGGAGAGTAAAATCCAGATTGTTGTGACAATTGTGAGAATAAATTAGTCAGTATTTATAAATCACTTGGAAGAAAAAGTACTATTACTGATAATTATGAAATTGGATGAACTCAGCAAAACATGCTGCATATGAAACTAGTTGTTTCTTGGCCCTCTTCTTTTACATCTCAAAGTTGGAAACACTGAACTGCAGTAATGTATTGGTGATGCTGTGATGCAGGGTCTAATACTCCACTCAAGTCTGTTGGGCTGCATGCTCCTACATGAATATTCACATAATTTTGCCTTACCAGTTTTGTAGGAATGTGAAGACAACTGATTCATTTGCAGAAAATGTTAGCAGTCTGAAAGCTTTAATAAGTTTCCCTTTTACTTATAACTAGCAAAACTGTGTCAGAAATGAATCTGTATGCCCTGGTCTTGAAAAAATACATCAGATGACTCCCAGCTTCTTAAATGTTTAACTCACATCTCAGCTAAGACTTATTCCCACGAAAATATCAGCACTTGATTGTGTGGGATTGAGTGTAAAAAACTATTGGGGAAAGGATGCCTCAGAGATCCACATCCCCTGGAACCAAGCAGTCACACATGCACACATACACATAACCCATACTTCTCACAGAAGAATTTCATTTTGTTAGCATTTAATTTATTTTTTACAAATAAACAGAGGTTTACATGCACAGAATTACAATAGCTTTCTTTCTTGAAAAATGAATAAGTGCCACTCTGTTTATGTTTGGTCTTGAGTGACAAAATATTGGTACTAAAATACTTAAGAATAAATACTGGAAATAAGAGAGAAGTTTTTGTTTTTAAACATCTGTTTTAAAGTGATATGAGGGAGTGAAATTAAATTTAATAATCTCTCGTCCTTCCTCTGCTTTTGAATTCATAAGACAACGTGGTAAGACATGTGTTTCAGATCTAGTGTGGTATTTTCAGATGTAGACAATTCATTATCCGTGGTTCTCCTTTTCTGCATAAGCCATGATTTTTCTAAGTACGAAATTGTCTGTTAAATTGTCCCCAGGTTACACAACACAAAACAGCATTTGTGTATAGTAAGGCATTACCTCCACCTGCTATAGACAGTATTTATTCTACACATTTTGTTTTTTCTGTTGGATTGTGGCCAGTGAACTCAAGAGCTTCTTGGAAATTAGAGGACCTCACCTGTCAAATTTTCCAATTTGCTTTACATAAGTTTAACTAACTGTTACTTCTGTTTTGTTGGAGTAGAATGGAGGTTCTTTCATGCTTTTTCATGGATAATTTCTCCACTGGAAAATTCATTTTTGCTGTCCTTTTCATAACCTAACTCACGTATGTGTGCTTAAATCAGACCACAGAGTGTGAGCAGATTTAGATACTCAGCTACAGGACTTCTGCGTGCAGATTAATCGCTCATTTGAAAATGCTCATCAGTTGTGCCAACCACCTGCTTGTTCTGATTTATGCAATGTTTTCTGAACAACTTTGATCATACGTGTGCCCATCTGTATGCCTATAGCTATGCCTCAGAGCACTACCCTTTCTTGGACCAGTAGACCAAACTAATCAGAAAGAGAACTTTACCACACAGAAGCTAAATCTTTTGACTGACCGTCCATTTAAATCAGTCAGTTTAGTACAAAGCAGCAAGTGACAAAACATTTTTGTCTCTTCCATGCACGACAAAACTGTGCTTAATTAGGCATTTAAGAGAGACTTAACTTCTACAGTTCTCACCACAGTTATTTTCAAGCAACTCAATGATCTGAAGCACCAATTAGTTTCAATTCACACCTATTACCCTCGCTTAGTTCAGTGTTAATTCAAAGTCTAAATTCCCCTCCTTGACAAAAGTGATACTTCTCTTTTTGTAAGTGTTTCCTTTGAAGTTCTGAAAATGATTATGCCAAATGCTATTACTTAAAGCTTCATATGGATGCCCTATATTTGTCAAGTTTTCTATTTTCATGTTTTTATGGCCAGCATATTCTCTTCCTTTCCTTCTGTTAATAAATGTATTGTTTCAACTCTCCTATTCTCTCTTCAACATTCTTCTTCCAAAATCACTGTCATGTTATTATGGGATGCCATAATGCTACCACCAAAGGGGATTGAGATCAGTGCAATCTCATAGAACATTACACATAACTTAATATTTAAAGGTCTTTTGTCTAAATGTCTTTTCTGCAGCTTGAATTAGATCACACTTAGAAGAATCAGAAAAAAAAATCAAGTATCAACAAAAGCACTTTAAAAATACATTTGTTACTACTCTATCCCATTGTTTCCTTTTGAAAACCAATGCTCATAAATTCCGACAACTGATTACCTTAATTGCCCTTATTAGCTTTTAAGTAGTTTATTCTACATAATTATAAAATTGTTCATCTCCTCCTTAGTTTGTGAATGCTAATTTTGAATTTTGTGAGAAATATGACATTTCAAATCTCTTGCTGATGAGCTGACAATACAGAATTACCCATTTCTACCAAATAACTCCATATACTCCATATACATATAACATATAAAAGTTATATATACCCATGCACCTGCTGATGTGCATTCATACATGCTGCTTATACAAATTAGCATGTTACATATAGTGCTTTAAGCTACTGCAAAACAAAAAAAAATCAGTCAAACATTAATATTTTTTATTGTTGCCAATGTTTCTCAAAATACGTTGGATTTCTTTCTCAGTACAGCCCATCATGAAATCTCTACACATTTCAAGTCTATCTGACAACATTTACACAATTCTCTTTATTTTGGCTATAGACTGTATGAAAATTTATTGTGCTTTGTATTTCAAAAAAATCAGGTTTTCATTCAAAAAGTGGAGAGACAGTTCTACACTTGATGACAGGATTTTTAGAAAAATCTGAGGTAAATCTGCCAGTGTAGCTAGAAATCTGGACCTACGCTTGATATGAACCATAGGCATATCATAAGACTTTCTTATTTTGGCACAAATGTATACCTCGGTTTATAAGTATGCTATACAGAACTGCCAAACAAACAATCCTGAAGCTCAGTGTTATAAGTGCCCTGCACACTTGGAGTACATATGAAAATTACTCAAAAGAAATTTTGAATTTTCCCTCCTATCAGCAGCTGAGAGCTCTAGCATATGTACAAGGGTCAAAGTTTGCAGATAATTATGTTAAAGACCAAAATAATCTCAACACCAGACAAAATCGAGAAGCCAAACTAGAATACATCCAAGATGTACTATCTACTTGAGACAAATTTTATTTATAGAACTACCTTCTCACACTGATTTTCCAAAATGGAAATGCAGAGTAACAGCAGAGCAAAGCATTCGAGTCTCCAAAACTGTTAAACAAAATGGTTCTTCTCTATGTGTGAATTTACACAGAATTTCCACAATATTTGAAGACATCAAAACAAGGCAAGGAAATTTACCTACCTACAAATTTAATTAATAAATTTCATATTTGTATAATGGCAGTGAGCAAGGATTTTAAAAAATAAAAAAATAGCAAAGCACAGCTAGAAGTTAGAACTATGTCCCCAGAGCAGAGCAATGAGGAACACAATTGTGCTTGCTTTGCACAGGGTTAATTTTGGGTATCTCAGCAGCACATTTTCTAGAGATTTTTGTTCCAGATTGAAGTTAAATCTGGCCTATCACCTGGGATTCAGCCTCTCAAAATTGAGGATGTTCAACCTCTAAATACTCACAAATGCTCTGCTTTTCATCTACAGTTCCTATCAAATTTAGAAACATCTTTCATATGTTTAGTTTTAACACAGATTTCAGTACTCCGCAAACTTATTTTAAACCATTTCATAGCTATCCTTCCTGCCTGTTAAACACATCAAGTGCTTCAGTGCCAGCTGGTGTCAGAAAAAAGTCTAAAAACAAGAAACATACTGCTGGCTGTCTTCTATCCTTGCTGGCACTCACTGCTTGAAGACAGATTAAAACACTACTTGTAGCTCTTTCAGCTTTTCTCAGACACCAGAATTTTATAGTGGGAGAGGCAATTAACAATACTGCACTTCAGCAAGAGACTTCTGAGTTCCTTTCCTCAGTTTTGTGATGATCTTCTAATCTGATCCCCTCTTGCTCGGAAAACAACTTTCCATTTAACAAACAACAAAACAAATGAACAAAAAAGAAACTGAAATACAAGGTGGCTCCAAGTGGAATGCTTGCCCCCCCCCCCCCCCCCCCCCCGGTATGACCATCCAACAGAAGCAAGAAGAAGGAAAAAAAAAAAAAAGCCTTTATATTATATGCATTAAGTCTTTCAGCAGATTTACACATTCAATCCAGTATTGTTTCCACCTTCTCTTTCAGCTTCCCCACACTCTGTTTCCTCACAAAGACCAGTCTCCAACCATCTCCCTCCATGCTCACAAGAAGTAAGCATTGGAAGAGATGCTAAACTTCATCACAACAGCTGAGACTGATGCATACAATTCAGTGTGTTCAAAAGTATTATATTACTGAAAGAAAAAGAGAGATTACATAAACATTTTAAAACTACTATGCCTGAATTAAACCCTACTTAGGCATTTAGCAAAAAAGATAACTTAGAGTTGTTTCATTTACTGCATGTATTGAACCTGTTCCTTTTTGATCAAACTATGGTTTCTGACAGTCAGTGTGACAAATTCTCTGTAGGTATGACTTTTGTACATACAAACATTCTGAAATGCTCAGAACTACAATTCCTTTGGCTTTAATCTGATCCATTTTGTGGAGCATCTTTAAATGAAGAGTATGTGCTTTTAAATAAATTCCTACAGGATTGTTAAGCAGCATGAAAAAAATAATAAATATTTATTACCTTCAGTTATTATTTACATAATACAATTGTATTAAAAAAATACCAGCAATGCTAATCTGACTAGAAGAACAAGGTCTGATTCAGTCAATTTTAAAACCAATCCATGGAAAAATAACAAATTATAAATTACAGTCTGTGAGTTTCCTAATTTTATCTTCTAGAATTAAAACTGAAAGATCTACATCTAACATAGAAATTATTTTTTGTTAATATAAAACTTTTCTTCCAGTAAAATGTTTACTATCAGAATTAAAATATTTCCATCCCTACTGGTATTCCTTTTAAGCAATACCTGACATTTTTCACTAAATGCACTGCAAATAAGTGTAAATAACACTGATTTAAAAAAAAAAAAAAAAAGTTGGAGCTGAACAAAAACATTGGTTCGTTTAACTCTGGTGTTTGTGACTACTGCTTTTATAAGACACAGAAGTGTTTTTTACCTATAAATATTTTAAATGAAAAATTCAACCCAAGACATTATTAAAACATTAAATCTGATATCTTTGGTTATTATTCATTGTTGGAATAAAAAGAAGTGATAATAAAAATGTCCACAGGCTATGCCCATTTTGGCAGTTTATGAACCAAACTAATAACTACTTTGCAAGCAGTAAAATTTGGCATTACTCTAGTTGCCCTATTAGAACTATAGTAGATTCCAATCTCAAGAATTCTGGATATAATGCAATACTTCTACACTTCATAGACCAGTTCCATCTAGAACCAGCTAACTGTAAGTAAAATATCCAAATTATCAGTGTTAGTATAGTTGCATTATGGAGATTCTCCAGCCAGACTAACTTATCTTTCTGAGAAAACAGTTTCAGTATTTCTGTAGGCCAATTTACTGCACTATGTAGACAAAACTAAGAATGAGATACAGTAAAGGACACAGGCATCTAAAGCAAAATATATGCCAATACAAGGCCTGTGTACATAATAGCAATTTCATGTTGAGCTGCCACTTCACCTTCAGGATAGTTAAATTTATTTGGGCAAGAAAAAGCACTCTTAAGTTTCTTTACAGAAACTTAGCCTATTTTGCAGCAAAAATCCTGAATTTCAGAGTATCAGAAGGAGAGCTAAGAAACATTGCTCTGTATCTTAGAGTGAAAGCACTTGGGTGGGACACAGGAGTTCTTCTCAACCAGTGCTTCAGGGAGTCTACAAGGAACTCTCTAGTCATTGGCTAAAAAACGAAAAGTCACTGAAAACATACAAACTTAAGAAAATATGGTTTAATTTTTTTTCTACTATTTCAGCAGTCGGATGTAGACAAGGTCTTTTTAGCAGTAGCTTCTGAACTCTGGATACCAAGCTGATGGATCTTGTGGCTACCTACAACCCAGGGACATGCAATAGAAAAGTAAGGATGTTAGATACATAATTGTACTCAGTATTTTCTAATTGCTAGCTCTGGAAGCCCTCTGCAAAACCATGCAGGCTCCCATAGACTATGTCTAAACAACTAAATTGAGAAGTACTCCCAAGTTCCAAGGTCTCCAAGGTGAGCATTCATGTAGATGAGGTACAGATGAGGGTAGAGATCCCTCTGCAATCCTGCTCCAATTTCCTATTTGCCAGTAATACACATCTTGCTGCATAAACATAGTTATCTTCTTAAGGCACCTAGGTCACTCTGTGCTTTATATAATAATCCTAGGTGTTCAGTTTTGGCCTACTAAGTATCTGGGCACCAAAATGGAGTAACTTCAGTGACTAATCTATATTTGCCTAAGTACTGAACCTAGACCTACAAGCACTTATATCATATACAAAGTTATATATAGTTGCAGCCAACTTCACAGCATTTAAAAGAAACGCTATAAATGTGCCACACTGTGTAAAAATCAGTGTGAATGCCTATTCCAAACCAATTACAATAAAGCAAAGGGGCTCTCTATAAACACAAAATAAGATAACACCAGTCCTGCAAATATAATTCCAGAGTTTAAATTCAAATTGTTCTGTCTGATTTCCAAAAGAAAAAGGAAAAAAAAAAAAAAAAAAGAGAAAAGAGAAGAAAAGAGAAGAGAAGAGAAGAGAAGAGAAGAGAAGAGAAGAGAAGAGAAGAGAAGAGAAGAGAAGAGAAGAGAAGAGAAGAGAAGAGAAGAGAAGAGAAGAGAAGAGAGAGAAGAGAAGAGAAGAGAAGAGAAGAGAAGAGAAGAGAAGAGAAGAGAAGAGAAGAGAAGAGAAGAGAAGAGAAGAGAAGAGAAGAAAGAGAAGAGAAGAGAAGAGAAGAGAAGAGAAGAGAAGAGAAGAGAAGAGATATTTCATCCCCAAATGTTCAAGCAGCTTATGAATAGGATGCATAGGTGACTGATTACATCTCTGACATTGTTGTCTACACCATTAAAAACAGTGATTAAAGGCTTCAAACACTTTTGAGACTAGCCTGAAAACACTCTTCTGATTTATTTTTTTTGAAAAGAGGTGTTCAAAAGCCAACAATGTTAATCTCAAATAAAACCTTACAGATTCAATGTGAAATACACAGATGTACCCAAATACAGATTGATGCTTAGCAAAATCACTTTTCTTGAAGTAAAATAATAATAATAATAATAATAATATGATAACAACAACAACAATAATAATAAAAATATATGCAAATGCCTATTTTTCAGCACTCATTTAGAATGATTAACCTGTTATTTTTGGCATGGCATGGAAATTGCTATATTTTGTGAGATTTAAGGAAAACTCTCTGCTATATCTTGTTCAATACTTTTCCACCAGTTTTAAATGCTAATTAAACTACACTTTTGCAGAAGATTTTGGGTATAGTTCTAAGAAAAAAAAAGTATTGAATTTTATGAGCAAGTTCCAGTTTCTTAGAGACTATTCATGTCTAAATTGTATGTAAAAATAACATGACCCAGCCCAGAGTTTAAAACAAAATAAAACAACTCATAACTTCTGTGAACCCCAACTAATGACAGAGGTCTAGGATGTTTTTGTCCCTGTTTTCTAGTTACTACGTGGTTGCCAATAAGAATACAGTTTACGCCAATCTTAATCTAGCATGGGAAAGAAACAGCCAAAGATATATAGCCAGAACTGTTTATGACATAAACAAACAGTTTACTGCTTCCCACATAGCAGGGAAACAGTTGGATTACACATCAGCATCTGGTTGCTCCAGACAATACTACCAGGAAGTTAATGAAATTGGAACAAGGAAATTACTATGACTCGCACTCCATAAAAAAGTGTAATTTATCATCAGGGATGAAAAAAAAAAAACAACACTAACAACAAAAAAACAATGGAAGCTTTGCTGATAAACCAACAAAAGAAAATATAAAGGCTGTATTGCTGGTAAAACAATAACTCATTTTTTTTCTGTACAAGTTTTATTCCAAAAGCTGAAGTCACTTAAAATTTTTAAAAATTGAAATGTCGCTATAATGAAAAATGGTGATTACAATCAAGACAATGAGGCAGGTGTTTATCCATGACTTGCAAGGTATTCACATCATTTTCAAATTAAATCACTATTAGTTTTAATTTATTAGGGTCTGATTTCACCAAGACCAGGAAACTAGAATACTATCTCAGTATTTAGGAGAGTATCCACCTCTCAAAAAAGGCAAAATAAATGTTTCTGTTAAAAGTTCCCAGGAATTAAACTTGGGTGGTCAATTTGTTAGTCAGGTACATGAAATATTCTGAAACTCTAGAATTTGTTGCCTGAAACTTAACCACTAAGCAGCCTTCACTCAGTCCGCACTGCCTGTAGAGTGCAACATGATGTCTTACATGAAAATTTCTAAGAAGCATTTTCCTTTGAAGCCACGCATTTTCTCATTCACGATTGCCCTTTTAGTTCCCTTTTGGCCATTTCCACTGTGGATTTATTCCTGAAAAAGGTCTTGGTCATGGCATCACAAAGGAGCAGATTATTCCCCATACAGGATCTTGGAGCACCTTCAGACCACTACAGACAGAGTGGACCAAGGCTGGCACATCCCAAGAAGCAATACTTATCCACTAGTCCTTACCCAGCAAGACTTTCCTAGGTAGGTTCCACCCCCATGCCTCTATCACAGTGCCAGCAATCTGATACGCCTATGACCTACACAAAATGCCCAGTCTGACTTGTATCAGTAACTGCCAGCACTTCTTAACAAAAGGAGGAAACTTAGGCCATGGTCTGGACTCTGTATTCATAAGGCTTATTTGTTCACATGCCAACATAGGAGCAGACAGCAAGGAGACTACCCTACAGGCTTGGTCTTCTCCCACTAGCAAACACAGCTTGCTGAAACATTGCTTGCATGAAGAGGGTGGTCCTATGCCGTTTGCCTTCTCCAATATTTCTCAGGCATGTGTCTTGGGACCCAGATGCCCCATTCCTAGCTGGACCCTCCACAGGATCAGTATGAATATATCACATCAGCATACAGAAACAGAGCTCTGGAGGGACTAAAGGAGAGCATGGCCTGTATATATTTTGGAGACAGAAAATTGAGTTCATGAGAACTAGAGAATTCTAGTTCTCTGAGGATGTCTATTAGAAGATGAATATAACATGAAATACATTATTCCCTTCAAAAATATATATATACATACATACACACACACGTGGGGGGGGTGTCTTGTTTTGTTTGTTTTGTTTGTTTGTTTTTCTGAGGCAAAGAATTTCTCTCCTTATTCTTGTTACCATTAAAGAACAAGCATTCACAGCCAGCATCTGAACTACATCCTCAATGTCCCTAGTCATCCTGAAGTCATTCAGTGTCAGTAGACAGGATATTCTCTTTCTCCAAGCAACCTCTAGTCTAAAACTAGGCCCACCTGCAGTCAGACATAAGTTGCTTTGCCTACAGCAGATTCCAGGAAAGACAGGCAACATCACAAAAAGCCTCCTGTGTAAAGACCTTCCAAAATACTCTGTAAATTAATGGCATAGCACTTAAAATCCTTGGCTCTAACCAGCACAGAACTGCACTAAAGAAAGACATAACAGGTGTGCCCTAGGGGCTGACCTTCAAATCAAGACTAGGCCTCTTTTGCCAATTATCCATCTGTCCTAAGTGATTTCATTCTACATGTGAAATTCCAGTGGGAAAATAACACGCCCAAACCAAGGACCTTGCAGATCAGTGTTTGGCCTGTATTTACACGCAGCATGTGTTCCCCAAAACTGAGCTCGTGGGGTGTTTGGGAGAACTTGGCTGTGGGGAAGCTTGCTTCAGAGATGGTGTATGGTTTGTCTGCAGAGCTCTTTTCTCAGACAGTTGTCAGTATGGAAAGTAAGCTGTCATCAGATCCCTTGGCAAGCCAATTCACTTTACTTATCTGGCAGAAGAAAACCTGACTAGCTTCCTGCCAGACTAGTAAAACGAATTGTCGTACTGCAAAAGCTGGCACAAAGAAAGAGGTGGAACCATATGGCTAGAAATAGGTGCAGGGTTACAAATGAGTAAGGAGATAGGATTGGGACTGCCAGTTTTTGTGGCAATAATTATATTGGCCACTAAGCCACACCCTGGGTACTTGGTTCACAGCAGAGGCCTGTAAGACATGTACAGTTCATGAAAGGCAAAGGGTAGGGGTATGCAACATTTCACTGTGCCACTAAGGTTCTGGGGATCAGTCCTGGCCCTCCTGAAATCCATGTCAAAACAATGAACTTCAATCTGGTTAGGCTTACTACCTGCCTATCTCATCAGAGACCCATTACATTGTTTCAGAAACAATAGCCACTCAAATGAGTACTGGTATATCTGATTAAAAATATACAATTTCAGACAGAGGGGAACAAAAAAAAAAAAAACGGGAGAAATGCCTCTACTATTTGAAGCTACAGCTCTCCAGAAAAGTACTGTTTTATTTTCAAAACTGCTTCTTATTGGTAAATTTTTACCAACATTTTGTCATGCCAAATTGATACTCTCTAACTGTTCCCACAGAAATCACAAGAATTTTTCTACTATATAAAAGGCACGTATAAGTCATTACATGATTTAAACCACAGATATGAACCTCTGCAGCTCTGCAGCCTGGAAAATACAAACAGCAGCATTGTAACAACCCAGGAACTGTACCAAA
The DNA here is from genome assembly GCF_964034855.1 of Anser brachyrhynchus. Taxonomy (NCBI): domain Eukaryota; kingdom Metazoa; phylum Chordata; class Aves; order Anseriformes; family Anatidae; genus Anser; species Anser brachyrhynchus. The sequence goes on from NC_137694.1 coordinate 151,675,858, forward strand.
TGTTAAACAATGCCTTTGGACTTTAAAGATAAGACATAGAATAGGCTAACAAACTACACAGCTGATGAAAACAGTGGTGAATTGAAGACTTGAACAAAAAGTGTGAAAAGGAAGAACATCTGCAATACTGAACTACTAGAGAAAACAGAGGAAAAATAACCCTGTTTCTTTAGCTGCAGTCTATATACCTACAACAGTTAAAACTGAATGCATCTAGAGGTAGTACAACACAGCGGGGAAGCATGCAGAAACCAATATATAATAATGATATGCAATTCTATAACCCTACAGAGACAAAATATGAATCTTATAGATATATATGGAAGAGTGAAAAACAGGTTTTATTATTATTATTACTATTATTATTATTCCAACTTGACCAAAAAAAATTTGAAATGTAGGAGTTATAATCTTCAGAGAGAAATATAAAATATCCTTATTATTGAGAATACTTTGCTGAGAACCCAGCCATGGCACATATGGTCACACATATTAACACTACGAAGGATTGCGGCGTTTATTTAGACTAATTTCATGCATAAATTATTCTACTGTTTCTTAATGGGTATCTTTTCAGCAAATTCATAACTTCTGTTTCAACTGTAACAGATCTTTTAGAAAGACATCTATCATACTGTAAATTCTTCAAGGAATGGAGGTATAGTGCTAAATAAAAGAGAACTGAGGAGGGAGCCCAGGCATTAGACCTGATCGCCTATGTTACTTAACTATTATTTTGGTCGCTGGCACTGTTTTTAAGTGTTACAATTTGTCATCTCCAGTACTATACCACAAAAACATACAGTTTGTAGTGCTACTCAGAATATAGCTTACTCCAGTGACTGTTCAGAAAAGCAAAATGGGTCAAAAAAAGTCAAGAAATGCATGTCAGATCTTTAGTAAATTCTTTTTTTTTTTTGCCATCAAAAAGAAAAAAAAAGCAAATGTTATTTCAAAACAGCAATTTTAAACAGTAGCTTTTTATCCTAGTCAAATTTGAAGAACCTGACTCAAAATGTCAGAGGTCAATGGGATGAGGTTACGCATGGCTAAACACCACGTCCTGCGCTTTGGTCACAACAACCCTGTGCAACGCTACAGGCTTGGGGCAGAGTGGCTGGAAAGCTGTGCGGAGGAAAAGGATCTGGGGGTGCTGGTTGATGCTTACATGAATATGTGCCAGCAGTGTGTCCAGGTGGCCAAGAAGGCCAACAGCATCCTGGCTTGAATCAGGAATAGTGTGGTCAGCAGGACCAAGGAGGTGATCGTCCCCTTGGATTCTGCTCTGATGAGGCCACACCTCAAGTACTGTGTTCAGTTTTGGGCCCCTCAGTACAAGGACATTGAGGCCCTGGAGCATGTCCAGAAAAGTGCTACAAAGATGGTGAAGGGCCTGGAACACAAGTCCTACAAGGAGCAGCTGAGGGAACTGGGGTTGTTTAGTCTGGAGAAGAGGAGGCTCAGGGGAGACCTTATTGCTCTCCACAATGACCTGAAAGGAAGGTGTGGGGAGCTGGAGCAGCCTCTTCTCACAGGTAATTAGTGATAGAACTAGAGGGAATGGCCTCAAGTTGCTCTAAAAGAGGTTTAGGTTGGAAATGAGGAGACATTTCTTCTCAGGAAGATTAGTCAGGCATTGGAATGGGTTGCCCAGGGAGGTGGTGGAGTCACTGTCCCTTGGGGTGTTTAAGGAAAGGTTGGATGTGATGCTTAGGGACACGGTTTAGTGAGTAATGTTGGTGGTAGGGGGACGGCTGGACCAGATGATCTTGGAGGTCTTTTCCAATCGTAGTGATTCTATGATTCTATGACATGCTGGGGAAAAGCTTTGTTTCAAAGACAATTCAACAATGGGCAATTTGCCCATGGAAGAGACTGAAGAGACTCAAAAGAAAGTGCTGCTGAACACTGTATACCCCATAAAACAATCTTACATCCTAATTAAAGCCACAGGATATGTTCTCCCTATTAAATCAAAAGAAAATGGACTAAAATTAAATGAATAACCAAGCCTCGTACTAATACAATTAAGAACTTTTTTTGAGAGACATTTAAAAGAGATATTAGCTACATAAATGTAGTTTTGTAATCAAACTGTTAATTATTAATGGCTGGGGAGTGCCCAAAATACAAGAGAGACTGAAATAAATGTTAGGCCATTTACATTTAAAATAAAGCAGACCTTCTCTTACACTGGTAGGTAAGCTAATTGTAATATTGTCTATATTTACCCAGATGATGTCAAACCTAGCACAGGACACTGTAAATCCTACACACCAATGTTGCATATTGTACACTCTAAAGTCTCTCTTAAGCTATGGGATGCAAAGTCTAAGACTCTGATTCCCAAGTTAGTTGATTTGGCTAAAGCAGTTGTAATAAAGGGCACTGTTTGCTGATCACCATAATGAAATTGCTCCACACAGGAAGTTCAGCCAAGATAATTAATGAACTTAAGAATTTCTGGACCATGAATGCCAGCAAGACATTTGACTCATAACCATTTTATTTTTTTTTCTGAAAAGGTTTTAAAGAAATGCAGATCTGCAGAGACATTTGAATGGATCTATATACTGTAATAGAGACCAGTGCACCCATGTGGATAATTAAACTGTAATTAAATCAATAAAGCTAAACAGAAGGATAAACCAGGAATGTTATTTGTTCTGTGTTACTTAACCTAGCTATTGTGTTCTTATCTTTATTAAATGAAGGGATTATTGCCATAGATAGCATACAGATATCAGAACAGGAAGAAGAGATTATTTTCCCTGCTGATTATGTGAGAGACTTTGCTAAGGATTTATGAAAGGTTATTTTCATGAAGGCTTAAGGAACAGTTTGGGTTAGTGGTAGTACAAAGTGAATTACACCAAATCTGAACTAACAAAAAAGGACCTCAAGCAGAAGTCTAATTTGACCAGTGCCATCTGAGTGCAATGAAAGAAAAACAGACAAACAAAAAGCAGCTATCTGTGGATTTGTTTTTTTTAATTCAATTAATGCTGAACCTCTCACCAACAAAGTATATTGTGACCTGAGACAGAGACACTCATTCTCATAGAATAATGCCATCTGGTTAAGATGAAAACCTGTATCCTTGTATGTATTTACTAAATCTTGTTCAGGCTCCTGATTTATCTGTACATGCACAAGTGTTTCAGAAGATAGATAGCTGTAAAATATTTTCTGTTAGCAAGAGGAAAAAGGTGTAAAAGATTTGCATTGAACCTAATCCGATTCAAATGGAGAAAATTAAAAATAAAAGGAGCAAAATGGATTTAGAGTCCTAAAAAGTATTTTAAAGCCCTCTCTCTCTCAAACTCTGTGCAACATGTGGAAGTTCTTGTGAACTCTGGTAACATACTCAACTATCTGCCTTAGAGAGTTTATCTCTTTCCACAAGCAGCTACTTTTGCCTAAGCTCTGCAGTGAACTGGGAAGCATCTTTCCTTAATGGCAAAAGGCAATTAATTAGGAATAATTTTTCCTCCAAATTTAGGACCTCAGAGACAGAGCAGTTTCCAGTTTCCTTGTCCACAATGGAAAATGACCTAGCAACATTGCTCCCAGAAAAAAAAAAAAAAAGAACTAAAGAACTAAAATCTGGCAGAACAAAATGTCACAACTATATAATTCTTCTGTGCTGTTATTGCAGCACAAAGATTGTATTCCTAATGCTACGAACAAGCACAGTATGAGAATTGGTATCTCTAAATTCCAGCATATATTCTATTGATGAGAAATGCATCTCCTGGGCATATGCAATGATGACCTGCTTTTGTACAAAAGGTATGGAAGTCTATATGAACTCACAAATTATATATGATTGCATATCTAAATGTAAATGAATTACATAATTACTTTTATGTTTTTAGGAAGATAGATTTCATCTTCAGAACTTAATGTGTTTGTTAATGTAGCAAACCTTGAAGTCCTCTGCAGTAAATGCTTTTATATACAGCAAGAAAGAAATACGAGATACTTCAAATGACAGCCTGAATGCTGCTTTAGTATCGGAGATAATTTAGTGGTATCCCTCTGCTTCAGTTGTTGTTTATGTCAGCTAAAGTTGTGAATCCTTAAAAAGAGAACCGTGAACAAATGAATATAATTGTCTAATAAAACATAAGTTGTTGCAAAGCTGTATTTTATATACTAATTCAACCCAGCAGTTAAAACTCATCTCCCTGAACAATAAAATCAGTTTTGCTCAGCACAGTCCTGGCTTCTCAGCTGCTCCTTCCCCCACTGTCTTCTATGTAACTAGGCAAATACAAAAGAGACCAATCAAACACGATTTTTGTTTACCTTTCACTGAGAGATAGAAAGTGGTGAGCCTGCATATGCTCCTTTGTCCACGGAGAACATACACTAGATTTTGTTTGATACACATTTAAAAGTTCCTTTTAAGTTTTCACTTCTTAGAGAATAGTTGTGTTGCTATAGCTTTTGGCCTCTTGCTAACAGCAGCTTTTCCCCCCTCACCAGAATTTGAAGCTTTTGATCTCTTTTATCTCCTGCTTGCTCATAGCCTAAGAATTGCATCTGTGGCAAAGCTTGTCCTCTTAAGAGTCCATTGACTTATTGCTAGAAAGCAAGGAAATAGCTTTCTTTTCATTCTGAGTCCCTGTTGAGATAATACATTCTGAAGGGACACAGTCTGTGTGGAGTAATCAGAGCTATTGTTCACCACTGTTTGAAATGCACAATGAAAATATATTACTGGGGTAAAGGGAAAAAAAAAAAAAAAAAAGGAGCTTCTACCTAAGAGAAATACACAGATAGAAATCCAAAGAAGGCTTTTCTTAAGAATCACAAGTCAGGTAGCACCAAGCTGTAACTTGGACAATAGCACGTATTGGGCATAAAAAAATAGAGCATACATGCAAACAAATACATATATTTTATTTAATTTCTGTGCCATAGGAAAGGCAAGGTATTAGTACCACTCAACTTTCTGATTCAGAATGTCCCAGCACAGTCCACCAGACTGTCCCATGGTAACACTAGTCTATGTTTTTAGACTGATTTCCTGAGCTCCTGTGATTCTCCCATAACATCCTTTAAAAAAAAAAAAAAAAAAGACAGCTATGCTGACCTCTACTGCACTATTGCCAGAGTTTAGTGGGTAGCAGTGGTTTAGCTTCCACATTAGCTGGGTGAAAGACTGAACGCTTCCAAAAAGGTACTCTTCACTTTCATCTTACATGACTGCACACTGTTCAGTAGCAGCCATGCTAGACAGCTGTCACAAATGAAGCTATCACAGATGTTTGGCCTCAGCCAAACATCTTCCCAGAATAAAGAATAAAATGTGCTCTAAATATGACAGTGGCTTCTGAGCAGTTCCTCACCATGTAGGAAGATCTATGGTGGTGCAAAATGGTTCTGACATTGCCAGTCACACCACAACAGTGTAGGGACTGTGGTTTTGCAGTTCTTTTTTCTGCAGCTTTCTCCTGAGGAATTGGCTTGCCTAGAATGATTTAATTATTTCTACTGAAGTGCAAAGATGATTTGAAACTATATTTCTGTAGCTCCTCAGCAATGCTGCATGCTCCTCACACACAATTTAAACTGTTCAGCAAACAGACAAATTTTCAAGTTATTTGAGGATTACACTCTATAAAAGTCAATCTCATTATTTATAAAGGTTTTTTGGTTTGTTTGTTTTCCTTTCTTGTCACTTGTTTAAAATGCTATAGAGACTTGGTACAAATGAAAAGAAATTATAAACACCTAATGCGAAGAAATGATTTACATTTAATAGCCAAATTCTTAAGTAACAGCAGGCCATGAACTCATGTCTTAAAGTTAATAAATAAGAGTGGAAATTACGTGTGTTCCTATTTAACATCCCCCCTTTATTCATTTTCTGCAACAACAGATGAAGGAAAACCATTTTCCTTCAGTGGAACAACAAATTTCAACCTTGGAAGTACAGAAGCCAATGAAAAATTCTGCCAATGTAAAATTACGAGAAAAAAAAATGAATGTGAAGGGAAAAAAATGTCTTTTGTTTGTTTCTGAGTATGATGGCAGAAGAAGGATGCAGAAGCATACCATGTCATGAATTTCATGTTCTCCATACTTTCAAAATGGTATCACAGAATCACAGAATTGTAGGGGTTGGAAGAGACCTCGAGAGAATCAGGTCCACCCCCCCTGCCAAAGCAGGTTCCCTAGAGCAAATTGCAGAGTTGGTTTAAATGGTTTGCATCCAATGCTGCAAATGTATTTAATGTACTTCTTTATTGCATAAATCTCTTGAGATACTGTTATCACCGACAAGAGGTTGCAACAGGCAACAATCCTTATGCAGCAAAACTGAAAAAGGTTCACTTAACTGGTATCATCACAGTTCAGCCAAGCTGTTAAAGCTTGCAAAATAGATGATTTCTGCTCCCTCTCCCCAAAACAAAATGAATTTCAAACCAACTAACAAACAAAATCCTAATCACTATATATACATATATATATTTATTTATTTTTCAAAACAGGAGACCTTTTCTTGCAGAATCAGTCACAAATAAAGAGAAGTCTAAGTGTCCTTGAACTTAATAAGGTCTGCAATGATGTGTTACTATAAGTAATAAGAACACCACGAGAATCAGTAAAAATGATGCCAGTGAGAACAGAAATAACATGTCATAGTTACGTGGTCAATAAAAAAGCTGTCCCTACCTACCAGTATGGATAATCTTCACAATTTCATCGTTATTCATGGGATTATTTAATACGTTTAGAACAAACAAACAAACAAACAAGCAAATCTTAGCTCCCAGTGTTTGCATTATTCTCCTCAGTTTTCATTTTATAAAGCTTCTATTTTACAAAACTTCTGAGAATCATTTCAAAACTGAGTTCTATGCATTCAGAAACAAATAGAGACAAATATGTTTTTTTTGGTTTTTTTTGTTTTTTTTTTTTTTTTTAAATCTACACTTTTTAAACCATTTTATAACCCCGATTTCTGTAAATTTGAAGAGGGATTCACCCCTCAACTGCGGATCTTGCCCAAGGCAATCATGAAGAGAACCCACTCCAGGCAAAAGAAAGACAAGCATCTGCCAGGGACAATGGTTCCCACATACACCACCACATCTCCTGGGACAGGACCTCAGCACGTTCCTCTCTCTTCTATTTTAGGGACTTAATTGACCCCTAGAGATAGCTAAAGTTAGATGAGAAGTCCTACACTCCAAGTTCTAAATAAATAAACAAATAAATAAATAGAAACAAACATTTTCTCTTCAGAAATATTTGAATTTTAAAGAACATTTTAAGTTATAATGCGCTACTCTCAAAGAATATATACATTAGGATATATTCCAATTAAAAAAACACCCAACACAGCTGGGGGATCAGGCCCAGTCACCATGGGTTCATGAAAGGCAAGTCCTGCCTGACCAACCTCATCTCCTTCTATGACTGGATGACCCACCTGGTGAATGAGGAAAAGGCTGTTGATGTAGTCTACCTACACTTCAGCAGGGCCTTTGACACTGTCTCCCATAGTACTCTTCCGGAGAAGCTGGCAGTCCATGGCTTAGACAGGTACACTCTTTGATGGGTTAAAAACTGGCTGGAGATACAGGAGGCCATTCCCTCTAGTTCTATCACTAGTTATCTGCGAGAAGAGGCTGACATCGAGCTCCTCACAACTTCCTTTCAGGTCATTGTAGAGAGCAATAAGGTCTCCCCTGAGATGACCCAGAGAGTAGTGGTTAATGGAGTTGAGTCCAGCTGGTGTCCCGCTACGAGTGGTGTTCCCCAGGGGTCAGTGTTGGGGCCCATCCTTTTTAATATCTTTATTGATGATTTGGATGAGGGAATTGAGTGCACCCTCACTGTTTGCAAACACCAAGTTGGGGGGAAGTATCAATCTGCCAGAGGGTAGGAAGGCCCTGCAGAGGGACCTGAACAGGATGGGTCGATGGGCAGAGGCCAATGGGATGAGGTACAAGTCATTGTACCCCTCAGTACAAGGACATTGAGGCCCTGGAGCATGTCCAGAAAAGTGCTACAAAGATAGTGAAGGGCCTGGAACACAAGTCCTACAAGGAGCAGCTGAGGGAACTGGGGTTGTTTAGTCTGGAGAAGAGGAGGCTCAGGGGAGACCTTATTGCTCTCCACAATGACCTGAAAGGAAGGTGTGGGGAGCTGCAGCAGCCTCTTCTCACAGGTAACTAGTGATAGGACTAGAGGGAATGGCCTCAAGTTGTGTCAGGGCAGGTTTAGGTTGGAAATGAGGAGTCATTTCTTCTCAGGAAGATTAGTCAGGCATTGGGACGGGTTGCCCAGGGAGGTGGTGGAGTCACTGTCCCTTGGGGTGTTTAAGGAAAGGTTGGACATGGTGCTTAGGGACATGGTTTAGTGGGTGACATTGGTAAGGGGACGGTTGGACCAGATGATCTTGGAAGTCTTTTCCAACCTTAATGATTCTATGAACAATTAAGTGATCTTTAATTCTAACGCAGGACTGGAATTTTGTATTATTTCAAAATCAAAATGATTTCAGGAGAAATATTTAATTGTCGTCTTTCTACCAGCAGCAATCCAATAATAGCTACACAGACAAGTCAAAGAAAGGTCTAATTTCTTGTGCAGCTATCATATTGCAATAAACATCTCTAAAATGGCATCCTTAGAAATTACAAACTCCCTTAATAGATATTACTGCTAAGAACAAAGTTCTGTGTAATGAACTTGCCTACTCTGTGATGTTTTGTATGCTCCTCTTCTTACACAACTTCAGATGAAATTAGCATGGCTCTCTAATACAGATTTTTTTTTAAAGTTACATGGTTTACACTATGATTATTATTAAAGGAAATCATTACATAAAATACTCAATCTCTCCAGCCACACTGTATTCCTAGAATGTTTTATTTTTTACAGTTGAGGTAATTGCTACCCTCGAATAATTCTGTTTCCTCCAGGGTTTGCCAGTACGGAGGCACTACTGTAAGGTTACGTAAGAAAATCTGAAACCCCTGTGGCTTGACACAAGTAACACTTTGCCAGGAAGTCTCTTCCCTCACAAAGCTTTATTATTATAAGTATTTGCAGTCCAGCAGGGAAGGATAACAGTGAGTCACCCACAGGCACTGCCCCAGGGAGGTGATCCCTTCCTGATGTCAATCATAGTGAAGAGTCTCACCCTTTCATTTGCAGTAAGGCTGCAGTGGTCAAGGCAGGAATCATAGTTATCGTGAAGCCGGAAGAGGTCCTGCTTAAATGATGCTCATTTAGGGCTCAGATGATTTTACAATGATGCTACTGAGATCAAGTACAACAAAACCAAACATTTCACTTAAAAGAAGTTTTACTATGCTTTACAAAAGATCAAAGACAAAGTGATGGGCTTCTAGGATGAGTGATGCATCTCACTGATGCTATACAAAACACAGTTTCTGTGTCTGAATTAGGGAAAACAGCCTCTGAATTTCCTAAATCCAAAATATTCAGTTGGCTTCTTTCATACTATGGCAGCCTAACCTAATTGCATATACTGGAGGTTCAGAGAAGGAAACATTGACACCCACAGCCACAGAATGTAAGACATACACAAGCAACACTTTCTCTGAACTGTACAGGATTACTCAGTCTGAGGCCTGATTTTGAACTCTTCATAATGATGATGATGATAACAGTAAAAATACATTTGCATTTCTACAGGAACATTCAACCCAACATCCTAAGGAGTAATGCTGGAGTCATCATTAAACATAACACAGTGTTTCCTGACATTAGATGAGAGCAGAATCACTTCAGATGGCTGGTAAACTTTGGTCTCTGTAAAAATCTGCTAAGTGGGGCATTCAAAATGCTGTTCTCTTAGGTCTTGATAGCTACAGAACCAATTAAAATCAGCTATGAAGTCAGGCCCTCAGTCAGTCATACCTGTCTTTCTGAGGCCCATGCTGTGTTGACGCTCACCAACCCTACAAGGATTTGGGCATATTTAAAAGATGTACTATAAAACAGAGTATCAGACTGCATAGGTTTTCTGAATGCACTTGAGTTCAAATGTTTTTGTGAAGCAAGCTATTGTATTTCTATTATAATCCACTATTGTTTTCATTGCCATTATTGCTATCATTATAATTGTTTTTATGAAAATGAAGTACAGAAATCAGATGGGCAACAAAAACATTCTGATCAAGAAAAAAGTCTACTGACTGATATGTTGCTGTATCTACAGACTTATCTGCCATTACAAATATATTTTTTTTCTATAAATAAGAATGACTTTATCCTAATGATGAAGTTATTTCTCCATCAAGGAAGTTAATACACTTTTCAGAGAATTGTGGATTCAAATGTGTGGACAATAAAGGGAAAGGTGCTTTTTTCTGTGAATTGTTAACTTCCTGGTTGTTCTGCTCTAACATTAATACTGAGGAGGTATTGCTCAAGAGTGGTTTTATCACATAAAGCACCTTGGCCAGCAAGTAGGATAATATTCCGTTTATTTGTCAATTTATAGGTTTTAAATATAATATGTTTTTTAACCTCATTAATGTTTTAAAATGTTTTGTATTCACCTATGAGCAAGTATAAAGCAGACATACTCAAGTATATGCAAGTATGGTATTTTCTACTTACGAGCATCTGATATTACACCAGTCTTGAATGATAGAAAACGCCCTTAAAAACATACCAACAATAGGGAGTTCAAGAAATGTAGAGATATGAAAGCAACTTTTATGATGTTCTATCACTTTGAATTACAAGGAAGGGTTTATCTAGAATGAGAAAATTATTCAAGACTAGTTCTGAGTTAGCCCACACATGACCTAACCTCACTTTTTTCCCCTCATGAAGATGCAAGTTAATACTCTTTAGCCTAGCTTAAATATGCGAGTTTAATTATGATGGGAACTTCAAATGGATGCCAGCTAGCTAAATCAAGAGGGTAAAAAAAAAGAAAAAACAGATGCTCTGGATTTTAGCTAGGAAAAGGGTCTATGCTAGACAATACCACAATGGTCATCTGGCCTGGGCCTATCTACATTTCCTAGCACAGGCCTAATTGAAGACTGATTCTCAGGCACTTAACACTTAATATAGTCCTTTATTACGGATCTCTGACAGGAGACTGCCAAGCACCCCACAATCAGCAGATGTTTCTGTGAAACATTATCATATGCTAAATAGAATAACGTACACAGTAGTTACCTTCTGATTTAAAATAATAATAATAAAACAAAATACAAAAATATAAAAAGCTCTGTTTAACTATACTTGTTATTGCAAACTCTTTTCAATGAAGAACTCTTTTTAATGAATTCCTGTACTGTTACAAGACTGTAATAAAGCAACTGAAGCCAAAAAAATTTATGATCTCCCATAAAACTTAAGAATGGACAAACTGATTTGTCTCAGCATTTATAGAGAAATAATTGGACTGAGAATTTACAGGCCAAGTTTCCACTTGGAAAGAAATTTTAGGTACTGTTACTATTACAAAACACTGAAAATGAATGTTCATAATGGAAATGCTGATGGACATTTAACTTCACCAATGCTAGCTAGACATACAAATGCTCACAGACACACTGTGAAAATCTGAAGCTTACTTTGATAAACTCTGCTTCAGTATATAAAAAGTGAATGACAGCCTTTCCTGGCTTTTCAATTCAGTACAGATGTAAGCACAGAAATCACTATCTTGCAAATTTCCTGACTTCCCAGAATAGCTTTGAAGCAGGAATTATTGTAAGTCATAAGTGAAGATGTATTATGAAAAGTGTTAATGAGACATGAGTTACATTTCTTACTTTTTTTTTTTTTTTTTTTTAAGAGACTGTACTTTGGAGAGGTCTCCACGGCCAAATCTCTTTGCAAAGTTATTTTCTCTTTTCAGGGCAAGCTGAAGGTATGTTTCACGTTATCTATCTGATACAAGCTTGAGAAATAGTAACCTAATCAAATCATGCAGGGTTTTCATTACGGTTTAGCAAAAAATACTATCTGACATTACCAGAAATGAATCATATATTTGGCTGTAGTAATTTCTATACAGTACTAGGACAAACCCAAATATGACAAAAAACTCATGGCTACTGTAAAATACCTTTAGCCTACTCTGTTCTTTTTCACTAAATCCTTTCCACAGGGAATTGACCAGCTTACTTCTGGTTCACATTTTTTTTCCCTTTCTGGGAGAGGTTCCCAGTATAATCTTTGCCAATGGGACCAAAACATGGTCTTATGAGGAGCACTTTCCAGATTTAGTCCCATGATTCAAGACACCATCAGGTTTTAAAGGGGAAAAACCCTCTCTGTGGAAATATTAACCTGACATGTCTCCAGTCTAGACTAATAATTATGTTAAGGACAAAGCGAGTCCATTATCCACATGGAACGGGTGGAGGCTTTGATAAACCAGTAATAATAGAAATCAGACTAGTCACTGAGGACTTTTCTTACTTATTTGCTTTCATATAAAAAGGAACTTTAGGCTCATTCAAGAATTCTGCTTCCACTGGGTCTGACAAACAGCTCGTTTATTTCAATCAAAGGCAAAGGACTGCATTTAGTGTGGTGCCCATGAAACAGGAAATTGAATGTTGTTCAACAAAGGTTGACCTGCTCCTGTAGATTTTTGTCTACACTGCTTTTGTTCAGAATGGGAAGCAGGGTTCCTCTAATTGTACCATTCTAAATCTTCTCATTGCAGCCTTTTATACATTCAAATGAACACATTCATTTAAACTCACCCATGCTTTGTAAAAATTGTACAAGAAAAACAAGTGTTGAGAACTGTAATGAAGCTGGTGACCTTCAGTAGAAAAAATGTATAATTCACATTTAGAGGGTAGCAGTTTCCAAATACAAACACCTTAGTCCAGGTTTTAGCTGTGCAATTAGAACAAACTTAACTTTCATTAAGAATACCATGCAGATAACTTCGGACAGAAAACGTCCCAATGACCACAACATGGTTATCCACCCTACAAAACTGGAGCTGTAGAACTGGGGAATGAATTCTTGAGTGCCACCTACTGGCATCCTAACCAGTTCACTAGCCATTCACGCATCTATCTCCATGTGTACAAAGCCTGAGCGCACATGTAAATACATACTTATCCAGGCTATCCCTACTTTAGTTATACTCACTTATGAATTCTAGAGTAGTGCAATCCAAGGGTGTCTCACAGACTGTTTTCAGGAGGGCATACTAATGTAATATTTATACAATCATGTTGGCATTCATCTTTAATGCACACAGTTAGACCATCATCCAACATCCACAGGTGTGAGTGCAAATCCTTTTGCCAACCTCCATGAGTGTATCTGGAGACCTGAAAATGGTATTTTCAATTCAAAAATGTTCACCAAAGTACCTAGTCAGAGGTAAAACTCTTTATTCCATCTTGAAAGAGGCAAGAAAATAGATTTTCAAGCACACTTTATGGACAAAGGAAAATAAACTATGTATAACACAAAATATTTGAATTATTTGATTGCATTTTCCTTCTACATATCTTTAAGAATTGTAAAAAGACTGAAAAGCATTGTTATCCTCATTTTCCACAGAGCGAAATCAGAAGAAGAAACTAAAATGTGGCGCTTTTTTTCTTACAAACAAGACAGTCACTGAAAAGAGAAAGAGAATATTTCAGAAAATATCACTTTTGCATGCTGTTTTTCAGATCGCTGTTTAAAACAGTGTATGTGAACTGATTGCTTTCATACTAATTCAAGAGGCTGATATTTTTAAATAGCTACATGCAAAAGTCTAATGAAAGATACATTTCTAACCTCATTGGAAAATACTGCTGACACTATGCGACTTCTCAGAGTTGTCAGAAAAAGAGCATTTAACTTCATTCATAGCATAAATTCCTGTCATAAATTAACAGTCTCCACTACAAAATGAAGCACACAGCTTCATACACAACCACTTGAAAGAGTCCCTGTACAATTATCACTATCAGTCTTTAGCTAAGACTATCAGTCTATCAAACTAAGTTGATAAACTTAGCTTCAGGTCCATCGTTCTTTCAATAAGGAGAATATATTATTTAACATTAAAATACCTAGAAATCTAAAGGCACGATAAAACATAGCAGTAGTAGAAATAACCTACATGGTCTGTAGTTTTTGCTCCTATGCTACAACTAAGATGCTGCTTCTTATAAATAAATAAAACAAACAAACAAACAAAAACTCAAGAACTCAAAGGGATGTTTTTCTTCTGTTCTCCAGTGTAACTACTCTAACAGGAAGTAACAATTCTAAAAGACAACAATCATTTATGGGGTAGTGATGCCCAGTGTAGATACAAAGGAGATAGAAGAAAAATGCAAAAATGCAGTAAAAAAAGCAAAGAAGATGCAAATGGAGAAAACAGGAAGACTTTTAAGCTGTTGAAGACCTGCCCTAATGTTAATAGCTAATGTAAAAAAGAGGCATCACTGAAACAAAGAAAAAAAGAATAATCAGGAAAAATATAGTCAAATGGCATTGTCTTCCTACAGATAAAAAGCAGTGGGCTACAGCCCATACAGATGGGTCATTATTTATTGCGTTGTGGGGAACATTACATTCCCTTTCTTTCTCTAGCCAAAGGAAGACTGAGCTCACATTACACAACCCAGCCCTTCCCAACAGGACTAGGATGGCCTCTAATGATAGAGTGCTGCCTCTCCATCACTTTCCACATAGTCTGAGGCTTGAGAAAATGATGCTTGCCATAGCACATTGTCTTCTTTCTGCTGTATGATTTAAACATTTGGAAAGAAGCTGCAGCATTCTCCTGTAGAAACATGAATTGTCACATAGGGAAAGGCAGGAAACACACACCCGTGTTTTAGCCTTCCCAGCAAATCCAGGCCTCCCTTCTGCACACATACCCAGAACAAAGAAGAAGGTAACTCGCAGTGAACTAGCAACATCCCACAATTCACTTATACTGTTAGTAAAGATAACATCACTGGGAATGTGGAACAGCTGTTGCCACTATGACAAAGCTAAGGTAGATGGTGCCCTTCAATGAGGAAGTGCAGGGTTGGGACTGTGATTGCAATGTCATGCAGACTGGAAACATGACCACAGCACTGCAGAGCTTCCTTCTGTCTAGCTCACCACGCACCCCTCCATTTGAAACAATAATGCCTGCTACAATCTCGTGTTAGCAGCCTTCGTCAGCTTGAATTTAAAGTGAAATGCAGGTAGTTTTAAATAACCTTGATGCTTTATGAATAAGTATTTTACTTTTTTTTTTTTTTCAAAACTATGTAGATCGCTAGAAATTCTTGAAGTCATAATTGAATTCTTGGGAATGGCGCTGGTTTTTTTTGTTTGTTTGTTTTCTTCCAATACAGAGCTTTGCTCAAGTTTCTCCTGGCAGGTGAACTTCACTGTTCAAGAGGAAAAAAAAATCATATATGCCCTCCTAGCATTAATAGTCCATTACAATTTCTGTTACCTCAGAAAGTGAGCAAGAAATAGCTACTGGTCTGTGTTTTGGAAACTCCCTTGCCTGCCATAAGCTGTCTGCATGGCTGTAAGCACAGCTCTCCTTCAGGCTCTGTTCCTCAGTTGTGAAGCAGAGGTAATAGCAACTCCTTGCTTCACAATAGTGTTGTGAAGTTAAACACAATAAACCCTCAGGAACAATGTGGTCATAAGAGTAAAGTAGCAAAGGCAAAAAGTCAGGGCATATTTATTTTGCTGGCAAAGCACTGCTCTCAGAGCAGTAATGCAAACACATTCTTGGTGTAATGACAGGTAGGGTTGCAAGTAAGATGCATTTGGCCTGTTGCTTTTAACTGGCATTGTTTCTGTTGCTAGCTTTTCAGGACACTGCAATCAAATAATTATTGTTTCCTTGGTTGCCAACTATTTTTCTTCTATTAGTAATACAGACCTTTGTTTATTCTTCTTCCTCCCATGGGAAATTTCAACATGCCTCCAGAAGTGATGTTGTATGACTCTCATTTATAATAGGATCACTCCCTTTCTTCCCAGGGGAGACTTTTTTTCCTCCCTCCTCCCCACCCCCCACATTTGTAGATGTGGACACCAAGTCAAGCCTCTCCTGTGTTCACATTCATGTGGTCTGAAAAAGATGAACCAATCAGCAGTTCTCACGCATTTGTCTAAGAGATGTACTGTTCAAGAGAATTCATCTCAGACACCATTTCATTTAAACTATTTAACACTCATTCTGGCAACATTAGCAACAGACTATACAGAAAAGTAGTATCAAAAAATACATTTTTAGTGGTTTTCCTTTCCTTAATGCAGTGAGTACTTTCTGAGGGTTTTACATCATTTCTTTGCTTTTTTGTTCACTTTCTATGTCTTCTCACCATGCTCGCTCCTTTCTCCGCAATGCATGCATTTTACTATCTGTCCCTTACTCATCCACAGTTTGTCTTGGTGTGGTTTTGCCCCCTAATTACCCACCCCCCCCAACCATACTCAACCCTTCTCTTTCAGGTACGTAGTTTCTTTTGTCTTCTAACTGCTACCCTCTGCCCTAGAAAACCCATCTCTTTCACTAGGTCACTGTGTACTTCTGTCACTCTAATTTGTAGCCCCCAGTTCCACTACTGGCAACTCCTGCCGATAACAGATGTCTCATGATCAGCTGAATCTTGGCTTTATGCTTGATGGAAGTTCAGGACTTTTTTTTTTTTTTGCATTTTCTTTTTGCAGCAGCATCTTTATACAGATGCAAAGTCACCTCTTCCTGAAGTACAGCTTCTTTTAGAGAATTCCAGATCCCTCTGCACCATCAAGATCAAATACCTGTAGGAACAGCTTGAGAAAAATTGCAGACGATGCTATCCAGCAGGGTGAGTTAGCATGGATGGCATCTTGCCCTGGGAGTCCTGTTCTGAACAGTCAGAGCATGTCAGTGCATTATTTCATTACTTAATATATACAGCAGGAACTCCAGACTCAAGCATGCAGAGGAACCTTCAACATACGAACCCTAAGCTACATACATCCTCCTCCACCATGTAGTGCAATGCATTCATCTCTTCCCATGCCTCCTGTGTCATTCAACTTCAGTATTACCTTCCCCCACTCATTTCTTCTACCTTCCTTCGGCAGGAAAGCATACATAATTGCCCAATGAGGAGCTAAATGAAGAGAGACTAGAGAGTGCTAACTCATCAACCAACTAGCAGGAAAGTCTACAAATTCAGATTGACTTGATATTCCAATGCTATATACTCAGATTGGCCTGGTGCCTATCTATCAGATGCTGGCAGTCAAATACCACAGTCTTCTATCCTGCAGGGAAAAAAAAAATGGCTTAAGGGGCTATGTCAGTATATATCCAATACACAAAGAAATCGTGTCAACTTCTGGCCTAGTCTTTCTGCAATATCTGTGTGCTCCTGAGCAAAGAAGTCAACACTGAAAGACTTGCTAACTCAGCTGTATGTGATTTTAGCAGCTATGTCTGCATCAGCAAGTAACGCTTTGCAATAAGAAGTCTGTGAACTAAGATAATGGCTGCTGGGAATCAAATGCTCACACTACATACTTTTAGGAAGTGCTTTACTTCGGACTAGCTCTAGACTACAGTCTACGGAGTCCTGCAGACTGTAACTTCAACAGCAAATGGAGACTTACAGTATACCATCTGATTTCACAGAAACACAACAGAATGGTTAAGGGTGGAAGCAACCTCTGGAAATCATCTGATCCAACCCCCTGGCTCAAGCTGGGTCACCTGAAGCCAGTTGCCCAGGACCACTGCCAAATGGCTTCTGGACATCTCCACGGATGGAGACTCCAGAAGCTCTCTGGACAAACTGTGCCAGTGCTCAGTCACCTTCACAGAACGGAAGCACTTTTTTACTGATGTTCTAACTCCTGTGTTTCTGTTTGGTTTAGATTTATTTTTTTTTCAAAAACAATTCAGTTTACCTACTCTGAGATTACTCCACAATTCAAATCGATGTTCAACAGATTTGTCTCAACAGTAAAAATACAACTCTTTATTCTAGCTAAAATGCTAGTGTTGATCCATAGATTGGCGGTTCTACTACAACAATGTTCTGCAAATATCAGCAGTACCTGACTTTAAAAATGGTGTTTAATATAATATTTCTTTAAAAGTTTTAGCTTGCTACACTTTTCTTTTTCCTCATCTCCAAAAACAGAACACAGCAAATTAACAGGGAACTGTCCAAACAAGATACCACCACACTATGCTTTGCAGTTGTTTAAACCATAAATGGATATGCTTCGTTCATTCAAACCTTTTTAAATAATGCAAATAAAAGAAAGGATTCCTTTCCACATTTACATTGCTTCCCACACTACTGAGATTACACCCCAAGAATTCATAAAGCTGTAATTAGCATCTGTGATAGAAACTTGAACACGACTTTATCAAATTTGTATGCCAACACAAAACACTATCAACGAACAGTAACCACATACGCATTGACGTCAGTTACATCTCTACAGAAGTGCATGTAGACACTAGATACATGCCTTTGGAAACCTATCCTGCTCTAACACACTGCCATCTTAGACACGGATCCAAATGAAATAGGCCCCGAGACCATTTGGAAATCAATGCACAGGGTCTGATGGCAGATTACATGCACTATGCACAAATTCTACAGCATGTATAGGTGAATACAGGTGACTACACTACATAAGCAGTGAGCTAGATGCTATGTATGCTGAGGGTGCCCAGTGTTAAGAGCTTACCAAGAATTCAAGTCAATCCTGTCTAGTATTGCTAAAGTCATGGTTATGGCTCTCTGGCAGACTGTGAGCTGGGACAAAGTTAGCCAGATCCCTCATCAAAACGCAGTTCAATTTAACCTGCACAACTGCTATCTTTGTGGTTTAAAAATATCAAACCATCTACAGATATGTACTACTGATACAATTTTGGAATAAAGGACACGAAGAACAACAATAGAGCCAAACAACACATACCATACCATTGTTGATGTCTTCATTAGAAAACTGTTCTTTCTGGAGAACTCCCAGAAGGATGGACTTCAAGATGCCTATTTTATCTCTAGTATTTTGTTTTTCTTCAGATCATTAAGAAAGACCTCTACGAGTACAGTCTCTCAGCTTTTGCTATTTTAATGATATTTGCACAAAGCAAATTTAAAAGCTTCTGTTAAAACTAAGCTAACTAAAATTGCATTCTGCCTCAATGCTTTATTCATACAACCTTTAGCCTATTTAGCCAGGCAAATGAATTAATGAATCAACTTGCAAAATGGAGCACTACTTTTCGGAATACAGAAGGCAGAACCTGGCACTCAGAAGACTTCCTGCTAAACTGGCTTGTTCATATAATACAGCACATGTCTTATACTTTTTAACAAAAAAATAGGAAAGTATTAACTCAATTTTTCTGTCCATTAATACATGCAAATTTTAGGCAAACTGATGAATTAATGTTAAGAAAAAAAGAAAGGTTTTATCCAACCTTTTTTGATAGAATTTTAACAGCATGGCTGAGGGTTGAACATTCAAAAATGCTTCAGGGTCCATTCCTATTAATTGCTGTAGCACTGACTCAATTTTTAAACATTGACTTTTTTTTATCCAAACTTTTTTTTTTTGAAGAAACAAGTTACTTCTTGTCTACTTTTCAAAAAAAGTCATCACTTCCTGTCATTTTCATATTCACACAGAACAAGTAGTACTGCTGTGCAGATTAGCGTTAAAAAGTAGGAAAAAAACAGGAAAAATCTGGTTACAAATAAAATTTCCATTGCCTGGACTTTATCCAAGTAGCTTTTCAAAATTGAAGAATTATGAACTCACAAAATACACGCACTAATTAGGAGTCACCAAGCCAAGTGGAAACACTGTGCAGGGAGGTGTGGCTGTCTCTGTTAAAGCTAAGGTGTCTGAGTCAGCACCGCAAGGGTGGCATCTTCATCTATTTAGGAGCCAAAACTTGGGAGTCCTCTCCTGAGGGCAGTGCCTACAAGTCTTTGAAGAACTGAGCATGGCTCACCCTCTTTAAAATACAGCTGCCGTAGGAGTAGTGTTATGTAATATCCAAGTGGTTGCAGCACTTGCCAAGTTCTGCGTTCCAGCTCTCAAGATTAGTCTTTCTTCCCATGACTATTTAATAAAATTCAGAAACAGTCTTGTGAGTAAGGACCAAAATCCAGGGTGAGTCACTTCCCCCTTCCAGAGCACTATAGTCATTACGTTACAGCAATATTGCCTCCTGCCTTTGAACCTGCATATTCCATATTTTGTGAAATCCACTTGGCTTCAACTAAGAAGGGACTTTGCTCCTAACCCCTTTTTCACCTTCCTCCAGCCTAGACAGAGGCCTGTTGATTAACATACTGTCATGGGAGGGAAGTGATGTTGATATGACTAAGGACACACCTGAATTCAATCTTCACACCCGCCCAGCTAGTCTAACTACTATGCTAACCAGTGGATCACGAGCAACCTGTTTTTGAATAAGTATCTGTTTCTACTCTATTAAAAAAAAAAAAGTACTATCCATGTATTCCTATTGGATCAGTCCCTCATGAGACTTAAAGGAAACCCCAACTCATTTCTGGTTAAGTCCCTAGTCAGACACGCCAAATGCCACGAAATCTTTCAGGTAAATCAGAATATGCCTACAGTGCTGAAATATCTCCACAGTTATGCAGCTGCTGGACAAGGCTGATTGGATTTTTACTACCATCAGTCTTCAGTAAACCAAGTCTTAGGTCCAGATATAAATACTTCTGCACAATATTAAATCTGCATATTCTATGTAACATTGGTCTTTAAAAATATTCACTGAGAAAAACTGAATATGGATATACATCTTGCAGATCAGTGCCGCAAGTTGCGATCAAAACTTACGTTTACTACTTCTAATAGTGTTCAAGAGCTTTTTATTCAGTCAGTAAGTGAACTAGGTAATGTGACCAAAGCAAGCAAATGGACATCACTTTCCCTTTCGTCCATGTACTAAGAAATAACCCAAATATTTATTAATAGAGAGATAAGTAGACTTAAAAAAAAAATCATTATCTGTATAAAGTTACCACGTTGATCAGGATTTGGTAATTTTATTTTCTAAAACTAAATCTAGTTGGAAATGAAAGTAGATGTTTTTATGTTATCATACCTCCACACGCTAGTTCAGATTGCTCAAGCTGTGCCTTTTTTTCCCATATCCAAATTACAAAACACTTCCAACAGAGTCCTGCACTATACAGTTTGTTTTCTAAGGATACAATTACCACCTAAAATTCTCTTTTCTGAAAGTTTAGCTATTAACTATGTTTACACAGATGATCCACACAGTCTTTCTGTATAGGTACAATGTGAAAAAACATCCTCACAACTGTTTTGCTACTCTGCCTGATGCTTCATCTCTCTACCTTTGTATTTTAGCAGCTCAGAACTCCATAGTGCTACTAAAAGAGAAACAAAGCAGCTGACAGAAAATGCCTAAGTAAAATAAGCAACTTTGGCATCAGGTGTGAAAAAGTGATTAAGTAATACAATCTCTACACCTGCATAACTTTTGTAATCCACAGTGTGGCATGAATCTCAGTGCTGACTCATACATAAAAAAAACAAACCATGCATACCCAGCTCCTGACCTCGTAATAAACTCATGCTGAAATAGCTACTTTGAAAGAATTGACAGTTTAAATCATTTCCCCTTCCAAGAACTAGATCTTCTGTACTTCTTCTCTCCTCTTACTACTACTATGACCTGACAGAGCCATATATGCAAATCACATACTGATCACTTTACCTAACTGTACTGTTACTTTCTCTCTACTTACCCTTCAGAATCCTTCCCTTTTAGACCTATTACAGAAATATTCAGCTGTGCTACACTCAACACAAACCAAGTAATCCACCTTCAATCTCCCAAGATTCCCTTGACCTAGCTACTAACAAAAGTGACGGCATGAGAGCAAGCATGACCTGCAGATTATCAGGATACAGAATGTAACTGCAGGGCTACCACCAAATACTTACAGGTTGGGAGATTTCATATGATAGTAGCCATATTACTGATGGGTGAGGTGCTTTAATTATGCCACTATTTGGCTATCAAATAAGGTGCTTTCCAACTCTAGGGCAACTATTTTAAGAAGCAAATTATGCATTTTAATATACCAAACATATTAAAATGCAGAAAAATAATGCAAAACCACAAGAGTTCATAGAAATTAAGTATGGCTAACCAGCCATGAATAAAGGTGTTTACACGTGATGAAAAACTCAAGAATTCTCACAATATAAACCAGAAAAAAATCCTAATATTTTATTTAAATATTGAACATTTCAAAAGGGAACTGACCAGGGAAATGACCTTCTTCCTTTTAAATTAATATGGGAAATAAAAATACTTAATGACATTAAGTTCTTAAATTTAGAATTCATAAACACTTTTCTTATGTTATTACATACCCATTGCAGCAATACCTGAAAAAAAAATGTATTTTATTTTTATTAAGCTATGCAAAGTAAGATGACAGGATGAAAAAAACTACCAAACTTCTAAGAAATTACAGAAATCACAAGTCGGAATATTCCTCTACAAATTTGCCAGCATTGCGTAGCTCTCAGGGACTTTTATAAGAGTTCTTTTCCAGAGGTACTTTCTCACTTATAAAGACTAGATTCTGGTAAGAGGCCTGTCATTATCCTAGTATAGGTACATAAGTTGTTCTCCTATTAATTCAGAAGTTTAAACAAGCAGAGACGGAGCAATATAATAAGGATTTAGGGCAATTATTTCATTATATCATTTCTTAATTCTACTATGCAAGCTGACCATAAATTGTTCTGATATTGTATAATGCATCTGTATACTTCTGAAAAAAATCAGTGATTTTAAAAAGGAATTGAATTCTGCAGTTGGTATTTCTTCAAAAAGTTAAGCAAAGACTCTGCTAACAATGCCTTACCAAGGATAAAACTACGCTTACAGCAATTACTTTAAAAACACATTTATGACCCATAACTGATGGTAAAGCAATTAATGTGTCCCATTTTTTTCCCCTACATTCCAAGTCAGGCCCAGCACATCCAATACTGAATGTAAGAAATTTAGAAAATTTTTGTAGAAATTATGCTGTAGAAACTATGTTAGTTGAAAATTCACCAATATCAGAAATCAAGGATAGCATCAGACACAAGTTCTGAGAGAAAACTTTAATGACTACGTGGCAGAACAGGGTTAAAAAAGCTCATACACAGATGCTCACTGTACCACCAGTTCATAGTCTCCACCTGACTTGAACTGGCTTTTGCCAATGTACCTACAGTTAACAAAGGACAGCAATACATACATGTAAAGTTACTCCCAAACAGGTATCAAGGCAGACATCCACTGGTGCTAAGCTCGAGATTAGCTGCAGTAAAACCACTCCCAGTAACTACAGAGTTCACCAGAGAACTGACAAAAATAATTTTCAGTATTTTACTTGGGGTGCAGTTAAGTGTTTTTTTTTTTTTTAACTTGCATAATCTGCAGGGAGACAATACCTCCTACGTTGACATAATGTAAATTAATTGAAAAAATAATCACGGCCTATAAAAGTTTTGGGTAACACAAGCGCAGTAACTCCTCAGCTGCGTAGCACCTCGCCACAGGACGCGGTGGTTGCTGAGGCAGCTCCCAGCCCCCCGTGGTGGGGGGGGAACACCTGAGGGCGGCTCTGCCACGCTTCCCGCTTGTGGTCGGTACCCAGGACAACACCTGGGACCGGGAGACCTTTCCCAACGCCGACAACCCACCTCATCCCCCTCCCCACAAACACACCATCCCACAGAGCGCCAGCCCCGCACAACCGCCCCACAACGCCCCCGAAACTGGCGTCGGCGACTGCGCAACGGTCGCCAGCCCCGCGCATACACAGAACGAAACGCTGCCTGCCGGGCTTTCCTCCCGCAGCGCCGCCTCTCATTGGCTACCGAACGCTGCCGAGTGGCTTCGTGCACCTCCGGAAAACCGCCAGAGGCGGGGGTGGCGGGGAGGGGGAGAAAACGGCTCGAGCGCGGCGCGGTGCATTGTGGGGCGGGAGGAGAGTCACCGCTCTGCTAAGGGCCGCCA
Source organism: Anser brachyrhynchus (assembly GCF_964034855.1). NCBI lineage: Eukaryota > Metazoa > Chordata > Aves > Anseriformes > Anatidae > Anser > Anser brachyrhynchus. The sequence continues at coordinate 151,699,919 of NC_137694.1, forward strand.
TCTTGTCTGCGGCCGGACTTGCTGCCGCTCTCGGGGCCCGCTCCTCGTCCTCGCCGCGCAGAGCGAGGGGACAGAGAGGGGACGAGGCGCCCGGCCGGCGCTGATGCGCCCGGAGCCTCCCCGTGCCTTCCACGGGCGCTGCTAGCGAAGGGGGCGGGGGTAGTCGGGCGGCCGCCGGCGCGGCCTTTCCTCTCCTCGGCCGGGATGGGCCGGTCCCGCAGCCGCAGCTCGTCCCGCTCCAAGCACACCAAGAGCTCCAAGCACAACAAGAAGAACCGGAGCCGCTCGCGGTCCCGCTCTCGGGAGAAGGAGCGGGCGCGGAAGCGCTCCAAGTCCCGGGAGAGCAAACGCAACCGGCGCCGGGAGTCGCGGTCCCGGTCCCGCTCCAACACGGCCCCCTCCTCCCGCCGCGACCGGGAGCGCGAACGCGAGCGCGCCTCGTCCCCGCCGGACCGCATCGACATCTTCGGGCGCACGGTGAGCAAGCGCAGCAGCTTGGACGAGAAGCAGAAGCGGGAGGAGGAGGAGAAAAAAGCCGAGTTCGAGCGGCAGCGGAAAATGTGAGTGCTGGGCCTGGGCTGGGGGCATCCTGGGGGGGTAAGGGGGAGGGAAGGAAGGAGGTGCGCTTTGCCGTAGTGCCTTTCTCTCCTCGCCTTCCTCCCCCCAGGCTGGAGTCCTTTGCTTATGGGGAAAAGGCGCTTAGGCCCTCTCTGAGGCCTAACTTCTGCCTGTTTTCCCGCCATCCTCCCCTTTCCTAAAGGCTTGTTCTATCAAGTGTGCTAAAGCCGCCCACTCAGAGCGAGAGCCTGCTGCACGTCGCTTCCCTGTCACCCAGACGTGCTGCTCACTTCCTATCTGTCGCTCTGCTGCGTTGCTCTTAAACTTCTTTCTGTCTCTGAGGCCTCCGCTCCCCGCAGGCTTTGTGCTGCACTGCCACACTTTCTGCCCCTCCCCTTCTGTGCGTGGTGCTTATTATGCGTCCAGCGAAGGCATTTAAGAGTTGCCCGTCTTAGGGTTTCAAGAAGTGCTAAGCAACCATTGTTGTAACCTTGCATTTTACTTTACTTTTTTCATTTGTCTTCAAATGGGACAGTGAGATCCAGAGACTTGCTTCATATAAAGCTTTTCCTATTTCAGTTTGCATTGTGGAGAATGTAATAAATTCCTAAAGTCCATAAAGATAAGTAAATCGTGTTTAATGTTGGGTGTACGTTTTAAAGCGAATGTTGGTGTACATTAAAATGTCTAGCAATGTCCTTAAGTTAAGAAAGAGACCTGCAGCAGAGGTAACAATGGATGTAAGAGTTGTGCTAAAGTGATGCTTTTTTGATGCAGCCCTCACTCCTCAGAGCACCAAGTCTAGAGATAGCACTTGTACATGTGAAGCCAACTAGTTCTGTTAATTCTTTGGTGGACATTTGAATTTTATTTCAGCTGTGCTATTCTAAAGAAATACTAATTGTAGTTCAGAAGGTATGATCACCCTGAATTGTCACTTTTTTTTGTCGATAATTTCCTTTGCTAACTTCAGAATTTGAGAGTGATGTCATAAAAACTTAATGTAGCAATACAAATTCCCCCCAAATCATTACATGTTTTTTGAATCATTAACCCAAATTTTGCAGTTTACAGTTTTTTCAGTACCTAAACAAAAAAAAAAAAATCCACACACCTTCGGAATGTGCTTAACAATACGTTTAAAATATTTGATCTGTTTTGCTTCAGTTGAGTGCTTCAATTGAAAGTAGCCTGTTCATTCAATAAGTTTCATGTAGCAACATACATTTCAAGTCTATTTTCTGCTATGTTTTCTATGCAAGTCAGAAAACTTTGAAATTGTACTCATGAAGTCTCTGCAGAACAAATATTTGGTTGATATTGGCAACAGAATAGTAAACTATTGAGTGAGAAGCAGCATTGGAAAAGATTAGACATAGAATTTTGATGTTTCCAAAATGCACTTCAAATTTCAAAAACAATATCAAACAATAAATCTTAATACAGCATACAAGTGTGATATCTGAATTCATTTATAAATTGTGTTACATATACTCAAGTTAGGAAAGAAAATAAGTAATTCCTTGCTGACTGAATTAACTAGCAGACAATTTGTGTATTGAAAGTGACTTTCTTCTAGTGTCTGTTCAAATCTTAACACACAGCCTAACTCCCGATTTTACCTGTAATTATAGTTTTCCATAGCAAAGTTTTCATAAAGATGGTAAATAAGCATTTTTTTTTTCCTCATAAATCTGCTAAATGCTAAGCTTTTATTTTTTTTGCAGATTTTCTAAAATTAGTCTTTAGGAATTAAATGGAGCATACTAAAATATTTTTACATTAATGGCTTCTCTGTTTCCCTGGGATTATTGCTCAGTAAGTCAGGGTGATAAACTTAAATCTGTATATAATGTACTATAAGTGATAAAAAAAGAGTAGTTGATATTCACTACCAAATCGCTGAGGTTCATATCTTTTTTTGTAACTTGATTTTCTTGAGACACCCAGTAAATGGTTAGAAGTATATTGTCGTTATCCATAAGCATAAGGTAGTCTTATAAATGAATTTTGAGAATAGATTTTGATCTTAATCTGTTTCACTTTGTTTTGTTTCCAGTGCTCCAATAAATGTAGTCCTGTATATTGAACAGTTATATTTATAAAACTGTCATTGCCTGTGCTTGTGAAAAGATATATTTGCTCGATTTAGTGGAATACAAATGGAATTTGTGGAGGCGAGAAGAATGAAATCTGTGCAACGCATAGTGCTTAATTTGAGTGCATCATTGATTGCTGAGGATATTTGAAAAGTTACTTTAGGCGTGAGTGTTAGGTTTTTTGTATAACTTTGTACTATCATTATTCAATTAGCTAACTTTTATTCTCATTTTCCTTAATATTAAAGGAAAGCTAAAATAATTGAATAAACAGCTTTATGAAAAACAGATTTCTGTAGAAAAGACTTGTGTATCATTTCAGAACTGTAAAAGTACTCATGACTGAATAAATAATCCTAAGAGGGAAAAATTTTTTTCTGAAAAAATAAAGAATTATTTGGATATAAAGGGTATTAACAGATATATATGTGTGTGTGTGTGTGTGTGTATAAATAAAAAAAACTTTTGACCCCTTCTCCAACTTCCGTCGAAAAAAGGCCCACAAGTTAATGACTTGGCAAAGACATGGGCCTGATGTATTTTTCTGGATACTGATAGGGACCTTCTTTCCCCTCAAAAAAATTAATTCAAGATACTTCGTCACTTTAGAAAAAGAGAGCACTGGCCCAGTGTGTCATTGGAAAAGTTCGCTATCTGCTGAGAAATGGAAGAATAAATTTTGTCTTCTGGGGTTGAATGTTGGGGTTTCCAAAACCTTTCAGTGAGGGAGAGGGACTATGCGTTTGGTTGAAAAGAAGATATGTAAACCATTTCTGAGCTTTTCACCTTGGTATTTCAGCTGACTATGTAGATTTGCAACCTGTACTTCATAATGATAATATGTAAAGTTCTTTTTGTGTGTCTCAGTATAAATAAAATAGAAATATGCAAGAATTATGAAAATGACAGTATATTAGGATACTAACAATGATTGATGTCTTTCTGGTGCTGACAGGCTACAAGATAGGTTTATAAGATTGTTTTGTATTTTATGGAATATTTAAAATGATGGTTCAGTTTCAAGGTTAAAAAAGAGCAGCATTCTCCCCCAAAGCCCGTAATAATCCTAAATGAATAGTGCCATCTGAAACATAGCTATACAGTATTCACTTTGTGTAAAAAGAGCATAGTTAATATTCGGATATCTAATTGCTATACTGTACTGGTGATTACTACCTGGAAGATTTTCTTTCTTCATTTGGTAGTAAACCTGGGAATTGATCTAATCATTCTGTATCCTTTTTAATGAAAACTTAAACAGTGATCAAACTAAGTAATAATGCTGTTGCTAAACATATATAAAGAAAAGCTGACATTTAAAAATGCTTCCAAAATTCAGAACATGAAAAACTGTAAAGGTTGCAAGGATTTATTTAGTGCTTGGTGTTGGTATATTGTGTTTTGGATAATTATGGTGGAAACAGGTTGCTGCAGTAGACAAGTTAGAGGAGAGCTGAAATATTTGAAATTTGATGAGGTATTGGATAAGTAGATTGCAGAAACAACACCTAGAATTCTTACTAAATATTCAAATTATAAAATGTATCACTTCTGATTAGTTTGGTGACACTGAGATCTTTGTTTTAAGACAAGATTTTGCAATATATTACGACTACCTTTGAAACCATGTAAATTCCTAAAGTGTGAAGGATGGCCAAACTTGGTGGAGTGGTGTTCTTTCCCTAAAAACTATGGGTTTTCATATCAAGTAGTAGTATGATAAGCTGTATTCTTTAGCTTAACGGTCTAGAGATAAGGAGCGATATTAAATATGGTATGGTCTTAATGGTCCCTGTGGTTGAAACACAGGTTGCCTGAATGTTCACTACAATACATTCTTCAGTGTAGGGAAAAACATTGAAATATCCAATCTACGTGAGTAAAGCATAAAACTATTAGAAGTTGATTCAGTAGTGTGGTTGGTGCTCTGCATTTGCAAGAGGGCAACCATTTTTATTGATTAAAAAGGTAATCTTCATGTTTGCATTTTCTAGCCGTCAACAAGAAATTGAAGAGAAACTTATAGAGGAAGAAACTGCTCGAAGAGTGGAAGAGCTTGTGGCTAAACGTGTAGAAGAAGAGTTGGAGAAACGGAAGGATGAGATTGAGCGAGAGGTTCTCCGCAGGGTGGAAGAGGCTAAGCGCATCATGGAAAAACAGTTGCTCGAAGAACTCGAGCGACAGCGACAAGCTGAACTTGCAGCACAAAAAGCCAGAGAGGTAACGCTCGGTCGTTTGGAAAGTAGAGACAGTCCATGGCAAAACTTTCAGTGTCGGTTTGTGCCTCCTGTTCGGTTCAGAAAGAGATGGAATACTGCAAATCTAATTCCCTTCTCGTATAAACTTGCATTGCTGCGAAACTTAATTTTTAGCCTATTCAGAGGAGCTCACTGATACTTAAACAGTTATTCTCCTAAAACCTGAACAAGGATACTTGATTTTTAATGGAACTGACCTACATATTTCAGAATTGTTTGAAACTTTTGCCATGGCTGCAGGATTTATCAACGGTCCTTTCTTTTTTGGGGAAGGGTATTAAAAATCTGTAATTATGTATCCTTCATTTGTTTCATTTTGTTTACCTAGACTGTAAGAGGCTTTTGCCTTCAGTCAGGCAAAGAGCAGGGTCCAGCACTGAGCTGCAGTACCTGTCTTTAACGAATAGGTTTCTTACTCTCCATTCAAAACAAACATTTTCCTTGAGCATACATTGGACTAATTCTGGAACTTCGAGCATAAGCCCATCCACGTCTTCACGAAGGATCTATGTCCAAATCATTATTTCCATTTTTAATATCTACTAACAATTCCTTTTTTCCCTAGAAGTTATAAAAGAGCAGGTTGCCCATGTCTGAAGGCAAGCTGAACATGTGACTTGGGTTGTGTTTTTTTTTAATCAGCAGCTGGAGCAGAAGCTGAAAATGTCTTTCTGTGAGACAGTAATTTGCTACTAAAGGCTTTGCCTGCCTGCCTGCACCAGTCATTCCAGGATCCAGAAATGTCAAGACAAACTTTAAATTGTGTGAAGAAAATTTACAGTAAACAGTCGTGTGTCAAGCACCTTTTTTACTCTGCACTTCATGTACAGTTTATTTTAAATGAATATATTGATTGGCTTACAAAAGGAGAGATAGTAGCAATGAAGATTTACCCTTCATCTTAAATGTGACCTGTCTGTCACAGTCTTTAAAATTAAAAAAAAAAGTTACAACAAATATTAGGGATATTAAATAACATTTTTTTGTAAGTTCAAACCTTGACTGTAAAGGAATTGAAGTTGAATTTAGACATTTAGATGTGTATATTCAGCAAATGCTTTATATATACAGGTTTTTGTTTGATCAGATTGATGAATTTTTTTTTTTTTTAAGTATTTTTGCTATAGTCAATATGATGTGGAGATGCCCCATCAGTTCTTTGCAATGCAGAATAAACTTCCATGCCTGGAGTGAAGTGTGCTAGCTAGTAGCTGGTTACTAGTCATAGTAAGAAGTTTTCTCTTCGTATGCTTGCTTTGTTCATATTAACTTTTTTTTCTTACACAGACACAAACCTCTGGCTAACTTTAAATCTTCCAAATATTCAAATAATTTGGATATATATTATGTGAACTGAAACACCTCAAAATCTTTCACGCAGTCTTCATATTTATGGGTTGCATAAAAGAGTTCCATAAAATTCACCAAGAAAACAACAATTACAAGGCGTTATTTCCTGATCTTGCCTTTCCTGGATTCCAGAATTCCAAGTTCAGACTGCAAATGACAGTTTCATCTGTCTTAAAATTGTCAAAATATTGAATGTTAAGTCCATTCTCCCCATGAAGGAAGCCCATAGCTCCATGAAGTATGGATTACCATTTGTATTTTTCACTAACAGTAAATGTATTTTTCTTATTAATTGTTTGCCTTAGGAATGATTTACATATTTTTGTTCCTTCCTATCATAAACATCTGCATTCCTCAGCTCAGCCTTCCTTGTATGTTGTTTCTTTATAAATGGTTGAGCTGCTGATGCAGGTATTGCCAAGCTAACAGTACAAATCATTTTAAAGAGGAAGCTGGCGCGTATGGCAGCCGAGGAGCACACTCTGCAGGACACTGGACAAGACAGTAAATATTCAACTTTTAATGCTGATTAAAGGAGTATAGGTAAAGAATACGTAGGTATACTTAATTGGTGAGACAAACTATTCACTTTATTTATATTTTATATATTACTTTTTAATTTGGTAAATACTATCGAGTTTTTGTAGTTGTCCTTGTTGATTTGTGTGATATTAAAATTGTAGTAATAAACTGTCAGGATTCTGTGCTTAGGGAGGGTTTAGTTGGTTGCTGTTTGGACTGGGCGGGGATGATTTAAATTTAGTATGAGAGATGAGACCAGTTTTAGTGGCTGCACAATGTACTGTTGTGAGACAAGATAGGTGGCTGTAAAGCTGCCACTTTAAGTCAGTTCACGAAAGAATTCTGAGAAAGATTAGTGACATACGGAGTTGAATGTTATACTTTACTAACATCTTGCCCTGTCCTCCCGTTTAGGAAGAAGAGCGTGCAAAGCGTGAGGAACTAGAGCGAATACTAGAAGAGAATAATCGAAAAATTGCAGAAGCACAAGCTAAACTGGTATGTAAAGACGCAGTTAACAGTTTTATAGAGGAATACAGGTCTCTCTGCCTGATTTGCAACACAATTAAAATAAGCAAATCAAAGCTTTCTAGAGTTTAACTTCTCTGTTGCCGGTTATGTCGGTAGCAGTGCTCTGTTTTCCTTGAGAATAAGAGACCAGACCCTTAGTAATAACATTAGTCTGAAGAAATACTACTAGTCATTTATTAATTTGGAGGAAGATTGCTGCCTTCGTTATTTAAAAAAAAATATGTTTTTAACTGTATCTTATGGGGAAGGTTGAAATGAATTTGCAAACATACTCAGCTTCTAGAACAGAAATAACTTATTCTACCTTGTTGAGCAGGACAAGTATAAACTGGATTTGAGACTAGGATAAGGTTGATAATGCGAAGTGCTGAAAGAGAATTTCAACATGTGCTTAAAACTTCTAAGTTATGAAAGTCCATCTTATGTTGATCTCCAAAATTATTTAAGCAGGTTGCTTCTTCATGCAAATGTTCAGTATCACTTAGCTGATTCTAATCAATTCACGATAAACCAAACTAAGCTTTTTTTTAAATCCTGTTTGAATTTTATCAGTTTCAATTGCTGAAGTGTTTATAACCTTCTCAAGTAAGTATGATGTTTCTTAAAACTGCTTAAGCTACGTCTCCTTCAGATCACGCTCTCCACTGGTGTTTGTGCTTTATCCTTTTCCCAACCTTATACGGGGGGAACAGGATAATAAGGAAATCTGTTAAATGGTGTAATTAACAAAATAAGATTCAGAAGACCACCTACCTTTAGAAGACCATTGGAGTAGCTGTAAGAATCTTAAGTCAGTGTAAAGACTGACCTTGTTACAAATCAAATAGAAATCGCTTTGAATTAGGAGGGTCTTATAGATAGATCTCGGAGGTGGGAGACCTTTGTTTGAAGGTCTGTTATTTCATTATATTATGACTTCATCTGACATGACAGGTGTCAGGAAGATTTCTCTATTTATACACTGATTTTCGTATTTAAAATGTAATGCGTTGTTTGCATAGCAATGCTGAAAAACATTGAAGTAAGCATTCAAGGTTTTGATAATGTTAGCTATGAATGTAAAAAGTTTCAGCGTTTCTTCTAAACTCACTTTGTCACCATTTTATAAATAGTTCCATTGAACCAGCTATGGCATCTAGCTCAAGTATGCTTGCAGTATGCAGGATTGGATATTGGATACAGACTTGTAAATTGCTGTTATGACTGCAAAACATGTTGGCCTAAATTCTACCATTTTCATATGTAGGCTGAAGAACAATTGAAAATTGTTGAAGAACAAAGAAAGATTCATGAGGAGAGGATGAAACTAGAACAAGAGAGGCAACGTCAGCAAAAGGAAGAGCAAAAAATTATCTTGGGCAAAGGAAAGTCTAGGCCAAAACTGTCCTTCTCGCTAAAGAGCCAGGATTAAATTGCAACTCTGAACTCTTACAAGGAAAAAAAAAAAAAGGAAACAAAAAACAATAACAACAAAAACTTTGTATGGTAGCTTCATGTTGAAGTGGTTTTTTTTCTCTCAATTTTTTTTGTCTTTTTTTGAAAGTCTGGAAAGTTAGCTTGTTCTAATAGGGGCTGTGCTCTGCAATTCTTAATTTTTTTTAAACTTCCATTAAGTTAAACCCTTATCAGATCATTGTTGCCTTTTAGAGGGAAATCTGTTCTCATACGTTTTGTTTATGTATTAGTGGTCTGAAAGATCAGGTCACTATGAATGGTGGATGATCTGATAAGGTTTTACTTGACCTACTCATCAGAGTTTGACTCTGATAATTGACAAAACTTTATACTGGGTATTGCTGACTCCCCTTTTTTTTTTTTTTTTTTAAGTCAGTAAATACATGAGTAAATTGCCATGGTATTACTGGACCTCTGTGGCTTACTGTTAAATCAGTGTCCTATGATACTGTCCCATTGTTGCGCTTGATGTTCCTGATACAGGTAAGGAAATAGTTTGTCATTTCTGCTATGAATACATAGAGAGAGTTCAGTATTGTCTCTGTTAGATTTGTTTTTATTACATTGACAGCGTTCAACCAGCGTTCCCCGTTGTGTAAATAAACCAATTTGCTGAATAAAGTGAAAGTCTTAAATTCATATGTTTAAGTAAATTTTTTTAGTACACTTCTATAAACAGCTGTAAGTGACAATTCACATTATTAAATTCAAGACTATAGTGGTATTTTTTTAATTTTGCTTTAAACTATTGTGGCTTCTCCTACTTAAAATGCAAAATTACACACAGTAAAAAAATCCCTGCAGTTGTGAATGTTTTTAATGGCTGCTGCTGTTTTCATGAATGTTGTTTTTTTTCTTCTGACAGAGACTTATTTCAACTGTAGTATCGTGTTTAAACAGCTGTATGGCTTACTGCACCCACACCAATACTTCAGTATCTAATCCCCTTCAGTTTGCCTCATAATATAGTATATTGTTATAAGTGAAGATCATTACCATATAATAAATCTGATGGATCCTAAAGGATTTAAAAAATTAAATTTTTCCCCCCCAAAGGAAAACAGAAAGTAAGACTCTGTTTAAATGTATTGTTTTAGCCAGAAAGCAACTGTTACGCATATACAAGATCTTGTTGAATGTTACCCACTTGTATGTACAGGTTTTATTTTGAAAAATACAGATTGAAAACTATATATAGAATCCCCTTTTTGTTTACAATTCTTCTACCAAAACCTGGATTACTATGTCTTCTCCAGTTTTAAAACTTTTTTCCTGTTGGTATGCAACATCTGTAGTAAACATAGGATGACAAGTATCAGTAGTTGCCTGAGCATTGGAATGTTGCTGGACAAAGATGGAAATAATTCCTGATATTCCCTACGGATCTGTTTCTGTAGATTTGGCAAATTAAATGTGAGAGCAAGTTGAGTGTGTCACTGACAGCAATACATTCAATATGCTTTGTATGAAACCTGGGCTTTGGGGCAGATTGATGTGTATCTCTTTGTCCAGTATGTCAAGAAAAAAATGCAAAGAGTAAAATACCTACACTATTACTGTATTTAAATTTGTCTCTATATATTGTATTACAAGAGAAGGTTGAAGGTTGCTTAATGCATAAAAACAAAAACTGAAGCCAAATAAATTGTGTACGTGACCTGTTGGCAGGAGCAGGTTGTATTTAAAGCTCAACTGATACCTGTATTTCTAAAACAGAAAACAACCCCTGTTCCCTTAAGAGAAACAAGCTATTAAAAGTCAATACTCAAACAGACCTACGCATTTTTGTTTCCTCTCCTCTTCTAAAAGTGAGAAGTTACATTCTCATACAAGCAGCTCTGGGGTATTAGGCTTTTATGTTCTACGTCACCAACTTGCTGTCAAATAGTAGTTGTTCTTTATACTTAACCTCTCCAAGCTTAAGTCACAATTTTATTTCCGTTCACACATTTAGGACTACTCCGTAGACAAAGTCCACAGTCAGAATTAGCCCCTTCCACAATTCCACAGCTTCTTATGTGTGATTCCTTCTCCCGTCTCTCAAAAAAGTAAAAACAGCTACATTTTTTTTGGTGTGGAGGGAGGTGGGCAGAAATATAGTCAGTAAAAACCACTGTCTTTAATGTCTTAAAACACTCTTTAGTTGTTAGCATTTTACAGACCTGGAATGGGTGTATCTTGTATTTGCATTGTTCTGGGGTTTTCTTTCTTTTTAAATTACTCTGGGACCTCTGGGATATTGTTGATTTCTAGGGAAATAACTCTCACTTTGGAAGGGGGGTAAACTGACATTTAATGGTAAGAACTTCAGATGTTCTCATTTTCCTCTGATACTCATCTAATGCAAAGTATGTTAGAATGTGGACATGTATTTAGGTAATGATTAAACAGTGTAAGCTTGCATGTGTGTCAGTTTCCATGAAGATACTAGTTTACCCAGAAAACTTGCTGAAACTGCTGTTAGAATGTGTCAGTTGTTTGGTTTTTATTTAATTTGTTTTATCTTCTTACAGTTTGAACTTTAAATTTACAATTGTTGGTTACTCTAGCAGGTTTGTTGTACCATTTTTTTGTTCCCCCTCTCCACAGTGAGATGGGTAAGCATTTTTTTGTTGCCACCTGCCTTGAGCAGTAGTCAGTTTCTGTACCTGATAACAGAGGAGAGCTTAGTTTTTCTTAACCCTGTTCATAAATGTCCTGGAGAATTATTTTAATACCAGACAATGCTGCCATCCGGCAGATGCAGGAAAAGTAGAAGACAAGACAGCATTATCCTAGCATATCTGTATTTCATAATGGAAAGTTACACTGGAGATTAAACTTCCTATGTCCGTTATCGTTATTTTTCCAAGTACATGTGGAAGGCTGACTGCTGTGAAATGTATTGGAGAGCTGGTGTCCTTGACGCTGCTCAAAGCATTTTGGTTGGTGAGATGTCTTAAGCTGCCAAGCAGTGGCACACCTACATGTAGAAAAAAGATTCCAGTATTAACTTACTAAAGTATCAATACTTCATCTATTATCTTGTTTTTTTAAAAGTGTATGTCTTCATCATCTCTCCTTTTCTCTTAATCTTTGTGCTAGCTCGTAAACCTTGACCTTTCTGTTGCCCTTGCTGGCCTGAGGATCAGAAACCCACCTTCCCCGTGCTATTAACGCACCCTCTTAAGATATTTGAGTGTTTCTCTGCTGTTCTAAAAGTGTACCCCAACCATGGAGAGGTCTCTTAGAATTGTTTGTGATTTGCTTTTAACTGCATGAAATGTTGTGTTAAACGTTTTCAGGGTATTTGGGATGTGTACTTTGGCAAGTGGGAGGAAAATGATTAGCTGTGCTCTTGTAGGGTGTCAAGTGCAAGTTCAGGTGAAATTCAAGTTGATGAATACATTTCAGTTTGCACTGCAGAGGTGATTTATTTCAGAAGGAGAATTGTAAAGTAGTCTGTGTGCCGAAGGCCCTTTCCAATAAGGGAAATGGTAGAAGTGCCCAGGCTCAAACAGTTTTGGACTAAGTCCTGTCCAAGTGGAGCAGAACCATGACTTTTTCATGCATCTCTGTTTCATTTTCATGCTAGTACCACCAAATGCATGCATGTCGGGGTTATCCACCTCTTCCAATGCCAGCTGAGGAGGGCTCAGTCTTCATTGATATTTCCATACAAAACAAGCTTATTTTTGCTATCACCTTTCCCAGACTGTGACACGTAGAACCAAGGGCTATGCTGGCTCAGTGGTCAGCAATGTACAAAGAAACATAAACCTTTATACAAAGACTGGTAAGATAGCAGAAGTGTGGTCCCTGGTCTTGTTTCCTACCCTATACCGCAAATAAATAAGAATTTTTGTTCTCACTGAATGCTAGTGAGAATCAGTATAAAAATACATCAAGGACTGAAATGCACTTTTAGGATGTACCAACTTCTCTGATTTTTATTTCAAGGGTGCTTGAATTCTATGGCTATATTTAGGAGCAGCCAAGGTCCTTTTCTAAAGAGCTATGGTTAACCAAAATTGTGGTTATAAAACAGACACGGAGAAGACAAAAAACATCTAGATATACATTAACACCATTACAATGTATCTTCTGTATTTGCGGTAGAGTTAATGTTATTTTAGGAGCTTCTTCAAGTATCTAGCATGCTTGGCCTTTTGTACAGACAGTAAAAACTCTGTTTAAATCACTTTTTAAAAGTGTCAATAACCTGCTTTTATTTGTCATTAGATTTGGCAATGCTCTTCAGTTATATCTTTACCACTTTGACATTGGTGAATTTTCATGTAACAACGAATGAAGGTGGGGTTTCCCTCTTAAAAATTTACATTTATAAGACCCTGTCCCACGTATTCTCATTCCCGACGCTTAGACTGATGTTTAAAAAAGAATCGAGGATCGCGGCCCCAGTCCCGCTCCCGTTCCGATTGACTGTCTTTTTGTCGCGGGTTTCTTAGGATCAGGGCAAATAGTTATTGTTAGTAGTGCCCGCATCGCTGCCGGAAAGAAGCCAAAACGAATTATTCCGGGATAAACCCGACTTTTTTTGCCGTAAGGCTGGCGGAAGTAGAGGAAATAAAGGTTTGCGGAGTGCAAGTGGCAGAGTCCTGATTTATTTTTTTCCCCCTTGAAGGTAACGCTCACCCAGCAGCTCCGTCCGTCCGTCCATCCATCCATCCCTGTCCGCGGACCACTCCTGCCGGCAAGGGCAGGCCGGGCGCAGGGGGACCTCGGGGTCGCTCCCCACGGCGCCAGCAGGATTTGCTCCCCCCTGCAGCCCGGCCCTCGCCGCTCGGTCTAGCAGCAAACCTTCCCCGCGAATCCCGAAATCCCTCGCCGTGCGCCTTCCCCGTCAAACAGCCCCTGCAGAAGACCGCTTCCGCGGCCGCAGCTCTACTGCTAACTTCGTGTTTTGCCTTTTTTTTTTTTTTTTTTTTCCCCACGGATTATTTCATCTCGCCCCTCCCTCCCGCCCCAGCCCGCAGCCTCTCCATCCCTCCTTGTCCGCGCCCCGCTCCTGCGAGATGCTCGGCGGCTGGGCACGGCTCCCCCGACCCCCTATGTCAAAAGGGGGGACCCGAGGAGAGCAGCGACTCGTTCTCTGGGTTTCTTAGCTGCTGCTGGGGTCAGCTCAGGAATAACTTTTGCTCCGCGTCCCTACTGCGCGGTGATTTTATTCACGCGGGTTTTTATAGCGAGCATCGTGGGGATGCTGAAGAGTAGATTACAACAGCTGTATTTACGTAAAATGATTAGCCGCTGGACAATAGGAGTCAGGGGATATATTTAGCCACGGGAGGATATTTTCAGACAATACCAGGGCTCTTCATTTCCTCTGGTTTACTTAAAGCAAGGATACGGCGAGTTAGAGGTCACAGTTTACTCACAGCTTTTACAAAACACCGCCCGTAATCTTTCACTTCAAAACAAACAGAAGCAGCAGCGTTACAAAAAAAAAAAAAAAAAAAAAAAAAAAAAAGTAAAGCTGATTTGCACCTCTCTGTTGCTAGAAGCATTTATCGGGCTCCCCGTTTGCCTTGGCTCCCGCCTGGCCGCACACCACCCGTTTGTTTAAAAGTTGAATAATTAAGTACTTCTCTCTCTCCCTCGCTGGCGAAGGTATCCTTTGATGCCCCTCGATGTGCATAGATACGCAAGCCCTGTCTCCCACATGAGTGCTAAGTCTCCCGCCTGGGAATCAGATCCTATTCCACCAAATTGCGTCGCCGGATCTGCAATTCCTTCCCCGCCGCAAATTAAATTGAATTAAGCAGTTTGCTTAAAACGTATTCGATGTTTTGCGCGAAAAGGAAACTGCTTGCCTTGTTTCCTTGAGTGGTAGATTGCATTAGGGAGCCACCAGACGCAATTAGCGCAAAAGCTATGGGCCATCGAGCGCGCCTCAAAACCCTTTTTCCTTCTGTTGCGGGCGAGGGGAGCGGTCCCTGCCAGCGGTGCTTTGGGGAAAAGAAAGGGGAGAGCGATCGTTTTCTTCCAAATTGATCGGGGAAAGAAAGGATTTGGGCAGCCGTTTCCCTCCTACGGTCTGCTTCGCGTTCGCCTCAATGCCGGACGAGCACCGCCGCTAACCCGGTTTTTAAATAAATGCCAGTGGTACTCCGGGAATGAAATTAGACCGAATTGGCTCTTTATTAGAGTCTTTTGCTGCACGTTCTTTGCCTGCTTGAAATAAAAGGCTGGGAAATGACCGAAAGAGCGCCGTAATTTCCTGGGATTTAACTTTTAATCCTTTCTGCAGATACTGTTTTGGCAAAGAAATCCCTGCTGGAAGAAATTCGCTAAGCCCCTCCGTTTTTACGGGAGCGGCCGTGACATTACACACCCAGGATTTACCCGGGGTACGGCTCTGGGCGCGGACCATTCCCCAGTGCCACAGCCCGGGGCAAGCGCTGTTGGCTCCTTATCCCCAACTACCGGCCAATTTTTTTTTGGGGGGGGGGGGGCATGAAGGGAACCGCGTGGGCGCCGGCGGAGGACGGGACGCGAGGGCTCCGCGGCCGGGGGCCGGCCGAGGGGACCCCCCGTCCCCCTCCGAGGGCTGCCACCGGCCGCTAGTGGGAGCTGTGGCCCCGTGGAAGTGCCGCGGGAGCCGCAGGGCGCCGGGCACCGAGCGCGGCGGCGGCGGGGGCGCGGCGCCCCCTCCCCGGCTCTCTCCGCAACCCCCGCCTCGGGACCTCCGGGGAAGCACTTCCAGCCTTGTCCGGGCCTAAGAACGAATAAAATAATAATAAAATAATATTGATACCGACAAGAAGTAAAAGGGCCAGGTGCCGGGGAGGTGTGCGGGGGTGTGAAAAGAAGCCGGATCCTAAAATTCCCTCCCATCGTCCCCCGTGAGTGTGGCGGGGAGGAAAGCGGCGCTGAGCGGCGGCCGGGGGACGGCGAGGGAAGCCGGTGCCGAGCCGGGGGGGCTGAGCCGAGGCCAAGTCCTGCGGGCTCAGGGGCGGCCCGGGGCCGATCGCCCAGCACG
This sequence comes from Anser brachyrhynchus, assembly GCF_964034855.1. NCBI lineage: Eukaryota > Metazoa > Chordata > Aves > Anseriformes > Anatidae > Anser > Anser brachyrhynchus. Next base: position 151,715,674 of record NC_137694.1, read on the forward strand.
GCCAAACTTTGCGGAGCCGCAGACGGCGTGGGCAGGGCCGGCGGGGCACCGGAGGGGCACGGCAGGATGAGGCCCGCAGCCCCGCTCCCCACCGAGTGCCCGGCCCTTTAGACGGAAGCGTGCTCAATTTTAGCCAAGACTTTTTTTTTTTTTTCATTTTTTTCCCCAATCTCTCTCGTTTTCCTCATTCTCGCCCCACGCAGCTAAAAAGCGACTCGAAGCGAGCGGGCTTCTCCCTCTCCCCGCCGGCCTCCCCCGGACCGTGGGGGGGGTGTTACGGGGCCCGGCGGGGGGTGCACAGCCGGGGTGGGTGTTACAGCCGGGGGGTGTTACCTGCCGGCTCGGCACGGCACGGCACGGCACGGCACGGCACGGCTCGGCCCCGCCCGCCGCGGCGGCGGCGGTAAGTGACACGCGCGGCGCCCAACCAGCGCGGCGGCCCGGCGGCGGCCCTATGAGCGGCGGCGGCGGGGCGGCGGGGCCGCGCTTATATGGCTACGGCGGCGCGCTGCCGCCGGCCGCGCTCCTGCGCTGGGGACTCGCCGCGGTGGCGGCGGTAGAGCGGTGACGACGGCTGCGGGGGCTCGGGTGAAGGAAGGCGGCGGGGGAACGGCGGAGGCTGGCGCCGCGTCTGTTCCGCGCTGAGCCCCGCGCCCGGCTCTGTCCTCCTGCCGCCGCGGCACGCACTGCGGATCTTGTAAGGGAGAGAGGTTTTGACGCCGCGACCCCCCCTCCCTCTGTTTTATTTTTAATTAATATTATTTCTCGCCCCGCGCCGGCGGCAAGGACAGCGGCGGTGTCCCCCGGGGGAGCCGGAGCCCTGCGGATGCGCCTCCCCGGGACCGGGGGAGGTGACTCTCGGAGTGGATTTATTGACTCGCGGTTGCGCCCGAGCTCCCCGAAACAGCCCGGGCTGGTGCCTGTGCGGATTGCAAACTGCGGGCAGCGCTGAGAGACACGCAGCAGGAGCCTCCTGCCGGGGCTGTGCCCCCTTCCCTAGCCCTTTTATTTCTCCCAGCACCGTTTGCTGTTTTTTTTCCTACTCCTTTTCACGCGAGCCTTAGACACTGTGAATGTGTATGGCGCACTGGATCCAAATGGGAGTTGGCAGTTTGAGTGGCATCCTCCAAGGCAGCCGGCAGACCCCGAGTGAGAGGAAGGACTGAGGCGTTTGCTTTTTTTCCTTACCGCCGTCGTTACTTCGGAGGCAGCTGGGATCTTACCTCGCAGGAGAATCAATGCCCTACGTGCGGGTGGCATACATGACTCAGTAGATCTGTCGCGGCTCTCGCCAAGTGCATCGTCGACCCGCCGCCGCCTTGTGTGATTTTTTTTATTATTATTATTATTTGATTGTTATTTTATTTTTCCCACCCGTCCCGGCCTTGGGGATACCGGGCGCCCGCCCAGGTGCGGCGGAGTTGGCGAGGCGCCGGGCACGGGCTCGGTGCCGCCCGCGACCATGGCAGCGCGGAGGCGCGACGGCTCCGCCTGGAAGTACTGCTGGGGAGTCGCGATGGTTTTATGCAGAACTGCGTTGGCCAGGTCCATCGTTTTAGACCCCATCTATTGGAATTCCTCCAACCCCAAGTAAGTCGCCGCTGCCGCCGTCGCCCTCCTCCTCCCTCCGCGCGGGGGGACGCTGCCGCGGCCCCCAAGAGACGGGACGGGGCGCGGGGGGGGGTGGCTGTCCCGGCAGGATCCGGCCCTCTCCGGGCCGTGTGGCGGCGGCAGCCCGCTGCTTGCCCCCACCGGGACGGAGGGAGCCAGGGGGAGTCGGGCCGGGCCGGGGAGGGGCGGTAGCACTGGGCTGAAAGCTGCGGGAGGGGTGCACGGCCCCGCGGGGGAGCCGCCGCCATCCCGCGGTGGGAGCGGTGGAGGCCGCGGGGCCGGCGGCACCGGGCGGCGCTGCTGGGAAGGGGTTGGGTGGGTGTGTGGGTGCTCCTCAACTTCTCCGCCCGCAGATGCAAACTCATCCCGTTTGACTCCGGCGGGATTGCATCTGCGTAGAGCAGGGCTAAATTTGGTGGTGGAGTTGATGGTATCAAGGCACATGCCAGTGAGTAATGAAGTGAGCGCTACCCATCACGCAACCATTTAGTGTCATTCTTCATTAGCAAACCCAGGCAAAAAACTGCATGGGCTCCCAGGGCTTCGCTATCAAAGCACGGTCTTAAAATAGCATATCCTTTAAAAACTTAAACAGAAGAAACTTAGGCTTTGGGAAAGAAGAGTACTTTAGGAAGTGGGACGTCTTTCCAAAGAACAGTCTACCCGAGAAAACTTTTCTATCCCCTTCTTTTTTTTTTCTGACATATGCAAAATAAAAGTTGGCTTCGTCCGGCTGTGAAACCCTTTGAACTTTTGTGATTAAAAACACCTTAGCAATTTTTTTTCCCTGGCTAGGAAGGAATAGTCTGTAATAAGTTCAGGAAGTTTTAAACCAGAAATGGATTAAAATAATTTATTCGAACTTATATTACATCTTTAATATATATTAAAAAGCAAACTGTGTGCATTGTATTAATTGAATTTTAAATTTCCAATTAAACCCAGTAAGTATTTGTCTTGTTTTCCCAGGGGACTTTTTAGAGGAAATGTTAGGTTGCGATGAAATGAGAAGAATGGAGTATTTCCTGGACTGGGGCTTAGTTCTGTGCGGGTGGCAGGATCTCCAAAAAATTGGGGAAGATTTCAAAGTTTGAATTAAGAGTGGCAACTCAAGTTTATCAAGTCTTGCCTTACTGTCATCATTCCCTACCATTGTTCCTGCTGAGGAAAAACTTGCAGGTTTTGTGCCAGCAGTTTTAAATAATGAACTACTTGCTGTATCCCCGTGTGACTTCTTTGCAGAGAAGTTTTCTAATCTTTCATTAAAAAAAGTAGAAACTGATAGGAAGGCTGTGGAGTAGACATTTCTGTGTTTTTATTCTTAGCATTGTGGCAAATGTTCATTTTATTTACACATACACCAGGTGGGAAGCCAGTTAGGATAACAAAGTTTAGCTCCAGTCTCTGGCTCTGCACTTCTATGATTCATGCAGTTTTAAGCCCTTTCTTTGGTTTAAGAAAGGTGGTATGTCATGACACCTGAGAATAAAGAGAAGTAGGCGATTATAAGGCGGGCTTTACGGTGCTGTTTGAGTTTTCAGAAGTCACAGGCTGTGAGCTGGGGCTGCATTGCATTAGTGGGCCTACTGTGCTTGTGGAAAACAGGCTCGGCTCAGCCCTGGAGGTTTGCATCACCAGCCCTGTGCTCGGTGTTTTCCTACAGAGGTCACTCTTCCAATGCAGAACAGCTTGCTGCTCTGGCCTCTCCTCTGCTGCTCCTCCAGTTCCAACCTGCTTTCCCTTTTTTTTTTAAACTTACCTTGTAGCTTTTATTAGCCATCAGTGAAATTAAAGTATCCAAGCAGCAGAATTTAACCCATCTTATAGTGCCTGGGGATATGCTGCCGTTATCAAATACAAGTTGTGTTTCCATTTGGGTAATCCTAAACTATTTGATTACAAAAAAGGTTTGAATGTTGTTAATGGTAGATCTAATGATAATATCTAATTGCTTTTTCAACTTAAATGCACACTTAAAAATAGGTTCTGCTGTTGATGTAATTGAGTTTTCTTGAGTGATTCATTGAGGCTTAATCACCACAGTGAAGAAGTACACTATTAAAATTAGTCTTTTCAATTGCTGGGGATAGTGATTTATAGGCCACTTGGAGGCCCATACTTTGAGGAAGCTTACAAATGCATTACCGATATTGCTGTTGGTGAGACAGCTCCACTTCTCAGAGCAGGATTTCTTACTAATTCTTGTCACAATTGTTTGCCCAAAGGATACTGAATAATTTCTCCTTAGACAAGGTTGTCCTCGCTTGGGATTCAACACGCTTGAGAAGTAAGCCGCTGAAAGGATCTCAGCGTAGTATAATAAAGCTCCTTTCTAGGTTTGAAATAATAACTATCTTTTGGTACTGGTTAATTTATTCAGGGAAGCTATTCATTTAACTCTATTGAAAGCCTCAACACATAAATCTGCTGAACAGGTAGGCAATTAAATGCTGGGAGAAGTTATTAGTCAGGTTAATATAAAGTAAGAAATAATAAATTTTAGGTTAAGGTGAACATATAAACTGAATTGGTTTTGCACTGAAGTTTAGAGGTTGTAATTTTTAGCAGGTGGCTGGGATTGAGAGCACACAGTAGCTGTTTGAACACAGACTTCCCTGCCCTGCTCATGCTCAGCTCCTTTCTCCCTTCCTTGAGCTCTACTTTCATTGCCTCCACCGAGTCACAAGAGGTGCATTTTAAGTGACATAAGATAATTATACCTCTGACTTTATAGCTTGAGAGGTTAAATGTCATCATTGCAGATGGTTTTGTAGATGTTAGACTTCTCATTTGAAGAAAGTTAGTTCTCATGATCTTGAAAATGCGGTGAGAAATTATTCTGTAGACTTAACTCCTGTTGACACTTTTTAATCAGGGACTTTCTGCCTGTGCGGTTTCTGCCAAGATAAACAATATATATAGATAGCACAGATTACCTCAATTTCACCTCCCAAGCACTCAACACTGCCTCTGAAATGTATGACAGAGCATAGCGTTGTGGAGTGCATTTCAGTCAAACCTTCGCAAAATCTCATTCAAAACCCATTGTTTCTGTCTGAGTGTCTATGCCTTGCATGCTATAGGCTGGTGAGTGAGGCAGTTCTCCTTGGTAACATGTGGAAGCTTATCCTCAAAACTGCTGCATTTGACACTGATTAAGTTAGATTACATAGCTGTTTCTCTCTATCTCTTATAACCAATTATATATGGGATATTTCACAGCCCATCTCTGAATGAATGCTCACATGTCAGAAACTGATAAAATAAACTACAATTGATGACCCTGTTAAATGGGCTATTCAGTAGCATATAGACTAGTCTGCTTCTCATTATTTCTGAAATTCTTATTTTTGTAGGTAAACAAATGCACATTCACTACCGATTGAATAGCCCCTTGAACTATGCTCTGCAGTTTGCATTTGGGTTAATCTTGTCGGTTTTAATATAGAGAGAAAAAAGGGGAAAGCACCAGGGGTGGAATTGTTAGTGCTTTCACATCCACATTCCTCACGTTTTGTCAGGATGATAAACTGTAGGTAATGGACAGTCCTTGTTTCACAGGACAAGTGAGTCTGCCGAAGCACAAAGAGCTTGCTAAAATGATACCTCACAACATGTTTGGTAGCCTCTTGCTAGACAAGAATTTATCTGGGAGTCCGGTGTCATGGGAGCACACTTTCTAACCTCAACAATTGCAGCTTCAAGCTGAAGAAACAGGAGTGGAAGGTTAAAATGATTTAAACACATGCTTCTAAATTGTACCCAAAACATAGCTGTTGACACTTGGCATGCTTATACAAGAAGTGAGTGGTGTCTTCCAGTCCATTTGTTATCTCTGGTGTTTGTAGCCAGGTCTTAACACAAGTGAATTAGCAAACTCAATTCAGAACAAAGTAATGTCCAGATTTTTCAGTTGGTTATTTTCCCCTAGTCTTTCACAGGGGGAGTATAATTGATATATTATTTATTGTAATTATCATAAAGCATGTTATCTGTAAGCTGTGCCATGTTGTTTCACTTTGTCTAATGGAGTAATTGCATTCAGAAAGGCAGTGACTAAAAGTCAAGCTAAAATTGCCATGTCCCCCCTTTTTCCACACACAAGAATGCCTCCCTCCCTCTCTTTTTTCTTCCTCTTTCCTGTTTTGTTGCAAGGAGATTGCATCCCTTGAGGTGTGACAATTAGGATTGTCGCAAATTCGGTCAAGGTTTCTGTAATGGAAAGGCAGCAGAGGGCCTGAGGTGACTACAGTGGCATGCTGGCCAGGACAGGCCTTGGAGACTTGCACAGCAGCCAGAACCAGGGCCTTTTAGACGATCTGGTCTTCATGTGTCGTGCAACCTGCGGTACTAGAAATTGCTTGTTGCAAATGAGAAGAAAGTCTTCTGAGAAAAAAGTAGTGATTAAAATGTTATTCATGTGTGCCTAATGTCTGCCTTCCTTGACTGCTGACATAAAGAAACCTGTTTTTCAGGTCATTTATCATACATCTACATGGATTTGCTTATGAGCTCATTCTTTGTGAGGCGTTGTGGAAACTTAAATAGGAATGTTACACTGCTTGAAATATTTTGATTAAAATATGCAGTGCCATAGAACTATAAACTTTTAACCAGAGCACTCTTCTCTCGAGTGAGGCTTTTTCTAGGGTGGAGGGGGAAGGGAGCGGCAAGGGAGAAGAGTTTGGGAGGGAGTTGCCTGAAAAGCAGAGGAAGGGAGGATGGCAAATAGACAGTGTTAGAAGAGCTTGGAAAAACTCCTGTGGCTTCATTGTCTCTTTAAAGCTGGAGAACACAAAGACAAATGCAGTTCAGCCTTTCTCCCATGATGGAAAATGTAAACCGTTGACACAGCTCCCATGTTTAACTTGTTTAATTCTCATTTTAAATTCAGTACTATACCAGCCGTGTGAACTCTGAAGATTTCTTTAGTAATCCATTTTGTAGTTCCGAATCAAAAACAAAGTGAAAAGGTCTGACACAATTTGCTTTTATTTTTAGGCAAATCAACCCTGGTCATAGTTAATAAGGGGATTACAACCCAGACTAGGTCTTTACAGATGTAATGTAAATCAAGGGCAGAGTATAAAGAAACTGATCCCTTTTGATTGAAGTATGGTAAAAAGGCATAGAGAAACTAGCAGCAGTAATCTGATTGTATGGCAATAAAACCACCATTTTCTGTCTTTCAGATAAAAATAATGTGGTAAATCCATGCAGTTCATAAGATGTAAAGGCAGATAAAGGGTGATGCCATGGCAACATATAGATTAGCTTGATGTTAGAAATGACACGTCTCTGAAAGGGGTGCTGGAGACTAAGGGCCTTGCTCCGGGCTGCGAGGCATTATGTGAGAGCCACACAAAACTCGGGGCCGGGATTAGGCTGTATGAAAGGCCTACTTGTGGCTCGGGCTGGTTAAAGCAGCGAAGAAAAGCTGCTCAGTTCTTGCTCATTGGTGGCGTATAATATGGTAAAGATAGATTTCATTTGCTGCTCCGTCTGGAGCGGGGGCCGGCTGAAGCTTGAGGCTGTGGCAGTGGTGAGGCAGGGATGGCTCTCCTCGTCCAGGCCTGGCCCTGCAGCAGCCGTGCTGTCGGGTGGGCTGCTCGCATGCCTGGCCGTCCTTCACTGGGGGCAGGGGGAACAGGTGGGGCTGGGGTTAGCTGGAAGGAGAACAGAGACCAGGAGAACAGATTTTGGCTCTGTTACGGGCCAAGGTCTCGATCCCTCACTCCATGGGAACAGCACTGACAAACATACTGCATTGTCCGTGCCCCAGCCAGGTGTTTCAGCGTTTCTTATGTTTCCCACCCTGCAAAAATATAAAAGAAGAAAAAAAAAAAACAGCAACAAAACGCCAACAACCCAAAACAGCATTAATTCCTATTTGCCAGTAGAACTGCAGATAATCAAATTGATTGGCTTAGTCTCTGGGTGGTATTTATTCCTGAAAGGCTGGCTGAGAACTAGAAATGAACGAGATAAGCATCTGCCCCCCCCCCCCCCCATCATTGGGATGAGTTTGCTGTCAGCCTCTTGCGTTCAGCCAGCAGAGATTGTAGCCATTGCTTTGTCATTTATTTTAAGCGATCTGCAGCTGCAAAGGTAGTAAAATACCTCTCCCAGTGCAGCTGCCTGTTTTTTTCCCCTGCCTTTTCTCTTAAAGAGCTTTCCAAGTAGTTATAGCTTGCTTTTCTACCCAAATGACAACCATAAACACCCAGAGCTTAAAGTCAGCATTACGTTGCAAATCGGGGTACCATTCAAATGAGAAATATTTACTTTATTGCCTGCTCATTTGTCTGCTGAGGGGAAAAAGAAAGCATTCTGCATTTGTTAGGCAGAGTCTAGACATAAGGGAAAAAAAACACCGAAGTCTACAATAACAGTTGTGTCTTTCTTTAGTGGGAACGAGCCTCGGATGAGCTCGGCAAAATAGGATTCATGCTGTTTGTTTGGCAGTGGCTTGGACACTTTTTAAGGTTCTTTTTTTCCCCCATTTTCTATTTTGTTATAAAGATGTTAATTATATGCTTAAATTTATCATTCTTATCCTACCCCATGGTAGAGTGGAAAGCTTCACAATCTGACTGAAAAGGCAACTCCAGAACCCAAACTGTCAAGCTGCTGATGCGATTTAACAAACGAAAAATAAACAAGTGCATATAGGGAGCCGAACAGATTGGCAAAAGTCTGAAGTACTCAGATATGTTTCCTCTCTTGCAGCTTAACCTTCAGAAATCTATATCAAAAGATCCAATTCATTTGCTGAAATTCTCCAAAGCACAGGGGCACCCTCATCTAATTTACAGGCCGGTCACATCCAAGCACCTTGCATTCTGCATTTGACAATGATTGCTAATGGGCCATTCAACTAAAGTATTTGCTTGTTAACAGGGAACAGAGCATGATAAATGTCCAGCAAGCTTGCGGCCTCCTTCAGCTTTTCAAATGCAGACTGGTGCATATTTATGGCAGGCAAATGACAAAGGGAGAAGCTGAATTACTCTGGCCTTATGCTTTCTGTTAGAACAAGGGTTAAAGTAATTAAAGAAATAATGCAAAAACCGATGTCCTTTGTTTGCCAGCCATTATCCAACATTTAGCTTTCGAACCTGCCTGTCATGTCACATTTCAGAAATGTGCGAGATAAGACTCGGTGCGTTTGGCAAGGCACAGAAAGGAATAGGTGGTGCTATATGGAGGGGGCTCCCTGTGCCGCGGGTGCCAGGGCTGTGTGCTCCCACACAAAATCATCTGCAGGTGCCACTTCCCTGAAATAGTTTTTACTCGCAGAGGTTGATTCAAAGATGGACTTAAAACACGGAGCTTGTGCAATCTGCACTGAGTTTCCCTAAAGGGGGAGGGAGGGGGGCACGATTTAAGAAAACAAGCACATTTTCACTGAGTCTGTTTCTGAACGCCAAGTATGAAAACAAAATGGCAGAACGAAAAACAGTTTTGCCGTTGCTCCTCTGCCCTCAAGGACAGCTCCATCTTCAAAACTGAAATGACAAACACACAGGCATTCCTTAAACTGATGCTTAGACTTGTAGTGTCTTCAGTGTCGTTCTGAATTAGTTGTTAGTTTTGTTATTTTTTGTGCTTATAAATTAATGTTTAGGGTTAGCCAGATTTTCAGAAGTCTTCGAGAAGTCTTAAGTACAGGTTTACAATATATAATTTTAAATTCTATATTTGAAAATGTCCTGAAGTATTTTGTGTTTTCAGCTGCAAGTAGGTAAACATGTTTAAGGCTTCCGTCTAGGTCCTGTTCAACTCCATGAAAATACTTCCAGTGACTCTAGTGAGTATTACATTAGCCTTCGAGGGCTCTACATTATAATTGTTTTTCTCATTATAGGTAAAATTTTTAATTTTATTATAATGAACAAAATCTATCATTTACTCAAGGAAAGAGAACATCCAGATCCTTTTTTTCTGCTAACTGTGATGCAGAGAACTTTCCTTTGATGTGATTATATACACTGTCAAAGACAGTGAATAAGGGCAGGACCTCTATCTTTTTTGGCAATCCTGGCCAGCCAACACCCAGTGTTTATTGCGGTATCAGCACGATAATTATAATGCAGCTGATTTAAACTTTGATGTAATAGCCTATGCTTTCTTCTGGTTTTAAAAGCAGGTCCCAGGCCAAAAAAGATAAAGGCTGGTAGAGGATTATGTTGCTAGGTGAATCATTCCTGATGCATAGCATATACATAACTATAAGATGGTTTTTCAACCTACAGCATTCTTTTTAAATGTCTTGTGATTAATGGCTAAAATAGAATTTGCAAAACTTTATTTAGTAGCATTTGGAACTGTATACACTTTAAAGAATGCACAGGAGGATAGGTTAGATGCTGGAATTATACGTTAGCCTGAAAACTCTGTGATGCTGTCAATTGTTTCTGACTGTTTTGTTAGTGTTTATTTGAATAGTGTATTTACTTAGGTACCCAAACCAAAGAACAATGGTGGGAAAGGTGAGCAATGCACTCTAAAGGGAAATGCATGTTTAAGCTAATAAGAGGGATTTAAAATTTATTATTATTATTAGTTAAAGCCTAGTTGCAATTGAATGCTATTTTATTTTGGATTGGGAGGTCTGCCAGACTCCAGCCTGTCAGAGCTGAGAAGACTCAAATCAAGTCCAGGCCTATTTCTGCAGCAAACGGGAATCCTGGCTCCTTGCCTGTGGATTCATTCAGGAAGGCCCATCTGGCTTTTGATGTTCTGCAAGTTTGAAGCAGTTTGTTTAAGGAACCTATGCAGCGAGCACTGGTGAAAGCACACATAACTACAGTTCTAACTCTTCAAGTGGTGCATCGTTTTGCATTTTCATTTTTTTTTTCTGGTGCTTGCCATCTGCTTACTTACCTCCTGAGCAGCAGTTGGTTTCTATACCTGACAGGATGAAAGTGCACGTTTGGAGTTAGGCATATCTTGACTCCTTTTGAGGTTTTGCAGTCCCATAGCATTCACTGTCCACACTTCAGTTGTTTTCTTCATGTTTAATTAATTTCAGTTTAGTTCAGAAGCAGTCTAGCTTAATCACTGCACAACACTTGACCTTTAGTTTTTTCGGTTCTTTTTTTTTTTTCCAAGGTATTTTCAAGCTATATGGATTAGCTGAACAAGGAAGATCATGCTGGCAGGCAAGATTACTGGTCTGTGCGATAAATATTCTAAAATACATGATTTTTGGTGGTAATTGTTGTTCCTTCTAATTTTTATTGGAACAGTTTTCAGACAGTTTTTGAAGAGAAAAAAAGCAAATTTTTCATAAATGTATTGCTTATTGTAATCTTTTCAATTCTTTGGATCAGTGTGTGACAGCAAGGCGAGCAAGATTGAACTCTGCTCCTAGAGCCTGACTCAGGAAACTGTCCTCATTCAGAAGAGCTCATGTTGAGCATGTGCTGAATGCTGAATATTTTTGCTGAAGCGGGACGAATTTAAGCATGAGCTGTCTTGAACCAAGGCCAGAGTGAAAAGGTTTTTGGGGGTTGGACAAATACACGTCTCTCTGAAGCTTCATTACATTTCTTTCTATCAGAAAATGATGTCAGAAGCTACAGCCCTGTCTGCACTAGGAATGAGTCTTAATTTCCACGTAGCTTGCCAGCTATCAGCGCAGCTGTGCTGGTGGTGATCCCTCATGCTGGCTGGGACAGTTTGAGCAGGTCCATCACCTTTGTTCCCAGATGTCTGTCTGCACTGGTAGCTCTGCCCGTACCCAATTTTCTGTGCTTTTGTTTGCAGCTCAGTGTGATGCCGATGCATTTCCACAGACAACTGGTTGATGTGAGCAGCTCAGTTGATCCCCAGAGCAGCTCAGGTTAACCCCTGAAGGATAATCTGGTTTGTGACTAACTGACCATGCTGAGCCTCCCTGTGGTAGAGCCTGAGACAAAATCTCTCAGGCACAGGGCAGCAAGCAGATCAAAATGGAGTGGCTGAGGCTCCTGCGGTCCCCAGCCACTTGGTGAAACCTTCTGATGGACTTTTCCACCTGGGTAGGGATGTCCAATCTAGTGATGAGTACACCTCTGGGCATTTTTAAGCTAGTCCGCTGGCAGCTTATCTTAATTCGAGAGGCTCAGCACTGCAGTGGGGAAAGAGCTGTTTTTGGTCGTTCAGATATTACTGCTGTCTTGGAGATGGCAGAGGCGGTCATGCTTGATTCTGCTTCTGCAAGTCAGTCAGACTTTGGAAAAGTTGGTAATTAACGTAGGATCTCCACACTTACCAGTGGCTGAATCTTGGGTTTAATGTGAGATGCAAGTGCAGACCAATTGTAGGTGTCTCATTTGGGTTTTTGCTCTTTTTTTTTTCCTTTCCCATCTGAAAATTGTCCTTTTTATATAAAGAGAAAAAGGATGCAGTATAGGTAGGAGTGAAAGTGAGTTGCAGCTGGATTCTGAAAATCTTTGCATAACAAAGGTTTGCCAAAATGTTTGGTTTGTCTTATGATGACACCATCATAGTTGATTTGGCATAACTTTTCCTGAAAGTTGTGAGTTAACAACTTGTTCAGCTTCCAAGTGTTTCCTTATGCAGGCAAATGGTATGCAGTAATATCTTTTCTAACAACTGCAAAGCAGCTGAATTTTTTTTCTTTGAATTTGAGATATCATCACTGATTATTAATGTCTCATCGAGTAAGAAGACAGACCCCGCCCTCTTTTATAGACTTTGCTTGGAGCATGTCTTGGAACAAGACCGTACAGGTGTGAACAAATTGTAGTTAAGGAAGACTGAAAACTTTGGTTTGTATCCTTGCGTTGTGGCTGACATGAGATTTGTTTCTGTAATAGAAATGGAGAAGAGCACGGAATGGCACAGCAATAGAACAATCTGTTTTCATTGTTTCTTTCTTCCATCCATAGCTTGTGATTTACAGTGCCCTTTTTGAAAAGTAGTTCTTTTGCAAGTGCCAGCTGGTCTCTGTTAGCTTTCTAGCAGCAAAGACTTTAGTGACTTGTGTAAGAAGCACACATGGTTTGGTTTGACTTTCTGTTCCATGCTAACTACTGCTCTGCATCTTTTCAACAAAGCGCCATGTTTCTTGGTTTTGGCACACCCTGCCTCTGCGAGCGCAAGTAGAGCGGTGGTTTTGTGTTTCACTGAATCCATGGCACAGACTTTTTTATTTTTTCAAAACCCCAAACCATATAAATACCTGATTATCTTTGCTGCGAGAGCAAAGAACTACTTTAATATTCCCAGTAGCATATTTTGAACAACAATTCTTTAATTAAAACAACATTGGTCTCTTCCTGTATTTCATGGCTAGCAAATGAGAGAAAACACCAGTGTTAATATCAAAGGGAGTCAGTTTTCATTACAGTAATGGTTCAATTGTGCAATGCTGTAGGCTGTGAAATTTAATATTATTGTGACTTGTATTGTAATTGTAGGATGACAGAGGAAAATGGATTAAGTTTAAGTATAAGTGTACACAGCAGCACATGGACTTTGTCAAATGGAAGCTGAGGGCAGGGGCAGGACGAGTCCCCCTCTGGCTCTGTCATAATGAATTAGTATTTTGTAAATAACTGGCCACTAGACTGTAGATTTATTACCTTTTGTAGATGTATATGGACACACACAGACACACATGAATTCTGCACTGACTGTAATTGCAGTGCGGAGTTGCAGAACGGGTTTATGCCTGTAGGCTTGCAGGGTATTTGAATGTCTAGGCTTCTTGTCTTCACCTTTCATGAAAATATCCTTGCCTGCCAGTTTGTGAAGTTTTCTTCTGAAGGCTACACCCATCCTTTCAGTTAGGAGATTGCTAACACATGAATGGCCTCAGACTAGAAAGCCCTTTGTCATTCTTTTCTTCCTGTTGAATAAAACCAAATGCAAGTTGCAGATGATCTTTGCTTTAGAAAATTGTGATAGACAACTAGCGTTAATGAGCAGTACCCCTTTCTTTCTCCATTGCCCATATACATGCAGATTAAAATGGAAAATGGTCATTTAAACCATCTATTGCTGATCTCTTCCATGGAAGATTAAGGGCAATGAAAGCTATATGTTTCATTTGTTTACAGCTTAGGTAAGTGGAATACGTCCCCGGAGCAGTGCCTGGTAGTTTCTTAGTGTGTAAACTCGATGCTCTGTCGTTTTAGCCCATTTCTTAACAGTGTTTCACAGAAGTATACTCATATTGAAACCTGTTCTAATGTTAAAGTGCAAAAGGGGGCAGTAAAGTGCTATCCAAAAAAAATGTTTATTTTTAAGGGTATTTTTTTGGTGGTAAAACTTGCATTTCTCTATCTCCTGTATTTAAAATAGTTATCACATGAATGTCTTATGTTTGAAAGGTTTGCAAATGTCGTAAATGTGTATCTTTAAGCATTGTGGGAACAATGCTGAGGGTGAGTTTCCATGTTCTCTCCTTTAACCCAGTCCTGAAACATGCTACATATTTGGAAGGAATTGAAGGCGGAAAGCTGTCCTCAGATATATTTAGGGCACAGCTATATGAAGCATTTCCGAAAGAATTCCAACGTTGCTAATCATGTCTAGTTCTCATTTTGTGCATTACCAATGCTGCCTTTCTGGAAAAAGAAAATTAAAAGAGTGCTGAGGTTAGGGGGTTGTGCTTGAAGTTCTGAAGTGTGTAGTGGTGGCATGGGTCAAGAGTTGGGCTCTCATCCAGACCCGCATGCATCATTTGTCAAGAGGTAACTAGAAAGAGCAACTAATTACAATGTACCTACTGAGTGTTTTCTCTTTCAGAAATTCCTCAGAATAAGCCATTTATACAGATTGGCTTCTGCTTTCCACTGCAGCCACTTGCAGTTTTTAAACTCTAGGTAGAAAGCATGTTTCTGTTGAAATGCAGTAAAAAAGAGAGCGTGCTCGTGTGTGTTCGCAGGCTTGTGAGAGATAGCAAGCGATGATTGGAGGAGTAATTCCCTCATTGTTGAAACTAAATAAGTCCGGCCCTGTTTTGACGGTTCATATTTCTGTAAATGCTGATGAAATTATAATACAATGCACTTAAAATAGAATGTTGGTCATATCCATCTTTTTTTCTTAGTTAGCGGACCATCCTAAGCACATTAGTGGTTCTTTTGTGGTAACCAGCATTGATTTAGTAAGTGGATCAGAGTTGTCTAGTGCTCTGTGTGCTTCTTGCAAAGCAGTAATTGCTTTCTGCACAATAAAACAAAAAGTTAATTGCTGATAATAGTGCTTTATGTGGAGGTCATGTATAAAAACTAAATATCAAATCTAAAATTGTTTTTGAAATCGTTCCTTTGCCATCCTTGGTAAAAAAAAAAATTGAATCATACGTATTTTCAGCATTTTGAGCCTTATCTGTGCAGTAAATATTCTAAGCCAGGCTACACTGCCTTGTGCAAAACACTCAGATCTTGTTTCCCATCCTACAGAAAAAAAGAAGAAAAAAAAAACCTAGATAGGTGTTTGCTCTCAGAGGAATTCTTAAGGCAGAAGAAAATGTGCTTTCCTTTTATGGGAGGAGAACTGCACATTCATTTCACACCCTGGATTCATGTTGAGGGCTGAGGGGTAAAGCGCAACTTGGTCTGAAGATTTTAGTTATATAATTGTGTGATAGGCTGTGTTTTTTCTGCTTTATTTTGTGAACGAGAGCCAAGCGGAGAGGGAAGGGCAGCTTTCCAGCAAAGTGAACACATCTCTGGGAAGGAGGAATGGCACCCAGTTGAAGCAGCCACTCTGTCATACAGCAAAACCCCTGTGGCAGCTGTGCTCCGGCAGCCCGAAGGCCAGCACTGCTGCTGCTCAGCGGGGTAAGCTGGGAGCAGGGTCCCTGGCCCCTGGTCACCCCAAGGACAGGAACTGTGGAGTCAGCTGCCTCTGCCCAAGCCCAGGATTGGGATGGCCTCTTGGGGGTCTGCTGCATCTCCTTTGACTTATCCACATTTTCTGTGGAACAATGTCTGGAATCGTGTAAGTCACAGTTTTTAAGGGACCAGATTTTATTTTGAAGAGAGTGTCTCCAACAAGATGTATCTGGTTCCAGGTGACCTCCTTCCATATACACAAAGGGTTAAAGGGGTACGGTTCTCACCAAACATCATGCCACAACTACAGGTTTGGGGCTCTCTCAAGTGCAGGGCTGCTTGAGACTTGTGATCATCCTAAACTGAATGGAAAGAAGTGAGTGTACCTATCCCTGCGACAGCAATAGTCACAAGAGTTGTTTGGTGAAGGAAACTCATGACACATCTTTCTAGGAGGCTGAACAAGGCACTTCTTGATGTGTTTGAAGAGTCCTGGTATCTGCGGGTGTACCTCTATACATCGCATGCTCTGTGCCTTCAGAAATTTTGCAACTGATTTCGGTAAGGATAGGCTCAGGAAAAGGCACCAAGAATGGGGTCCATTTGCATGACTACTTGAGACATACAAAATGGGACATAGTTTTTGCCTTATTTGTGACCAGGGTGGTGATAAAAACAAAATAAACCCTTGACCATTTCCATTTTGAGTGCATTGCGAGCTTTTTCCCTCCAGTGGTCCAAAAGATTATGAGTTTCAGGGAAGGTAAGAAAGAGAGGGAGGACAAAGAGGTACCACAAAACCCAGGGTGGAGATGGGTTACAGTTTCAGGGGACTGTTTCAATGCATTTATGGGCTTTCTGCAGGTTTTATTACAGGAGAGCCCAAGCCCTCCAACGAGGTTGTTCTTCCCTTCCAATGGAAGTGAGAAACACAAGAGCTGTAGCTTTAGAAACCTCTGCTATGGCATTTAATAATCTGTGTTTGTATAATGTGGTGCTTACCATTAAAGATCCTGAAGGATGTGAATGAGAATGTATTTGCTTATGTATTTCTTTGAATTCCATTTAGTTTCCATTCTGCAATTCCTATAAATGCAAGTACCCATTGCTTACATGAATAATTTCATTAACTGCCTGGAAAAATGTTACATATAAATAAAGGTTAGCAGATTAAACTTCTTAAATTTTATTGAAATTCAAAAAGATACCTGTTTAACATACTCTGTAAAACCTTGTTATAATATTAAAATAATTTAATAATACCACGCTGGCAAAGAAAAGTAGCTTCCAAAACGCGCTTAAAAGAATGTTAATAATACTAAATGCTGAGCCTCTTTTGTTTTCAAAGTTTCATTTGGTAGTCTGTGCATAATGCCAGTTCTGTCATCTTGCTGTGTCAAAACTATGGTAATTTTTCTTGCAGAAAGCTCATGTAAGAGTACTGCCTTTCTTTTTAGCCAAATTCCATACTCATTTTGAGACAGAGACTCCACATTAATCTTTTTTGATGAAGCTTGTTTTTCTGTCTGTTCCATAGCAGTTACTGATCCTGTTTTCATTGAATTCCTGTTCACTTAATCCATTTAAACTGGCGTGAGATCAGTCCTATACAATCACTGCTTTTGGAAAAAAGCATTTGGGGTTCAGAGCTGTGTGTATACCTCATATCCACATGGCATATCTTTGCGTATGATATTGAATATGACAGAAACTAATGTAAAAGCTCTGTAAGGATAAAGGACTCTTTTTATAGAGAGTTTTGGTCTATGTTTTTGGATTTTTTTTCCAGTTCAAAGTCTTTGGGAGTCGGTAAACTGATTTTCATCTCATTCAGCAGGCTATGATTAGGCCCCTGCTACTTCAGTGAAATCAGTAGGACCTTTGCCTGTATAACTTTTATGAGCTTTGCATCAAGATATTAGGCCTTTTGTCCTCGGTAGAAATATTTAAGCAAGGCAAAAGAATACTCAAAATATTGTTTCTTTTCCTAAAAAGCCAGATGATGGCTATCATCTATATGCTATTTAATAACCATTCTTTTTAAACAAGAAGGAGTTGTGTGTGGCATGCTGTTCTGTATTCTGTTTGCACTTGTGCAAGTAACGGGCTAACGTACTGTGTTATTAGTATTCATGACATTTCCTTAATAAAACTTTTCAATGAATAACTTTATAGTCAGGCTGGTAGTTAAACTTCATAAAGTTAAGTGGGTAGGATTCCCAAACAGAAGGTTTCAGGCTGTATTTTAAGAAACATCTTGATTGTTCGCATTTTTAGGGTTATTTTTGTTACATTAATTTAAAACTAACTGCCTACACCAATTAGTTCGGGTAAGGTATTAAAGCACAGAAATTTGGCACTGTTTCCCCAGTTAAATATATAAGATTCTCAACAAGTAGTAACATGCTCTCTAAAATTGCGTTTATTTTATAATTACTAGGGTATAGTTAAAGGTTAGTGATTGAGTGCATATATAGAGAGAGTGAGTGAGTTTTACAAGTTTGTAAGTGTGACAACACGTTTTTTACATCAGTGTTGATTAATAAAATCTTTTTAAGAATTTATTTCCCTAAGATTTTTTCTGTTGATATTTTTACAGTTTCAGAAATGGCTGTGTAGAATAGTAGAATATTAGGAATAGTAGAATACTCTTAATGAAAAAATCTGCTGGTAGATAAAGTTTTGATTTTTTTTGTGAATTTACTATTATGCAATTAGATAAGTTTGACTGGTTATCATTTAGGAGAACTCCTTTATAATTTAGTATGTGTGAATGTGCTAAGTTTCTGTAAAACAAAAGTTATATTCTTAAGAAAGTACTTTGAAATTGTATCTAGATAGATAGATAGGTATTAATTGCAAAATCAAATTTAAATTCTCTAGGACTTTGACAAGTTAGTGTTCATTAAAACCAGGAACTGTGGGACCTCAAAATAAGTGTAGTACTGAAAATTGCTGTAACATTGATGGGAGTGGGGAAGAGACTTTTTTTTTTCTATTCCTGTGAAGTGAATTTTTGATCTAATTTAAAACTGGTTTAAAAAAAAAAAAAACAAAACTTCGGGAACTCTGCATGTTGGTGTTACTTGCTCTAAGCTGCATGGCTAGTTAGACGTGTGGGAGGGATTCACATCCATGGGCTTTGCACAGATGTCAAATGTCACCCACAACACACCAATTTGGGGCTGCCAGCAGAAATGCCCTCTGTATCCTAAAGTGGTTTCATTTCATTGTACAGCTTTTACTATACTTAATGTACCTTTCCGTGCTTTCTCACAGAAAACACTATGATTATTAATTATGGGTAAAATTCTTCAAATGCCCTTGTCGCATTTTATTGGAGTTCTAGAAGAAATGTGTCAGGAAACTGGCTAAGCTTTTCTCCTACATTTCTGTTTGGGTACAGGGACCTATATTGTTATGTAAGTTTCCCAGTAAAGAACATTTATATCAGAAAAGCATAAAATTAGGAAGTCAGCTTTTTTCTATGAAGCAATGGCTCCAGTGCTGTCACTGCCCCGACTGCTCAAAGAGCCGGGTTAGTATCCTAAACAACTATTGATGTAACACAGCCTCCCTCAGTGCCATGCACAGGACTCTGAAATCTCTTGATCTATCCTTATTGTATCTCTGTTTGGGGGAAAAAAAAAAAAAGGTTTTCAATTAATTAAAGGCACATTCCCTTCAGACTTAAAACCAGGTTATTAACTTTATAGATGCAATCTTACAAACATTTCATAAGTTTTGTTGCTATCCCAAAATGCTTAAAACTACATAAGCACTTGCAGGAATAAAGATTCAAGATACATTCAGTCATGCTGAAATTTTTGTTAGCCTCTACCAAGTGGTTTTTGGTTTTTTTTTAGATCTAAAGTTTGCAAAAATAAGGTCATAAAACAATAGTCTTAATTCCCTTCCTTGACATTAAATAGTTTCAGAAAGTACTTATTACCCAGCAAGTGATTTATTTAAAGTCTTTATGAAAATGCAGTAGCAGAAATATTACACAAACGGGAGGATAAAGATCCTGCCTAGTTATGGGTCACTAAGTTATTGTGGTTGAACTGAAATGCATGAGTGGAACTGAAACTTTTGTATTCTCTCCATCCATATTTATGCTTTATAGTTGTAAGAAAATAAGGAAAGTAAACTGCGAAAATATCTTTCTTGCAAAGGTCACGGAAAAAAGAAATCAATACAATCCAGTTCTCAGATTAATCCTTTCATCCTTTTTTCTTTCCTAATCCCATCAGCATTAGATCCTAAAAGTTCAGAAACTGAAGTGGAAGCAGATTTACCGAGTTTAATGCTCAAACTGTACAGACTGCAGACACAGAGCAAGAGTATTCCCCTGCCATAAAGCCTAACGAGTGCCTGGGTTAAAGCTCTTGTAAAATGTGCTTTAGCTGTCTGTTGGGGGTGGTTCTGTCCTTTGCTTTTTATGGGGCAATTCCTAGCTGCGTAACCAAGGCACACAAATACGCTTTCTGTCTGGTCTCTGTTTTCGAGAATCAGTTGCCGGCTGTCCCTGAACCTTTCTTGTTTGTACTCAGAATTTGCATGGAGAACATATACCCCTCCTACTTAATTACACACGTATATGCATGAAATCCAAAGTTAGATTCAGTGTTTTCAGTTTTTCAGGGCGGCTTTTGGGTTGTATGATTGATAATAACAGGTGCATGTTTCTAACATTATAAATTTTGTATTTATTAAGCATGCACATCTAAGTTGATCTAAATGATCTAAATTTGAAAACAAGGATCCTTTCCTGAGGAACGTCCTGTGTCATCTTACACATTCCCATGATGTGAAGAAGAGCTGCAGCAGCAGGATCACAGCCTTTGTCCTGGCATGCAGGTTGAGGGACACGAGTACCGTACCGTTCATCTCCTGGTACAGCACTGCTGCACAGGAGCAATGCAAGCTGGGGCTCTGGCCAGACAAGACGATACAGTTAGTTGCAAGTGACCTGGGTTAGCCCAGAGACGCTGTCACTTTGCCTTTGCGTTTGCCTGGTCAGAATTGTTCCCAGAGGAGGGGCTGAGTCAGGATCTGTGCTGTTCTCTTGGAAACATATGCCGGCTGCGGTATGTCTTTCCTCATTTCCTATGCGCCCTTGCAGGGCTGGCCACTCCCTAGGTAGCTTCTCACGAGGCTGGCAGCTCCAAGGAGGATGTATTTCCACCTTTGCACTTGGATTACCGTTCTGGCTTTATGGACGCGGTAGTCACTGCATTCCTATGGCGTGTCTGAAAACTGGAGGAGGAGGCGCAGCTTCGCCCCGTCTCCAGTGCACCTCTATTTGCACAGCCGTGGCCAAGCCTAGTTTCTATAGTCTAGAAATTACACTGCGTGACACAAAGGAGCGCAGTGATTTATGCATCAACAGTCGCTTTTCTTGCCACAACATTTCATTGTTCTTTTTCCCTAAATCTGTAATTACATGTCTTTGTCCTGCTACGTGCTGCTTCACAACAAATACAATTCTTACACAGGCTTTGTGAGTGAAAATAATCCCACTCAATTAGCACAGATCATAAACTTGCATTGTGCAGGAGCAGTTGCAAATGATGGATTCAAAATTTGGGGCATCACATCCTCCTTTTTTTCCCCCATTCCTTAAGTTCTCATCCAGTTCTGCTCCTGGCTGGTGGGCTCCTTTAGCAAAGGAGAAGGCTGGGGGTAATCTACGCCTACAGCTTTGTTCCTGGGCCTTAATATTCTAATGAGCTTCCAGGAAGGCTGCCTGTGAATAAGCTAGATTTACTACATGTGCTGTTTAGCACTAGCGCTTGTAGAAGGGTGTTCATTAGGCAGCAATTGTTTCAGTCAGTTTTTCAGGCTGATTCTCCATTAAAGAAGCTCTTTCGAAAAGGCTGGCAGGCAGGAGAAAGAGGAAAGAAAGTCAGGCTTTTAGGTCTGTGCATTAGATGACATTGTATCGCTGGCTGTAGTTCTAAAACTGCACTCTTAGCCTTAAATGAAACAAATATATCTTAAGGAGAATGGAAACAAACAAACAAACCTGCTGTAGCTTTTGTCCTTGTAAGAATAAGGCTCCTAATTTTGTGGATAAATCAATGCTCTAAGTAATTATTTATATTTTCCTTTCATGAAGAAGTGCTGATGTTTGACTGGTAATTAATACCAACGGGAATGATACAATAAGATCAAGTCTGACCCCAAACACTAAAGCTCACTGTCAGTCTAAGAAGTCTCCATCTATACAAAGACAAAAGCACACCTGTGTTTCATTTGTAGCACCAGGGAAAAAAAAAAAAGATAAAATAACGATGTAATATTGGAGTTTACAAAGAAATCACTGTGGTGTGGTAATCATCGTGTCTTGGAAGTGTTTTATAAGAAGCATGTGCAGTCCTTGGGTTGAGTAGATCTCCAGTCCATCCTAGGTCTGTAAGCATCATCCCGACGAGTGACTGATGTTCCTTTGTGTTATACTAGTAACATTAATCAACATCGCAATATGTTGTTAAGTCTGAAAGTCTAAGTTGTTTCCTTTCCCACATGGCTGCTCCAAATGAACAATCATTCTTGTCATTCTCCCATGTCCAAAATTAGCAAAATATGTGCAAGAATAGTAGAAATGTTACCAACATGTAAAAACAGGATTGTAGCCCCTCATATATTGCACTGGCTCCTGTGAATGGCCAAATGTGGAAGAAACCACAGTTCCTGCCAGAGACATAAAACGTTCCAGAGTTCCCAAAACTGGGATAAAGACTATAAAACTCAATCCATCTGTAATTTCCAAGATCTAAATAAACATCTTGTTGATATTAAATTGAGTCAGGCCTAAACTATTAAGATCTGGTTTGTTCATTTTGGTTTTGGAAACTGTGTGTTTTTTCCTTTCTGTCCATTGCAATTGCTACTTTTCTGAATGAGATTTTATCAAGTGTTTCACATTTACCCTTTTCTTTTTTTTTTCTTTTCTTTCTTTCTTTTTAGATTCCTTCCTGGACAAGGATTGGTACTATATCCACAGATAGGAGACAAACTGGATATTATATGCCCAAAGGTGGACTCTAAAACTGTTGGCCAGTATGAATATTATAAGGTCTACATGGTTGATAAAGACCAAGCAGATAGCTGTGCTATTAGAAAGGACAATACACCTCTACTCAACTGTGCCAAGCCAGATCAAGATGTTAAGTTTACCATCAAGTTTCAAGAGTTCAGCCCTAATCTCTGGGGCCTGGAATTTCAGAAGAACAAAGATTATTACGTCATATGTAAGTTCAAAATAACAGTTGTTCATTCTTTTAAATATAGTTGTTTGTTTCTTTGTATTTTGTGTCATACATGATAAGCAAACCAAGAAGACTCTGAATGGGTTTGTATTTTTTTTTCCTCCAACAATATTTTCTCGACAGCACATTTTTGACATTATTGCTGATTTCTGTAGGGCCTTTGTATCTTTTTTTCTCGATTCATGTACACCAAATTACATTGTACTTCTGTGCCTTCACAGAGCTTCTCCTTTTGTGCACGATTTTATGTTCTATATTCATATTGAAAGGTTGTGCACAGCTAAAGCATGGTGTGTTTCCTGCTTGCAGCTCTGCTAATGCACCATGCTGTTGGCCTTGCCCGTGGGTGCCCTTAATGCCAGGAGTAGGGGTAGAGCGGTCCAGCTGAGGTAACCTGTGAGAGGTGGTTGGCTGTTGTTCCAAGTGATCAAGGGGTTCTTTCAGGAAACACATTCTTGGGCAAAACCCAGATGCAGCATGATCTTGAGTTTCGTCCTTTTTCATGGTCTTGACTTGTTGGATGAATGTGTGTGACACAGGCCTGTGTCCAACAATTTTTAAACTCTGAGTTTCAGGCTGATCAGGAATTTATACCTGAAAGCTAATCTGGAGGTAACCTGAGTTTCGTGATTCAAATTACTTATGACTTGTAAAGTTAACGATGTACATCAGGGGTTAGCATAAGCTGAGATTTCGGCAGTGCAACAACTATTTGCATTAGTTTAGGTTTTGTCATTTTAATACTGTGGCCTGCAGATCTCATTTAGCCCCATGGGGATTTCTGAAGTCTTGAGCAATGATCACCAGTTAGTAGGAGCTAGACAAAGTCTATGCATTGGTTTATCTGCAGTTACAATGAACTTACATACTGATGTGTCTTATTTCTCCCATCTCCTTGAAATTACATTGTACAGAGAGGCTGATAACTATTTTATGTAATGTCTGCCACAGTAAATATTTATTAATTTCTTAGTTTAAAATATTGCTAATTTTACATGTTCTCTAAGCAAGTACTTTTAAAATGGGAACAGAAATTACATTTAATAGGAATTAATGATCACTTCCCAGTTATAACCATAACGGTACACACTGTATCATTATGCATAAAGCAGATTGTATATCACAGAAATTAAGTAAGAATTAGCAGTAGTAAATATATATAGAAATGACATATTTTACTAAATAAGTCTGAGGAGATATAAAACGCCATTTATTGTTTTTAAGGTTTGACAAAAACATCACTTACTACAAGTACTTTCTCAGTTCAGTCAGTGAGTATATAAAAACTTGATCCCACTTACACAACATTTAACTTTGTCAGAGTTCCCACTGAAATACAGTGAGATTTACTGGGGTGAAAGCTGCAAGATTAGATGCTGAGAGATAGTTGTCTGTAACAACAAGGAGGATGTGGAACATAAAAACAACCATGCTCAAATAGTTGGCTTTAATGATGACATACATTCATTATTTAGTGCTGCTTAGAAAAAAAAAAATCCACAGCAGAGCAGCTATAATGGAGCAAATGGCATTGTTACTACTATTACTTGAAAAATATGGGCACAAATGGAGCTTACTGATACATTGTCAGTTCTGTCATATCCGCGTCATGGATTTACCTGGAGAATTTTTAAGTCTGGCTCATTTTCATTAGTTTTGTATAATTATTTCATTACAGCAATAAGACATAATAGATGTCGCATTTCCTGGAAGATTACAGGGTAGTTTGGTTGATAGAACTTGCTCAGCCTTCAGCCTAATGCCTCAAAAATGACACTGGCCTGGCAGTAATACTGGAGTGCACGGATATTACTTTCTCTGCTCGTTCTTGCATAAGCAAATGGCTGATTTATCACTGTATCGCTAGCGTATTAACCCAGCTGCAGCAGGGTACCTATACGTTTTAATAGGCTGGACAAAAAAACCCTGATAACCCGGCCATCCTGAAGCTAAAACGCTCGTTTTTGTGTCATTCATGGAGAAGACAATGCAGTCAGTGATGCTGGCCTCAGAAACACCAAGAGGGGCAGGAAACTAGGCCAAGGCTCAGCTAGGACACCATTTTACAGAGACACTGGAGCTAGATAGCATTTTAACAGTTTGTGTTCAAAAGCGTAAGATGTCATGCAGCCTTGTCAGACACAAGTTCTGGTAGTCAGGATGTTTACTGTCATTTTTGAAAGTAATACAATACATCTTAATCATGTACGCAAATTGGACCATAAATCATTTGCTTAAATCCATGTTCCTAGGCCTGTAATTTAACAGGTGTGCTCAGGCCCGAATGAGGAGTGTACTGGGTCTGTCTCCCACTGTCTCAGACGCGCAAACATTGCTCCTCTTTTCTTTCTTTCCTTTCTGTGTGCTTGGGAAATATGTGTGGTTTTTTTGGTGGTGGTGGTGGTGGTTTTTGAGTCGGGGGGTGGGGGGATGTGTGCTTTGAAGTGAATGTACCAGTGCACTTTATATGCCAGCTTTTAAATTTGAGGTATTTTAAATTTGAGATATATTCCCTTGAGTAAGGGGCATCAAACAACCCAAGACAAGAGTTCACTGAGCCCAGCGTTTTCGCAGTGCTGTCTGTGGCTGGATCTACAGACGAAGCTCGTGCTGCTTATTCAGACAGGTTGCTGTCAGACCTTAGCATGTTTTCTGCATCATCATGTACCCTTATCATCTTGCCATTATTTGAAAACATATGTTTTTCTAAGGTAATAATATGTGGTTTGTGGAGCTTTATTAAACAGTAAAATCTTTATTCAGATTAGGGGGTTAGTCATTTTAGGAGCCTTAGAGTAACAAAGCAGAGGAGTTATAACACAGGATGAAGAAGCTTCCTGAAACCTGTGTACCTTTAGGAAATGTGATTGTACATGAATTCTTCAAGCCATAATTTTTATATCATTTAGATGTATTCATGGTAGATACAGCAGGAGATCTTTTCTACTCACTTCTTCCCTGGCTCTATGCACATAAAAATGAAACTTTTCCCATTCCTTAATTCACTTTTTTTTTTTTAAAGTAGAAATGTTGATGAATTTCTGATACCCCCTTTCATATTTAATGGTACTTTAATCCAACAATAATCTAAATCTAATCCATTTTTTGGAACAACAGCAGTGCAAGATATTCCTCAATGTACAAGTATCAGGATTCAATTCTGTGAAGGGCAGTACTTGGAAAGATGATACTCAATGGTATCATGAAAGTGAATAAATGATGTAACAGAATGTCCTTGCTTTTCTGTTCTTTGCCGTCATCAATTTTTGGTTCCTTGGAAACTAATAGATTCATTTCCTTATAGCTACCTGATTTCTTTTCAGCAGAACTCGGGAAGGTCAAATGTACTTGAGATCACAGACATATTAAGGTTAGATTATCCTAAAATATGCAACCATTTAGCTAACATATCATAAGTCTCTAAGGAAATCCTTAATCAAATGCATGAAGATACATCATGCCCAACAACATAAATACCTGTGTGAAGGGCAAAGTTAAGCAGAAGAAGGGTGTGTAAATTTGCAACTCTAATGTTTGCATCAAAAAGTCCTTTTATGTCTTTGGGTGTCTTTGGGAATGAAGTATAATTTTCTGGTGTTGTGGATGGCTTAGAATGAATGGGAATCTCCTTGACTGTAAGAGAGAGATCTGCAAGTGCTTGGGTTATCATGTAATTGCTTCAGTATCCCTTTCAGATGCAGCATTTCTTGTATGGGAGGGAGACGTGGTAGTATAGTACAGGCATATATACTATGCTAAAAATGTTTACTTTTGGTGAATGGGAGTTGTCCTGAACCCTTCCCAACAAACTTGGCCTTTAGTCACAGGGCATAGAGAGTGCTGGAGTACATTGAGTTTGCAGTGAAGGAGCGCCTAAGGGAAGCCTGTAGGAAGCTACCTTGCCAGAGGGAAGGGAGCAGTGCTGCTAGTTTTCAAACCACCATCACACCCCGAGATAGTTTGGCCAAGCAAACCCATACTCTGCTCGCTTCATCTCTTCTTTTGCATTAAAAAAAAAAAAAAGAGGCTTATACAGCGACATCATCAGTGTAAAACAATACGTCACCTATGATGAAATTTTACCTGCTTGAAATGTGTAGATAATATTTTTATCGTTTTTGTTTTGCTTTGTGGGTGTTTGGTTTTTTTTTTTTTTTTAGTAAGTGAAAAATACTTTGGACTTGGGGAGGGGCTGCAGAGTGGTCCTGGAAAAGGTTCCTCTAAAGTGCTTTCTCTGCCTGTGACCTCATTAGCCAAGCTTGCTCAGCTAATGATGCTCATTGGCTTTGACATTGGCAAAATGCAATATGCAGCTTTCCTTAAATGTTTTTTGTCAACTTTTTTCAAGTGACCCACATACATAATTGGCTTCTGGCTTAAATTAAAAAATGTATGTATTTAATCCCTGTCTGATTTAAAGGGTTATACTGGCTAGCAGTGCTGCATTTTGGATAAATGCTTGTAATAGTCTGGTGGCTTTTAAAATGGAAACAGTTGTTCTGAAACTTTAGCATTAGCTGGGTTTAAAAAAAATCCCAAGGCTTTTATGTTTTCACTTTGTCATCCTGCTACAATTAAAGGGCAATAACTGTCTGAGGAAGAACACATTAAAGGACAATATAGATTGTGCCCTGAAATACAGCCCGATTGGGAAGAATAAATTTCTTTGCATGGCCAAATAGATTTACATTAAAATGCTATTTTAGTATTCTGACCAAACACTAGCTAATCTGCCTGGCTGGACATTCTGACACATCTTTGACACAGGATTCAGTCTGCGGTCCCCTGCAAACGCCTAGCAAGAGCAACCAAAAGAAAACTAGATTTTTCTTTGTCTTGAGGTTAATTCCCAACTAGCCAAAACCAGGAGAAAACTGTATCAAAAATTCAGTGACATTTCTTTGCAACATAGATATTATTGATGCTTTTTAATAAAGACTGCACAGCTCAGCAATCTAGTATTATTTATTTTTTGGTGGTGTTAATGAAAGCCTATGTGATAATAGCTACCCTGATTCCTCTTGCACAAAGATCCTATTTTTTTCTTTCCTTTCTCCTCCTCCTCCTTCAGAAAATTAGATAAACGATTTCTTCTTAGTGTAAAATGATACCCAGAGGTCAATCTTTGACATTGCTGAGAGTCTTTTAAGGGATATATCAGCAATACCACTTAGCTCTTGTTGAATTAAATATAAATACTGCTCATACAAATAATATTATTGGAGAAAAAAAAATCAGTGTCTGTGCAGCTTCAGATTTCTAACAGTCCAAGACCTACAGGATTAATGGAGTCATCGTCCTTTGGGGTTTTGTCCCAGACCACACAGGTCTTGTAAGAGAATAAGGCTACTTTAGATTGATGGACTTTGTTCATATTCAGTGCCATTACCTAGGCAATACCAACCGTTTATCTCCTTTAAAGTAGACAGAGATAGTTCAGCAGGAAATCTGTTATTATTTCTCAATTCCTAAGGGAAGGAAATGAAAGATAGGAATGCTCAGGTTGTTAATTGATGGCATCTTGTGAAAAAAACACATTTACCCTCCCTCACACTCGCCATGTATTCCAAATAGATATGGAATCAGATGAAAATGAAGTGTAATTATTCACTTAGAAGAAAGAATTATTCAGGAAATGCTCAGGAATTAAACAGGATTTAAAATTTCATAGGAGACTGTTTAATGTTTTTAGTCACTTCTCTCATTTTATTATTTTTATTAGTTCTTAATCTATACATACTGAAAATACAGTACATTCACAAGGGAAAATACAGTATTCTCACTTAGAAGTATTCTTATATATACATGTATTACACATATCAAGTACTTTGCAAAAAACAGCTTAAGTCCTGATCTTCTGCAGGTTGTATATATTCCTGCATTTACACATACACATTTTTAATAGGACTACGTGCAGAAGAGGGCTGGGTTGAGCAAATACTTTTTATGCTTTACACATGGGTTATGAATAACTTTAAATAGAGGAGGCGTATACTGGGGAGATGCATTATACTATATAAGGAAAATAGTCTGAACTGAAACTTAGAAAGACACCAGCATATTGAAACACATCTAACTTTCATTTTGTACATAAGTTTGATGATGAGCATATATCTGTCAAAGTGTGATGACTGGTCTTTACTTTATGCAGTTGCTTATATATGTTATATACTATAGTATTTTAATTCCTGAAATAAAAGACCAAGAACTGTGTAAGCATTTATAAAGGCTTTAATGAAACTGTTTTTGAATATTTGAAATTGTTTTTCTCATTAAAGTCTTTACATAGTTGAATTGGTGGGAAATGTACTTTTGTCTAAGAACTGCATTAGTTAGCTAAAGCACAGGATTGAAATGTCTGGAAAACAGGGTTAAATGTCAGTTTATACTTTATTTCCTGATTTTAGTCAATCCTGGAAACTTTGGAGGAAGAATATTTCACAATTTATTTCTGATAAATTTAACTGTAAGACTAAGCCCTAATGGCAATATTCCAGTTGCTTTTTTGCAGTTCCAAGGAAATCACAAATATATTTGTGAGTAAAAGCAGGATTAGGCTTAAGGTAGTCTTAGTAGTTCTCAGAGAAGAGTTCCTACTAAGCTGATAAGGCTGGTTTTAAAAAGTATGTTCAGGTCTTTGTTAGCATGATTTGTTGATTTTCTGTTCCGTAGATGAAGACAGCAAAAATAACTAAACTGCAACAGCATACTTTTCCTCATATGCTCAGAGAGCTTCTGTGAGAGAAACAGCTCTGAATCCAAACCCTGCCAGGGAAGCTGAGAAGGAGTTGTTCTTAGAGTATCACACATTAGCACATAAATGCATTAGACCACAATAGTGTAGCTGTTCAGAGTCACAGAATGGTTACTCAGCTATTTGGATGGCACCTCTGGAGCTGGCCTAGTCCCACGCTCAAACAGGATCAGCTACAGCGTGTTAACTGTCCCGGACCGTGTCCAGCTGGGTTTTGAGTATCTCCAAGGATGGAGACTTCATCGTCTTCATGGGCACTGGCTGGGTTTGCTCTGATATGTCCTATCACTTTCACAGTGGGGAGCCCAGACCTGTACACAGCACTCCAGATGTGTCTCACCAGTGCTGAGTAGTGGAGAGGGATCACCTCCCTCAACCTGCTGACAGCACTCTGCCTAATGAAGCCCAAGGGGCCTGTTGGCCTTCTTTGCTGCAAGGGCCCATTGCTGGCTTGTGGTCAACTTGGGGTCCACCAGGACCCCCACAGCCTTTTCTGCAAAGATGCTTTCCAGGCAGTTGCCTCAGCCTGTGCTGCAACTCTGTGATTCCACCTGCCTTCCAGAGTCTGCCATAGCAGGTTTTGTAGCAGAATCAAGGTATTATTAAATAATTTGTGTTGTCAAACAAACATCCCTGCTTTATAATGTTATCCTATTACAATACTTCTCAAATATTAAAATCTGTATGAACACTATTATTAGAAGTAAAAGTATCCATTCTCCTGTCTAGTTACGACTTTTCAAAATTCTAAATGCTGGAGGATTAACATACCCATCCCATTTGAGTTTCTTCAGATGAACCAAGATATGCTTATGTGATAACTTCCAAAGAAGTCGAATCCCTTAATTTCTTACGTCAAGTAGTAGGACTAAAGGTCCTGTAGCACCTTGGAAATTCAGATTGCTTTCTTTTAGCAATGTTTCCTCATTAAGTTTTTACTCTGTGGGTATTTTAAAGTTCTAAACACGAACATAAGCATGCAGCAATCAAAACGGTGCTTAACTTCTGATCATCTTTGCCAAGTGCATAGTCATCCAATAGCATCATAATTGATCTTAGAACTAAGGTGCCAAACTCTGTGTTGCTGAAGGATAGTTAAATGATGTAAATAGCTTTTTGTGTTTTGCAATAAAGCACACTTTCGTTGTGCTTGATGTAAAAGCAGGAGATGAAGGTATTCTTTTATTGAGGCAAACATGTGGAAAATTGCTCTAGATTGTTATAGTACAGAGCATCTCCCCTGAAAGGAATGAGGTTCATCTATAGGGCAAACTCTGACTGTGGCACTTTATTGGGGTTACTCCTGGACTCTCTGTGGTCAAAGCAAATAATGTCATGTCCATCTAAACTGTTATAACCAACAGACTGGCACATTTTCTCATCTATAGTGTTATATTCTGAACTGTCACTCGGCATTAACTCAGTCAGTAGTGAAGTCCTACCACCTAGAGATGAACTCTGCCTCAGAATGATGTTTTCCACTTCAGTGCTACTCGTATAGCAATTACTGGGTCATTAATATCATTGCATGCAATTAGTAACAGTAGAATGAGCAAGAGGTTTGTTATTTATTTAATATGAACTTTCACTATAACCCTTTCTTTTCCAAGTGCTACAGACAGAAACCAGAGAGATTTTCAAGGCAGATGAATATCTTTGAAAAGTGATGTTGAGTTCTTGTGATACAGGTCCTCATTCATTTAATGTTAAAGCTTCTGCTTTTGTTTCCAGCAAGGCCACTTGTCATTAGCAACAATCAGTGTAACTTGAATGCTAACTAATTGTATTAGTTCTGTTCAGCTGGACTGTTAAGCAAAGCTCACTGTTGTAGGAGGGAGGTATTTCTTCTCATCCATGAGAGGCTTTTGCCTGTAGTGTGCCAGGAGAAAGGCTAAACTATGTAAAATATCTTATTGCTTATGGCTGGTGAAATTAACTAGCTAGTAATCTGTTTTACATGCATACATTCTGATATACACTGAATACATCATAATTAGTGGGCTTACATCTGCCACAGTTACTTCAGCACTCACAAATATATAATTTGTTTATGTAAACTAGAAGCAACCATGTGTGCAGTAGATCATTATCTGAAAACATTTCTCAGAGTACGTGAAATACAGAACTGAAATACTTTTAGAAAAGCTTAACTGTAATGAAAGACATAAATTGTCATTCATAGTGGTACAACATTGAGATGCTTTTTTTTATCATCTCTAAATCCTTCTAACAGTAACAGTGATGCAAGTAGGATTTTGCCATGGTGGGTGGATATTATGACCTTATGTATTGGATAATAATGCAGCAAATAGTGTACTGTTTAGTACACTTAAGCTGTGGTATTCCTTAACCAAGAGATAAAGTGGTGCTGTTTTTAAAATGATAGGCAGAAGAAACCAGTTGGAGCTCACAGCCTGTTTGGTACATCCCAGCTCCATGTTGCTCACTGTGTCTCTTTCCCTTAATTGAAAGTCTTTTGTTTAAAAAATAAAATAAAGGGCATATATTTTACCACCTTTACTCTTGTTGTATGATGTCACGTCTCCTTGGAATTAATAGAATCATTCTGAATATACAAAAGGGAGAAAACTCTACAAGTACTCTCTCCCTATTTTGTGTTTAATACTTCGGTCATCCTTCTTCGGCCAGGTGATGTGAGACACAGGAAGGAGAATCTATGGATTTCCAGAGGTGTCCCTGGAATTAAAAAGTTGATATTTGCAAAGTATATATCAAGGCATTCTACAGTACAGAACTGATTGGCTCTGTCTTGGTTGTGTCCTCCACATCGCACTCCCCCAGAAATTAAACAGTAGAAAAAACTGTCCCTCTTTTGAAATATGAATACAAGTAGAGAATTTTATAGGGAATTTTATAAAGACCCCTATTACCATGAGTCTCTTTTTAAGTACCACAAGTCACACCATTCACATTTGGACAAGAGTACACATTTCAGAGTAGTGGTTAAAAAGTGAATCACAAAATTCCACTGCAGAGCCTTTGCCATCTTCCAGGCAAGAGGAGGCCTGCTTTTTATTTTACTTCAATTTGTTCTGGTTTTAGCTTGACTGGGGAGGGCATTGCTGCTTACTTGCTGTGCAGAATATAATTTGTGGATCCCGTTTAGATATAAATCCTGGGACATATAGCATAGGATATAATTTAAGAACTGACAAGGATGAGAACTGAAAAAGAACGGAGTATTCTTTTTGTCCTTTCCTTCATTCACATAGGAGTTTTCCCCTTGTATGGATACATGGAAAAAAAAAGCTGGCTATAAGAGTATTTCAAAACACTATAAACTTTAGTTTAAGAGAAGTTCTATGTTAATTTGAATAAATTGTGAAATAAGATTGAGTCAACGGGAGTTTCTGAATGGTTTTCAGTTCAAGGGGCTCCTCAAGAAATTCTGCTGCCACCTTGACTTTGCAAATAGCACAAACAAACAAAACATGTTAGAAAAATACAAAATGATTGGTAAAGCATGTTTTGTTTATACATGTTTAATGATTGTTTTTCTTTGTTTCTATAAGATCAGTAGAAAAGGTAGGATGTGATTATATTGTTCAAGCACAAATTGGGGAGGAAGTCTCCAGCCTTCAGACAGGAACAGAAACGACATGTTGACTACTCTGCGCACCTATTCCTTAATGCATTTAAGTATTAGCACTTGCAGTCCAAGTTTGGGACTGCTGACAGTTACATTTTGGAAGACAGTTTCATGCTAAAATAAAATAATGAAAGTTTTGGTGTCAATCTGAATTTTTGTAACTACAAACAAGTATAAACGGTTAGTTATTAGTAGTTGAAATTTGGATCTTTGTCTTCTCTCAAAACTTTCTGCAGCTCACCCAACACCAAGTGTTTGCCAAGCTTCCTGCTCTTTGGTGAGTGGCCTGAGCAATTTTTTTTTGGTTGTTTCAGATCTCCATGCAGATCTGGCATTGCTACTAAGTTGAGGGGAGAGGTTGGGGAGGGGGAATTTAATTTCATTTAATTAAACACTCTATTACCTCAGCTGCCTTGTTCTTCATCACTGGCTGGTCTAGAAACAACCACCATGTTGTGATCTGTGATTTGTGGTTTCTCAGTGTGTGATTTCTGGTGTTCTTAAACCTGTCACATAAATTTAGATAATTTATGGGAAAGAAGAATTATTTATTTGGTGCTTTACTAAGAAAGTCATTAAAAAGACCAAAAGCAGATGAAAGCAGTCAGAGCATAAACACACGATGCCTGGCCAAAATAGTGTACTGTTACTTAATAAAATTCAAAAAAAAAATCAAAAGCTTTACATGTGCTTACTAATATTTGACTGCATATTAGATCAAGTGCAGCTTTGTATTAAGAATAACTTACTACTGTTGGATCTAAAGCTTTTGTGGATTTTTGCTGCTGCATTGTGTAGGCTTTTCCATTCTGTTTCTAAGCATAGAAACAGCACAGCTATGGAAAAGTAGAGATGGATAGGGTTGTTTGATTTCATTTAGCTCTGCTTTTGAGCAGCCTGTTTTCTGATACTGACTTCAAGGAGTATTTAGGAAAAAAAGATGTTGAACATCATTACTATTGGACAATACTGATCTGCCCCAAAGAAACCTGTAGTTCTCTCCTTCCTTCTTAACAGATCCACACCAGCAGCAATTAATTCTTAACGTGTCTTTGATTGTCCACACACACAAAGCCCATTTTGCCCTCACCCATTAGTTGAGATCACTCACTCATTCCTGTAGTCTGTGTCTTAAGGTCTGTTTAGTTTTCAGAGAAAAACCAAGAATGATGTTCATAATTTTCCTCTTCAGGCATGTAGTCCATTTCATATTCAGGGTCCAGAAATGCGTGTGTTATAAAGTTGTGTTAGTTCGAGGGATGTGACATTTAATTTGGCAAGTAGGTAATGTTTCTCACAATCCCTAAACATAAATGTATGGGTAATAATTGCAACAGAATTAAGAGGTTGAGATTTTAGTCTACTTGTGTTTCCTTTTAAGTAATTGTGATGGTGTTTTTTAATTTGTAATATGTATTTTTAAGAGTGAGGGAAGCTGAATTTTTGTGACTGTGCCTTCATTTCTAATCTCTTTGTGAATGAAAAGCTATATACAGGCACAAATCCAGGAGCTTAATTCTCTTTCTGATTAGAGCAGTGTTACCAACCTGATAGGTTGAAAACAGCCAAGATCCATGCAGTGGCTTAGCCTCCTGGGAGGCAGGGTAATAACAATCAAATGAAGACATATTAAAATGTAATATTACTTCCTCTCCATGGGGACTGTAAAAGAATCATAGCCAGAAACTATTCTTGTCAGCTGATTCTGTTTCGTTCACTGGTTCCCTGCCTCTGCATTTATGACTAATGCATTTCATACAATAAACAGAGCTTGTGAAGTTTTAAAAGCAAATAAATGTAAAACATCATACATTGATTTAGTTCCTTTTTTTTTCTAGGAAAGAAAAATGAACCAACTAATTATATATATGTATCTTAAAGAAGGGAAGGCAGAGCTAGCATGAAGTTCTTTGGTCTGAATAATTTAATTTTTGCTTGTGTAAATGAAACGGTATGTTAAGAAAGTGTTTCATGAAACTGAAAATATATACTGTCTTCACCAAAGTACGGATGTATCAGCAGACTTTTAACCATAATTTCATACATTTTTAGTGAAAGTTGAAAACCCAAACTTGTACTCCTTATAAAATGACAGCTGCTGTTGTATTCAAGGAATGCAGACACGTGATGCTTATATAGAGCTCAAACAGCAGTTTTGACTTACTGCTGACAAACTTTGGCTATAAATTATTACGATTTTGTCCGAAAGTCTTAAAATTAATAGAGATTTTAGGTTAATTATATGCATTTATTTGTAGGTGTGGATAAACTGTAAGCTGAATAATCTAATCTGCTTTTGACTGTAAGTTTCAGTTTTGTAATTGACACCAGTGGAACAGGACAGATCTCAGAAAATCAGAGGTATCTATCCATCAAAAAATTTAAAAACATTTCCTTAGCTGTTTAGCAGCATTATACGTACTTTTAGTTTCCTGTGTGTTGCTGTATTAACATAAAGTGAAATGTGAGATCCTGAGAACATTTAATACTTCTGAGAAACTTTATAGTTATCATTAGTTACATTTATTAATATTAATAAATGTTAATATTTAAGTAGTGTCTAGTCTTCTTAGTGCAGGGTCATATATGATAGTTTATGTGTGAGTAAATTCCTCTCAAGTATATCCATATTTAGACCTAAATGTAAAAAAATGCTCTTATATATATAAATATATGTGTATATAAAAATAAACTGAATGGATGTTCTAAAATTTGACCATATAAACAATCAGAGAGTAGTGTTTCCCTTTTCACATAGCACAAGGAATTTGTGTTATGTTTCTGTGTTTATACCCAAAGCTGTATTACAGACACTTTTTTTTTTTTTTTTTAAATCACATCAATATAAGCACAGGTCCAGGTCCAGGGTTACTTTTCTGCAGAAGTGTCGGTGTAATGGAGGAGTTTGGATGATACTGGGTATAATTTTCACTTGGAGATCAATATAAAAAGACAGCAGTGAGCGTTTGAGGAATATTTTGTACTTGCTCCCTTGTTTGACTTCTGCACACTAAACTGTCAAGGGGTATTAGCAGTATGAAACTATTTTCTCTGATGTCCCAGATTACTTCTCTCTGTGCTGATTTTCAAAGCTTGAAAGTATGTGTTTAAACTACCTACTTTCTCCCTGGTACGCTGGGGATATGTGAAGTTATATTTCGGTAGTCTTAATGAATTTTGAGAAATAATTTCCTCCAATGGCCTTGGGTAAGTGTCGGTTTAATTACAGAGAGAAGCTGAGATTGAAACTTTGCTTTGTCACTGAAATGCTCCTCTTTGAAAATTCTCCGTTCCTCAGGATGTAGTACTCTCTACTCTGAGCTATAACGTAGGCTTTCAGAAAACCCTT
Source organism: Anser brachyrhynchus (assembly GCF_964034855.1). Lineage (NCBI taxonomy): Eukaryota > Metazoa > Chordata > Aves > Anseriformes > Anatidae > Anser > Anser brachyrhynchus. The sequence goes on from NC_137694.1 coordinate 151,752,068, forward strand.
GAAGAACTGTGGAAAAAGTGAATACTTCTGCAAATTCATTCATCTGACATCAAAGCTATGAAAGCATTCTTTTAGCAAGCAAGCGAGGCAGATTGAACTCGCACAGGCACACAACCAGACTCATTGTGCGTTTGGTCCCTCTCATTTGGAGCCTGTATTTGAAGTAATTTTACGTTCTTTTTGCCGTCTTATTTTCTTATTCTGTACTGAGGTCAGACTGCATCCTCTGCATCTTATTGAGGTCTCCTGCTCTGTAGGTTAAATGGATAGGCCTTTAAAGAATAAAAAGGCATTGATGTTCAGAAGAAGCAACACTATTCAATTAAAATTAAGTAGAAGGTGCTTAAAGAGCTGTGAACCCCCATAGCCTAGATTAAAAAGCAAAGGAAGAATAACAAAAAAGCAAGAGAAAGTCAATGTTTATTAGTTGCACTTTCAGTTGATGCTCAGCTTTGGTATTTCTATTTACTGCTTTTTTCCCTTGTCCTTGTGCTCTAGTACATTGGCAAATAGGTCATAAAAAACACTTTCAGCAAAGACACATTTGATTTATGTCCAGAACTGGTTCTTAGTATTGATTTTTTTTCCCCTCTGGAAAAAAACAAAAGAAAACAAAACTATATGTCTCCATTATTTTCTGAGCCTGGCAATGCAGTGGCACATTTCAGATCTGCTTTTATCTTAAATTACTCATTGCGCTCTTTTATATTTTAAAAAGTCTTTTTGCAAGTCCGAAAAAAGCAGTAGTTTCATGTACTTCCATTGCCATGTTTTTACAGCGGGGAGAGAACAAGAGGAGGAACTGGGAGGGCCTGTGTACAGGGAAATGGGAATTTTAGGAAAAGAAAGCACAGTTTGGGAAGTTCGTACGATGGCTGTAATTTGAGTTAGTCACAAAAGAGGCAGGAGTGGAACAAAAACAAGAAGTAGATCAAAGGCTAGGAAGCAGGGTTCAGCGGTATGGGGTTTATATCTTTACAGCTAGAGAGAAGATTAGAGCAAGAAAAATACTGCCGTGGGGCTAGGAAGACATTGTGAAGGAATAAGGAAATATACATTGCTCGCATTTGAAAGAAAATCCCCAAGGAAGCAGAAAGAGAAGGAGTGAGAATTAAAAACAAAGATCTCTGAGCAGTGTGAAGCCCTTGTTGAATGAGATCCCTAGCCTGAAAAGAGGGAGGCACACGTAGAAAAGTGCTGCTTAAGCAGTTCGCCAGAACCGCGCCAAGCGGCAAGCTCTGCACTCTCTCATTTTCTGTTTGTTTTCTCTAGTCAGCGGCCCGGTATCAGTGCTTGAGCATGCATCTGCTTGTCTGTGCTTTTGGGGCCTTGGATACGTAGATCCAAGAAGCACCCAGGGTGCAAGACCATGTGCATTGGTGGGGGCTGCCGAGGCAGCGTTCCCCCACCTGGTTCATTTGCAGCGCCCCAGTTGTGTGAGCCAGGCCTGGTCTTTGGGGCGCCATGCCTCCAGGGCCTGCTGTGCCACCACCACGGCTGGGGCCTGGTGCGATGCACAGGGTGGCAGAGGTGCCCCATGCCCAGGAGCAGCCGAAGGGTTTTTACCAGCAGCTGTCAGGGTGTGCAGCCCTAGTGGAGGTGACTCAAGGCTTTTGGACTCTTCCCCTGGAACTGTGCTTCACACACACACACACACACACACACACACACACGTTGACTTGCGGTGGCGGGATTGTGCGGGGGTGTGCGGTCCCAGCAAGCGTGGAGAGATAAGCAAGAACAATATAAACACGGGAAAGCACCCGTTTGTTTGCATGAGCTGGAAGGTTTCTGTGAGAAGAGAGTGTGTCCCCCCCACCAGCCCGCCCCCGCAGAGGCTCCTCAATGCTGAGAAAAGTGAGATTGTACTCTCAAATATTAAATGGTTTTCCAATCAGTGCAGAATCTCAGCTTTCACCTGGGTCTTTTGTATGCCTTTGCTTCTTCCAGCAGGAGATTTGTAATAGAGGAAGCAGGTGTAATGTGGTGATTATAAAGATATTGTTGAAAAAAAAAAAAGGGTAAATTTCCAGTGCTTTGCTCCTTTGAGGCTTCCCTTTCAGCTGACTCCATCACCTTTTAGCAAGGTGCCGTGTTTTCGTCCGAGTCAGTCAGTCAGTCAATTGTGTGTAGAAAAAAAGCTGCTGGGTAAATTTGAAACCTTGATAACACGTTCCTCCATTTGTATGTATTGTACAGCTTAGCGATGTATTCATTCCTTTGGCTTTCAACATTTCACAACTTTCCATAGGTCATCCTGAGCAACAAGGACAGGTCCCGGTAGATTGAAAGATTTCTGCTTTCAGACACTCATGTCACCTCACTTTGTCTGTTGATTTCCTGATTTTATTTTTATTTTTATTTATTTTTATTTTTTTTTTTAATCAGCAACATCAAATGGGTCTTTGGAGGGCCTGGATAACCAGGAGGGAGGGGTGTGCCAGACAAAAACCATGAAGATCCTCATGAAAGTTGGACAAGGTAAAGACCATCTGCTGTTTCATGAAATCACTTTGATCAGTCTCAGTGTCCTTTTAGTTTTCAGGCTTCTTTTACTAGCATAGAGCAGAGAGCCAGCCGAGTCTAGTGTGGTTGTTCCTCCCTAACAGTCTGAAAGCAAAGCCTATTTTCTGTTCCTCAGCTACTGACAGATTTCTCCAGGAGGAGGGTTGGTGTAATAAGATCTCTTCATTGGAGAGCTCCCTAGAAGGAAAGGTCACCTGGGAGTTACGTGTTTCAGTCATTTTTATTTTCATTTTAAAAACAAAAGCCACAACTGCATTGTTCAAAATTATTTTAAATACATGAAAGGGGGGAAGCTAATATTTCTATAGTTTGCTTGTTATGAATTGTGGTTACAGAGAGGTTTTTGTTCATTGTCTCTTTTCATATATAGATAACCTATTGTGCAGAAAGAAAGAATTATTCTTCTAAGTAGAAGTTGGTTTAGTAGTCAATCAACTTCCTCAGTTAAACTGAAATGTCATCTGCAAAGCTTTTCTTGCCAATTACAGGAGTCCCTATAGTTTCTGCAGATGGCCTCACAATTTAAACCTCTGAAATAACTAATATAACCATTTTGCTTTAAAAGGAAAATTACATTCTTGTATCTCCTAGTCCTTTGCATAAAGATTCTTCTGTTCAAAGTTATCCGTGTTTCACAAGATACCTATAGCCGGCTTATAAGGCTTAATATCATCAGACGCCTAAGCTACAGTGAGTCATTTTTCTCTCCCACAGATCCCAATTCTGCAGGGTTACCTCGGAGCACAGACCCGACCAAGCGCCCTGAGCAGGAAGCTGGTACCAACGGGAAGAGCTCCACCACCAGTCCCTTTGTGAAGGACCACTCAGGTAGGTATTATGGGGTTTCACATGAGAAGTGAAGGGCTCTGGCAGACCATCCTTTGTCCCCAGACACATTTTTATTTTAGCATTAAAATGTCAGAAAATCAAATGTTTTCATACTGAGATGATGCAAAAGCCAGTTCTGATGCTCCGGTGGATAGGACTTTGGAGCTTTGAGTTTTGGCAACGGTTGCTCTTTCCCCTCTTCTATACTGCAGTAGAAGTTAATTACATCTTGTAAGAATATCACTCATTTACAGGAAAGTTTTTGGATAGAACATTCTGTAAGCAGCTTTACGATGGTAAATGCTCCTTACATTTAGTACTCTGGCAGATGAACGAGTCTTTCTGTCTTTCTCTTCCCGTATAATACATTATCAAGTAGTTCTCGACAGCCATTTATAAAGTTTATTTCAAGGCATCTATAATTAATGTCCTGATCTTTTAACTGACCATGCGAAGTCTATGCATGATTGGCTGGTCTTTTACTAAATTTAAATTTATTTTTTTAAAAATATTTATCTAAACAAGATAAACAGATCTGATGGTTCCAAACAAAAAATATGAGGATGCATTTCAAACACTGTGAGGAAGAAAAAAGCTAAGTTTTAAAACACAAGTTCTCTGGAGGAAAACTCAATAAACTGGGAATGTAACAAAGCAAAGCTTGCTGACTGTTGGTTTTGGGGTTCCCAAAAATGACTGCATGTTTTCTGTGCTACTTGTGTAATTTGATATCTTTGATATGACAGTCACAGGGCAGGCTTCAGCCATTTCCTGCTAAGGTTCCAGTAGTTCACAGTTATGTGGACGTAGCATCTGGAGCATTGTTCTGCATGTAAGGGAGCATCAAGAGAGGGAAGTCAGCCCAAATTCTGAAATGAGAAAAGTGTCAAGTGAGCATTAATTTAACTTTTGTGACAAATAATGTGACAATATTCAACAGGCTATTCAGCACGTGAGCTTTTTATGACTACCTGATATGTGTTGTTGTTTTCTTTTAAATAAGTGACAGTTATAATGCAAACAGATATACTCCATAATCATTTTGCCCATCTCCCACGCTGCCTCAAGCTCTTTTGTTTCAGTCGTAAGCATGAGGAGTCCACATAAAGAGACACTAAGGACAGTTTCACTTAAATCAATATCTGATGGATAAAATAGAAGAAGAACTATGTGACATTAAATAGTACCAGTTGTTCTGAGAATTGTTGTTTCCCTGTCTTATTTTCCCCTTGCAGTACTATCCCACCCCTCTCTGCTGCCCTGAGCTGGTCAGCATCTGTTAAAAGATGCACTGTGCATCAAAGGCTGCCTTGTCAGTGCCAGTCCTTGCTGCTGATGGATGATGATGTATGAAACAGGGTGATTTGGGAGCAGCACAAAAGTGAGACCAACAGACACAAAGTCTTGTTTAATATTGATTGCTGACTTCGGCTGTTTGCATTTAGCTATCTAACAGGGTAATTGGTTTGTCAAAGTTTAGCTGTCAGTTAATTCTTCCAGTCTTGCTTACTCTACACATTTTTAAGCAGTGTAAACGGGTCACAGGACGGCAATAACTTTTGTCTGTTGTATTTCCATTCTTTCCAGGATCTAGCACAGATGGCAGTAAGGCTGGGCATTCCAGTATACTGGGTTCAGAGGTGGCCTTATTTGCAGGGATTGCATCAGGGTGCATCATTTTCATCGTCATCATCATCACTTTGGTGGTTCTATTATTGAAGTACCGGAGAAGACACAGGAAGCATTCCCCGCAACACACTACAACTCTCTCACTTAGTACATTAGCCACCCCAAAACGCAGTGGCAACAACAATGGTTCCGAGCCCAGTGACATTATCATTCCTCTAAGGACTGCAGACAGTGTCTTTTGCCCCCACTATGAAAAGGTCAGCGGCGACTATGGACATCCGGTGTACATAGTTCAAGAGATGCCTCCTCAGAGTCCAGCAAACATTTACTACAAGGTCTGAGAAACACACAACCAATTCTGTGGTACAGTTGAGGCGTAGAGGACACTCACTGGTCAAATGCTTTCTGTTGGGGTTTGTGATGACGCCTTGTGCGCTAGGATTGACTCAAGCACAGGGGAGAGAAGGCAACAGCTCTTTCTTCGAGAGCCGACTCGAGCTGGACAGCTTACCTAGTCTGTAGAATTCCTCTCTCGGTGAATCAGTATTCACTAAAAGCTGGAAGACTTTTATGTAGAAGATGCCCATTCTGATTGCTGTACTCTTGTTACATTCATCATCCTCAAAGCCATGTGCTGCAGGCGTTCAGGCATGTACAAAAGCCAAGGGAAGATGGAGTGATCCGTGGATGTTAATAGCTCTAGGCATCCTGGGAAGGTGCTCTAGGATATCAAGCTTGAAATGCAATCTTCTGACTTTTGTGTGTCTCTCTCAGTGCATACTGGATTTGTCACGCAGACCTTGGTGTCTAAGTAAGACTTGTTAAAAGTTCTCTTGCTTTAGTCCGTCACTGTTCCATTTATTTCTGTTATCCGGGGCTCTGCCATCCTTCACATAAGATTTCCTTTCACTCCACCTACTGAATCACTAATGGAACATCAATGTTTGGAGATCTGTGCTCCATCCATCTGCTACAGCAGCCTCACTCGAATGGGTAATGCATTTATAGAAATTGTGTTTGATAGTAAGGAGCCTTCCAGCCAAAAAGTTAGGCTGTCAACAAGTCAAGAGCAGGACTGGGTGGTGGAGGGAAGGGCTGGCTGCAGTTGAAATTGAATACTGCTGCCTCAAAAATAGAAGCTGGGAAGAAAAAAACATTTAGGTAGCACAGCACTTTGGTATGCTAAGTTTTAAGAGGCAAATAGGAGACACAATAACAAGCGCAGTGGCTTAGGGCTGCATTTGAAGGAATTCACGGTTATCAAATACCAGTGTGCAGAAAAAATAGTACCTTCAATACAGTAGAACAAAGGGGTATTGTCAGGAAGTGAACAAGCTTGGAGCGGACAAGACAATAGCAGGCCGCTGAGGATATATTAGGGCAGGGCTGTTGCGGTACTGGCAATAAAATGTACAGCTTTGAAGCTGTAGCAAAAACGTAGTCTGCTTCGGAAGACTTTTAAGCAGACTCAGCTGCTATACTGTCACATTATACTGAACACAGGGAAAGCATTTAAGAAAACAGCAGAGAGCCAAATCTGACCAAGATGATTATAACAGGTCAAATGAGCTGTAATTCTATCACTGGTAAAGTTGGGAAAAGAAAAAGAAAAAAAAAAAAAAAAGAAAGCCTTTCTCATCTCTAAAAGTAAAACAGAATTTTTTTCTGACTGAGCCTTTTGACACTTTGGTTTATCTTAGTGCTGTACCTGCACAGTACGTGTAAGTACTGTAATGGGCACAGCAGTTCATTGGTGCTCTGTTGCAAAGTTAAAGCACATACGGCAAACCTCCTGCAGTCCATAAGAATAAAATAAATTATGACACTGAGATGGAGAAGGAAGATATGTCTTATTTATAATAGGTGTATAGAACACAAGGGATATAAAATGAGAGCTTTTCTTTTTCTTTCTTTCTTACTTTTTTGTTTTGTTGTTTTTTGTTTTGTTTTGTTTTTTACTAATATATATTTTGAGATTGCACAGAATCTACACCAGAAGATGTGAAATTCATTTGCGGCAATTAAATAGTCTTAACTTGTCATCGTTCTACATATATATGTGTATGTGTGTATATACATATATATGTATTTATGTATGCATATATATGTATACATTAAGAAATGCAGAAACTGCTTCTGGGAAAAGCAACAACCATCCAAAAATAATGGTAATGAGAGCATATACAAACAGAATCCAAAGCCCTTTAAAGGTATCTAATCAGAGAAAATGAGGAAATAAGCCCAAAGAATCAGGAAATCGATGTTACTGCATCACATATTTAACAATGACAAGGTGTGCCGGCATTTATTTTCTGTGTTGTGTTTTCCCTTGCCTTATGAGCTGAAGTGTTCTGTAGATTTCATGGAGATTTGTAGAGAGGGGGTTCAGGTTAAAGTTTTCTCTTTAGCATGGCTATTCCCCTGAAGCTCCCACCCTGGAGAGGAAATAAGAAAACTCTACTTTTATAAGTGCTATGCAAATAGACATTTCTAACATAGTCATGTTACTATGGTAACACTTTCCTTTCTGATTTGGAAGGAAAATGTAGCAACAGCATTTTGGGGTTCTCAGACCTCCAGTGAGTACCTGCAAGAAAAGGAAAAAAAAATCTGTCACAGAAATTATCACTCTCTCTGTTTCCTGAACCTGAAAATGACGTTGGGATGTTGGTCCAAATGAGAGGAACAAAACAAAAAATCCCAACCCATGGTTCTGTGGAAGGTTACCATGGTGACTAACTACAGTACATATGTAATTCTTTTCAACAACCCTTCCTTTCTGTGAATCCATCCATACAAGGTTCTCTTGTAAGTCATTAAGATTTTATTTTGGGGGAGGGGGAGGAAGGGAAAAGATGGGTTTGCTGATCCTGATTTTTATCAAATCAAACCTATGCTTCATCAGTTGGCTACATTCTAGTTATGTACTAAACTGTGAAAAAAAATCAGATGAATTGCTCAAGAGCAACCTGCAACCAATCGGAAAAAAAAAAAAGAAAAAAAATTTACTGTGCGTCTTGTTTTGTGTCTGGTGCAGAATTATGACAATCTACCAACTGTTCCTTTATTTGACGTTGGTTCAGCTTTGAAAAGTTACTGTAAATGCCTTGCTTGTATGATCATCCCTAGTCACCTGACTTGGAATTTGCACCATCATGTCTAAGTGAAGATGCTGTAAATAGGTTCAGATTTACTGTATATGGATTTGGGGTGTTACAGTAGCCTTACTCACCTTTTTAAGTAAAAAAGGAAAAAAAAAAAGAAAAAAAAAATGAAAACAAGACAAAAATGGCTTTTCTTAACCAGATTGTGTATATAGAGCAATGTTGGTTTTTTATAAAGTCTGAGCAAGATGTTTTGTATAAAATTTGAATTTTGCAATGTATTTAGCTACAGCTTGTTTAAAGGCAGTGTCATTCCCCTTTGCACTGTATTGAGGAAAAAATGGTATAAAGGTTGCCAAATTGCCGCATATTTGTGCTGAAATTGTGTACCATGAATATTTATTTAAGAATTTCTTTGTCCAGTTTGTAACACAGTATTATGCTTGAGTTATAAATAATTTCTTCTTTTTTTTGTTTTGTTTTGTTTGTTTGTTTGTTTTGTTCTGTTTTTAAACTAGCCGGTAATAAGTTTGAAATCTGCTTTAGTTCCACATTGCAATTAGCTCCCAGAAAATGAAAATTATGAAAATCACATTCCACGTCTGTTTCAAACTGAATTTGTTCTTAAAAAAATAAAATATTTTTTTCCTATGGAAACCTTGCCTTCTAAGTATTTTCTTTTTTTTTTCTTTTTTTCGTCATTTTTTTCTTTTTTAAGAGAAATAATAAATAAGAAAGCCACCAAGTCTGCCTCTATCTGCCCCTCCCTCCTTCCCTTTCTGTCTCCCTGTTACCGTCTCCCCCTGTCTCTCCACCCAGATTGCTTCTGGTTCATGAACAAAGCAAGCTCCTTGTAACACACTGACTTTTGTAACCTAATTTCCCAGAGAGGAAATCATACAGATAGGGCACATCAGCAGATATGGGGAAAAAAAGTGGTGGGGGGGGAGATCTTACGCCCTTGGAAGTCAGTGAGTTGTAGCAGCTGCAAGTTGCCTGGATCATCTAGGAGGTGAGATTTTAACCACATGGATAATTCCCAGAAATTATGGGGTGATTTTTGTACTGAGTTAGAGCCAGAGAAAAAATTATACCTGAAGCCTTTTGGGCACTGTTGCTGTTGCTGCTGCTTCTGAGGAGGAGGAGCAAGCCTGGGGCAGCGGGGCTGAGCAAGAAGGGACAGGAGATGAAAGAAATTGAAGAATGGTGAAGGATTAGAAGGACCACCATGTCAAAGCACCTCAGCATGCCTCTTTCAGTGAGGCCATGCAATGTCCTGTCCCAGCTTTACTGCTTCGAATAAGGCACTCTGAAATCACCTGTTCTGAAAGCCGTGTTAAAGAAGATCAGTGCCAATGTGTGCAGGTGACACAAGCAGTAACACAAGGTCTGTGCTTGTGTTGCTTTGATTTTCACTTGGTTAACTGATTCTCGCATTTAACAAATACTTTCATTTTTGAGAAAGTCCAGTCACCTTGAAAGCAAAGTATCTATCAGCCTGTTAGCAGTGCATAAATGTCAGGGTCATCCACGGACTAGCAGATGGAAAAGGTCTACAAAGGGGAAAGATGCATTCATCACTGTAACAACTGATGCCAATTTGTCACAGTTCTCACTGAAGAAAGGCAGCTAGTTTATTATAGTATTGGTCATGCAATTCCCATTTGTCAAGAGGGTTTTTTGTTTTGTTTTTATGACTAGTCAAGGCAAAAATGAGTGACAGGCGAAGGTAAACTTTGAGATACTGTATGTGTTGCTGTGGTACAGGTATTGTGAAGGTGGACTTACTTAAAGAAACCTTAGACTATCGAACTATTGGGCTAGCGTGGCTTCTTGCTGGTGGAGCTCATTTAACCAGCTCAGCTTAGAGTCAGCTGTGGGGGTTGACCTTAGAGGGCAGTTCACTCAGGTTTCCCTCTCGCCTCTGCTTCAGATGTCCTTGGGACAGTTCAGTGGTCCAGCAGAACACGCGGGTGCCCAAGGTGTAGTGTGTGAGCATCCACTGACTGCCTGGGTAACTCACTTGGCCCTAATCCTGCATTTACTGCTGTGAGTTGCTTCAAATGAAGTACTTCTGCGCACTCAGAGGCACATACACACTTGGCTGGATTGAGACTTCACTCTCTACTCCGTGCCTTGCACATGTGGGATTTCGCTTGCTCATCTTGGTGGGTTGTGGTGAGGGCCGCCACGCTGTTAATGTCTGTGAGGTGCTCATTAACGCTGTGGTCTGCTCTAAAAGCTTTTCTGATACAGCTGCCTGTTAGAATTGCGGCTCTTTAGCTTTGTTAAGGCTTTAATTTATTGCTTTATTTTAGGCCATGGTAAACACCAGAGAATAGAGATAAAAGTAATTTGACAGACTCAAGCTTACGTGGCATTTTCATTTCTGTGCCTCTTTTGCCCATCCATGATAAACATTATTATATAACTATTACATTTATAGATGGCATGTTTACAGACAGCTCCCACATACCAATTTTTGTCACTGTTTAAGCAATAAGGCAAAGCAGTGTTGCTATAAATGGTGTCTCCATGAGGGGATGTGGGGGGAAGAATGGTTGGTGGTGTAACTGTATAGGTGCACTTGGGGAAAAGGATGCTGGATTAATGGGAGGGCCTTGCACACACATTCACACACATAACTGAACCTTCACTGAGTCTGTTAAACTCATTTTAGTAAATAATATGTGCCTTAGACACTCAGCGTAAAGCTGTTAACTTATAACCCATCTTTTATAACTTGCAGAGGAAAAAAAATCATACTTGCATTTTGCACTGTTGCTGACACTGCACTATTAATTATCAAACAAGCACAAAATCAGAATTTACTGCCTTTATTATGAAACTGGTTCCCTGGTAAGAACTCGTCCAAGTCAATAGGCTCTGCTAAGTGGAAAATAAAATTATAATTCACAGTTGTTATCCATCTAGAATGGAATAAGAATCTATTACATAAAATAGTGCCTCACAGAGTAAGCATAACAATGCTACTACCTATGTTTAAAATGTTGTACCTTTCTTTAGCTTTTCTGTGATGCATTGATCAAATGCTTACTCACTCAGCAGCATGCTCATTTTGTTCTGTGGGCACTGTAAGTTTCCTTTTTGCAGAAAAGTTTAAAATTGTGTAGTAGTTAGCAAAATAAAAGAAAACAAAACTCAGTCTTTGGAAGAGGCGTTCTCCATCTTTGTAGCCATAATAGAAATTGTAGTGGGAAAATGTGCAGGGCTTAAAAAACACCAAATGTACTCATTATACAGTTGGCATGTCATCACATGAAGCATCGGATCAGAAATCAAGTAATATTTGTTTTGGAAAAAGAAGAAGGTTGGAGAATATACCACAGTGTATTCATAGTTGTGCCATTCATAATCCATATGGTGCTGGATTCAGCTGACTGAGCTATAATCTCTTAAATAAAACAATATCTCTCTTTCATATGACTCACAGAAATACTTTGATGCTTAATTAAGGCATAATGCAATCCATAGGAATCACCCTAAAGATAAAATCATGGGGCTGACGGTAGAACTGGAGTTAAAATTGGAAGTGTAGTGTGCAGATGAGATCCTTGCTTGTGCTTGGATCTGGCAATAAGAGGTGAGGTGCTGGCAAAGTGGGACTGGCAAGCCCTAGTCTGCCCACACCTCTCCAGGTGAGGATGCAGAGTAGAAGCTACAGGTGGTTCTTCCTGGAGAAAAGCTTCATGTGGAGCAGAGGGAGGAGAAGAGGAGAGGGAAGGCCAGTGACAGGGCAGTGACTGCCCATGGAGGACACTTGGGGAAATCTGTAATGATGTCCTGGGCAAAAATCAGATTGAGATGACAAGCCCAGCTGTGGAGGGAGTTAGAGAGACACACAGGTAAAGGCTTCAATGGAAAACAGGTAACAGCAAGTAGAAGAAAGATGTTGACAGAGAAAAGGGAAATAAAAACAGTGATTCGATACTGTTGGCTCTTGTTAGGAAAATGTGAGGAGACCAGCCCAGGTTGTTTTGCTAGACATTGAGAGGAAAAAGAGGCTACATGGGGTGGAGAATGGAGACCAAAACTCAGTGCTTTCTGCAAGCTGGGATCCTGTGAAAAAGGGATCAAAGGTTCGCAAAAAAGTGAGTAACTGTAGGACTATTAAAAGTCTAAACAGCGAAGAACTTTGTGAATAGCTCTTGAAACCTATGGAAAAAATCTGTGTTTTCGTAAGTACATGAATAGAACCTCATATGCTTAGGGTGCTGAAGAAGTGGAATTAATTTAATAACACAAGGAATCCATTGGGGGGGAAGGTGGTGGTGATTGTTTCTAGATCAGACCTTCAATGGATATAAATTAGTGTAGCTTCGTTTGGTATATGATCCTACTTATCACAGTTGAGAATTGCACATGCATAAGCAATATTCATACAGATTTTATTATACCTCTTATGCTATGAGAAAGTGCTTTATAAGAGTGTCGTCCTGAATATTATAAAGACTGCACTCAAAAACATACCAACAATGACATGCTTTTATAAGACTCTGCTATTAAATGCCATAACAATTGTAATTTGTACAGTATTGAACATCTTCAGCAATTTGCTGTATCTGTTCTTTAAAACTAGATTGCATTACTAGCAAATGTATAATAAAAAATATTTCACATTTTAATGTGTCTTTGTCCTTCCTTGCAATATTTAAACTCATTCCTTTATATTCAATTCTATTCCAAATGCATAAATGGCAGGTCAGCTGTCTGCTGTTCCTATGTTTTCCATTCATCCCCACAGGCCGCTATCCTAGCATTTCCAAATATCATAATTAGATCAAAATACCGAATGTTGGCTTTCTTTAAACTCAGCTGTTGGAAGCACATGATCACATGAGCAATTCAGTAATTATTCAGAATAAATAGCATTTTATCCTTCATCACTGTGAAGCATACCAGAGGATGTGAAGCCAGAAGGCTCAGAAGCCAGATTATGATGCAAAAGGACTCTTCATATGTCATGCTGGAAAAAATCTCAAGATTTGGGGAAACCCAAATGATGATGCACAAGTTAAAATAATTGCATGTGTTGCCTTTGCTTCATATTCTCTCCTTCATGCTATGCATTCTTTTTGTATATAACCAACAAAGCAAATGTGAGCTTTCCAGACCTCAAAACAGGGTACAAGCTGTAAAGATTCATACTGCTAATTCTGGAGGCTTTCTACTGACTTTCCAATGTTGAGAAAATGGTGGCTGCATTCCTTCAGCCCCTTTGTTATATACCCTGATGCCATGCCCTGATCACCTGTGCAGTACGCCAGCCCTGTCAGTCCCAAAGGCCTTTATCTTCCAAGATAAGGTTTCACTTCTGGACAAAGCTTTTGTTGCTCACCATGAAAGATTCTTTTATAAATGTTACCCTAGACTTTCCTTCTTTTATGTGACTGGGTCTGGATTTGAGGTGGTGACAACTTTTTCATGAAGAAAACATTTTGATGGAACACAGGAACAGTTCTTGTTCCAAGAGTATGTTTTCTGCTAAGCCCCTTCTTTTTTTTCTAATGAGCTTTGGTTTGAATTTGTATGTGGCTTTATATCTTCCTTTTGTATTTACTCAATTGCATCTTAAAGAAAATAGCATACAGTGAAATTCCTAACTACAATTTAAATATAACTCATTTCTATCCAGTTGTTCTTGCATCCCTATTCATCAATATAATAAGCTAAAAATATCTGAGGTAATTTCTTCTCATTTCTTGTGATTTTAGATACAATGTTAGATCTTTTAAGATCTCTTTTCAGAAAAGAGTAATCAGTTCACTTTGGAAGCCATCATTTAAGAAGAATTAAGAAACAGTGATTGGTGTGATGCTCAAAACTGAGTGAACATATTTGAAAGACAGAATGACTTTTGGCAATAGCCAATATTTGGTTTTGCTTTGTTTCCTTAAATCAGCTCAACACTGAGAAGCAGAAAGTGCTGTTGGTTGTACTGTTTGTGTACCAGCCAGCATGGGGCTTATTTATGTAGCTTTCTCTTTTCAGTCTCTTATGATGAGTGGTGATGAAACCGAAGTCTGGATGCTTTGGCCACTGGTAGGTGTAACCTATGTGATTACACACAATACAAAGGATTTATACCAAAGCATTTTTCCTGCAGGAGAAATATAAATCCCTTTCGATGGCTCCCCACCTCCACCCTTTCCAATGTTGTGTTTTAAAACAGCAGTCATTTTTCCTTTATATATTTTTCCCCAGCCTAAATATTTTAAAGATAGGATCAGAACTATATTTGTCAAGTTATACAACACTTCTGTTTTTTTCTGTATCTGGCTGATGATTGCAAAGTTTCCACAGAGTCTCTTTACTGAAGGCACCATTCATTAATAAAGCAGTGCCTACAAATATGTAGATGAGCCTCCGGAGAACATATTTTTGTGTCAATTTTATATCAAGGATTTGAGAAATATCTTACTGTCGTGTTTCACTTGTGCCACAACACTGACAGACTGAAGCACCAATACACCTTGGTTCAGGAAGGCCTTGTCCCTGCTGGAAGAAGCTGTAAGGACTGATTTTATTTTCACTCTTACAGTCACCAGCTCTGAGGAATTGCACTGGGTTGCCTAGGCTTTTGTAGGGAGGCGGATAGGAGGTGGCGAGGCCTCAGCGCTGAGTGCTTTGATCATTCTTTCGCAAAGCAAAGAGCTGCTCTGTGTTGCACAAGACTGGAGTTTCTCAAGTCCGTCGTGGTTGCACTAAGCACGTGATAAACACAGGGCCTCGCAGTGGTGCTCCACAGCTCAGCTTTCTGCAGACAGTTATGACAGAGCAACCACTTGGAAATCAAAGGATTTCTCAGAAGCAGCCGATCATCTGAGGAGTGCAGGTGGGGGCTGATACAGGGCTTTCAGCATGCCATAATTTATCTGACTTGTCCCTCTGTACCACTACACCAGCAGCATTTTGCCAGAAATGATCAATGAGGAGGAGGATCTGGCTTAACTGAAACGTTGGAACCAGCCTGCATGGTGAAAACCACGGAGGCAGGAAGAAGCAGCTGCAAGTGTCATGGCAGGGCCTTCTGCAGACCTGGAGGCAGGCACCAGCTTCTCAGGACAGGCTTCTTCTGGGTTACGGAGGGAGGTCTGGTAAGGCTTATGCTCCCTGTTCACTATGTGCAGAATCCACTTGACATTTCCACTGGCTCCTGTTTGACCTAAAAGTGATTTCTTAAAGCTGAAGCAGAATTTCTCACTGATGAGGTTGTCTGATTTCAGTGCCATGAAGAGTTTGGCCCATGTTTATTAATCCATGAACTGCCATGAATTGGGTGGCAATTAGATCATTGTAAAATATAAGACTGATCTAGTAATATCTTCAAGTCTTTTACGAATACGACTCTTGTAAAAATCCTGCATGTTACCAGCTATTTTAAGATAAACGTAATTGTTGAGTGTAGCAAGTTCTTTTTTTAATCTTGCTCAATTCTAGGCTACAGTGGTTTTCTGTGGAGGTGAGTTTTATAGTTCAGTGACACATCATATGAAAGAGTGATTTCTTTGATCAGTTTTTAGCTTTCCAGCTTTAATGTACTTAAATTCCCTCTATTCGTGTCTTTTGAGACAGAGAAACCAACTCCTAAATTCTATAACTTCTTAGTATATTTCTACTTTTTTTTTTTTTTTGGTAAATTTTCATTCATCTCATTCTCATTCTTATGGTACCCTTGCTCCTCAATCTATTCCCATTTATGGAATTTCCCATGCCCTAAACAATTTTTTTTTCTGTACTTTGAACTCTTTCTTACTTCTTACAAAGCAAAGAGGCCAGGAATATATATGATTTGCTAGTAGAGATTGCATGGCTTTTTTCAATAGACTAATCTTAACAAGGGTGAGAAGGAACTGCATATGAAACAGTTTGGATACCATCATGGCCAATTATTGTGTCCACAGCATTGTGGCAGACAGCTCCTGTAAAACATCTGTATCTTGAGTGGTGATAAGCACTTTCAGCTTGCCTTAATAGTTGTAGGATTTGAAACTGCTCAGCACCTCTTAAGCATCTTATCCAGGGAGGATTATATTTTTGGCTGCAGTCAAAAAGATTAAATGGTTTCTACCTATGAAATCACAACATTTCTTTAACAATACATTGGTGGGAAATATTTTTCTCAATACTCTTTTGTTGCATAGTCCAACCCGATGCACAAAACTTCTTTTTCAAAGATCCCCTTTAATCCATTTTCTTCCTCATAAACCAAGTGAATCATCCACATAGTAACAGTTTGCTGTACTACTCAATCCATCTTTTGTAGACAGACCATGCTTTAAGCAAAGGTTGAGTCCTTTCCCAGGTATTAAGGGTCCCTGCTAGCAGCCAGAATGTCTCCATCTCCACTTCTAAAAACATGCATTTGCCTTCCAGTTTAGATTATTCACCAAGGGTGTAGGAGTCCTAGGTTTACTAAATATGGCCAGCATGATTCAGAGCAGAGATATGAGTATAGGATTTCATGTCAGTGCCCTACCAAGTATTTTGAGTTTGTCACTCTTTTGTGTTAGAGTTTCCTCATTTTTGATAGCTGAACAGTTAGGTAGGGCACAGTTTCCAACATACTACAGTTTATGAACCAGTGGTCTAGGGAGTCAGGTTCCTGCTCATCAAGCCTCACCACTTACATACAGTGGCATTATCCTGTTGCTATTCAGTAAGAGAGATCGACCCCAAACCTGACATTTAGGGAAATCTCCTTTAATATGGAGCGCAAAGCTCACATCACAGCAGAGGGTGCAAACACACCTAAGCAGTCCAAATCGTGTCTGAGGGCTCTGACCCTTACCTTATCCTGATTCAGTATGTGTCGTAAGTGGGAGATCAGGTCTACTGGCAGGGTGCCTATTTGCAAGGTCTCCTCTGAGCTTCTGGCTTGAGCTGGACCCCAAACACTTCATTCATGGTGGACAGTGAATTCCATGAGGAGTTTTTTCATCAGTCAAGGCACCCACTGGGTTCAATGGCAGTGGTAGGTGTCAGTAGTGTCCATCTGAAGGATTTAGATGAGTAGAGGCACAGCTGAGAGCCTGACTGCTTCTGAAGATCTGGAAAAGATGAATCTGTCAATTTTTGCTCTAAATGGGAAGCTGAACTTTAAGTCATGGCTTAACCAAAGGGCAGCATATGGCAGTACTACAGCTGTTTGAAACCCACTTGCACTTCACGCTGGCATTTTGACAAATGCTATTGTGTTACGAATACTTGATGACACAGTAAATCTAGGGCCATATTCAGCTCTGGCATATGCAGGCATAATTCCCACTGACTTAGTACACGTCTACACCAAAAAATGTACAGACTTGCGTAGGACTGAAACAAACATACAGACCTTATAAGCAATCCTTCTGGCAGACTGAAAACATTTTGCTGCAGTTAGTCTCCTGTAGCAGGAAGTGTGAATGCTATAAGTAGAAACTGAGGAAAAAATAGGGAATCTATGAGGTCTAGGAGACACCTGGTGATTTGAAAGACAAAACTTGAATTTCTGCACTGGAGCAACAGTCTGCTCATTATAAGCGAAGAGAGGCTCCCCCTCCATCACATTCCCCCAAGATCCATTTGCTATCTTTCATACTTTGTTTCTTATCTCTTTGCCAATTTCTACAAGGAAAGAAAGAACTCAGAGGGATTGTTTTCTGCAGCTAGAGCCTACAGGAGGCCTAAAAAAAGCATTAGACAAATATATCAGAGGATAGATCATGTTGCAGGACTGTGGCTGCCAGTGATGAGATCTCCAGTTTCTTAGTCACTTTAGGTCAGAAACCAGGTGTTATGTTGTTGATCCCACAGCTGCTTGCCATCCGCTGCCTCCTCCTGTAACGAACAATCTCATCTGTGCAGTTTTCACAGCTCCAGATGTTTAAAAATACACTTTTAAAGTACTTGAACAATAAAGAGCTCTTTTCAAAGTATTGCTTTCTATGCTCTGTGGCTGAGCCTTTGCTGACTACTATGCACTGATTTTTAGATGGCATTTTGAAAGCTTCTGCAAGTCTGGACACATTTTCTTTGCTTAAAACCTGCTTAACCCCTTCAGCACTGTGGCTTTAGATCCCCTAATGTACATATAAATATGAAGGGCTTAAACTTAAAACAGTGGAAAATGAATAATAGGAAATCAATAGCCTTCATTTTCTCAATGAGAAGAAAGGCAGAATGGAAGAGTTCTCTCATCATATCTTATGACTTCAACTTACTTGTGCATTTTCTACTACTGAGAGCCAGAACTAGCTCATTTGTAATGAATGGTCCGGCAGCAGTGACAGTTTTGCAAAGTGTACAATAAGTGAAAAAAAATGCCCTCCCAGTGTAGCATTTTGGGGATTTTATTTTCTAACAGTCACAACCTGGAATTTATTAAACCAAATCACATCTACATACAGTTGGAAAAACAGAGCAGAGAAAAATGCTGTTTAAGGTTTAAGGAATAAAGTCTAGCTTCATGTTAAAGACATGTACTTTAAGCTAAAAGTGGCAGAGACAGTGCTGGCATCAAAGACAAAGATGTCAGCAGGAAGTGCTGAGGAAACAGCTGAGGCCTTGCACTTCAAATAGATTAGCTCTGGGTGAGAGATGTTCCCACCAACAGTCAAGAGTCACAGATGACATTTTCAGATGTGTTCAGTATTTTGCATTCAGACAACCACATGATGTATCCAATGCCATATGTCTTTTCTATGGGCTTCAGTTCCTTAGGTGTCTAGAACCACTTTTAGTTCTCCCCTACAAAGTGGAAAAGAAATGTATGAAAACCTCTCTGATTTGTCTTGTTATTTTAAAATTAATTCCAGGAGATTTGGACAGGTTCCTCTCTCTCTTCCATTAGCAGAGATGACAATTTTTAGTTGCTTAATGCAGTGTTAACCATTTTTTTCCTAAAAGAACATGACCAACCCATCAGATACTTGACAAATGATTGATTTAGCCTAGAAAAGTCTGTTTACAAGCTAATGCAAAAAATATTAACTATGAGTAAACTAATTAATGAGCAATGTATTCCCCATGGCAACATGAATAAAATTGCTGTTAGGTCAACAGAGAATTCAACATTGCTCCATATGCTGTTTGTAGTAGTGTTCAAACACTATAGGTGTAAATTTTGGGTCACCTTATTTCATATATAAGTAGGTCATTAAAGGAAGCTATCACATATCGAACTAATTGCTTTTTAATTCCTTCCTGCTGATGTGAAGAGAAATACTAAAATTTTAACTTGCTGATATATCTAGAGTTCTTATCACACTCCTGCTTTCAGAAAAGCTCTATACCTCAATAAACAAAACAGATTTTTTCCCCAAAAAAACTCAGGCACCAGTTTAAACATTTGTAGTCTGAAGGAGAGAGTCTGTGTACTTAGTACCTTTCATCCATGTATTTACTAAGGCAGGGTGGGAAACCACAGCTGAAAGGGTGTGGGAGGGAAAAGCAGCCTTAGGCACACCTGATGTAGGTCTTCATGACCCGTATGTGGAGAGAGTTGTAGGTATGGCAATG
This sequence comes from Anser brachyrhynchus, assembly GCF_964034855.1. NCBI lineage: Eukaryota > Metazoa > Chordata > Aves > Anseriformes > Anatidae > Anser > Anser brachyrhynchus. The sequence goes on from NC_137694.1 coordinate 151,771,675, forward strand.
CTCAAACCTACATTTTAGGTGTTCGACTTCTGTAGTGGAATCCAGAGACCCAAATGTGGTGCCTGAATTCCCCATGTAGTGCCCAGGGAGAATGGGGTGTATCATAATCTGCCCAGCTAAATTCAGCTATTATGTGCAGGCTCTGAAGTTAGTGGGGTTAAATTGAAAATTAAATGGAGACCACTTGGCCTGTGGAAAACCAGAAAGAAAAAAAGAAAAAAAAGAGCAGAAGAAAGTGTGTATTTCTTTAAATTTTCTGCTGACAGACCAGAGAGATAATTAGCCTACAGCTGCAGACTGGGGAGAACTGCTCTTTTTTTTTTTTTTTTTTTTTTTTTTTTTTTTTTTTTTTGCCTTGAAGCAGCAGGTGAAAGCCTAGAGAGAGAAGCTGGGTGCCATTGACTTAATTTAGTTACTTGAATTGAAGCATATAACACCACAGAGAAACAGGGAAGTGGAAAATCTTCAAAACCAGTATTTCTAAAGAGTGGCAGTTAATAATCAGAGATGAGAATATGACTAGGGAGAAGCAAAGATTAAAAATTTGTACTTATGACACTCCCATAGCATCTTAGGTGCCTTAGGGATGGCTCAGCTAGACACAAGCCCTGTCTCAGAAGTATTGCAGTCCGATGAGAAATGTGATATAGCAATGAAGAAATGCAAGCAATAGGAGATGGAGGAGAGTTTTCAAAAGCATCGTGCACTTATGTACCACTACACACATATATAAAAAATCTTTCCGAAGTAATCTTCTGTGTTCCCACACATCGCTCCACACCCTACCAAGGCCTTCTGTCTTGCAGGCATTCCTTGTGACACTCGGATACTCATTTCACTTGTCAACCAAAACATTGTGTCATGCAGTGTTTGCAACGCTTATTGTATTGTGAGAAACTTTATTTTAGAAACCTGTGAATGTGAAGATTATTTGATGTTTGTTTAAGGGGAGAAAATATTTGTCTGTCTTAGTATGTAATGGTATAGGAAAAGGCAATAATAACAATAAATTAACAGAATTATCTACTTACATAATTTATTATGATACCCATTCTACTGGACATTTATTTGGAGAAGCATTATGTCTGTGTGAGCTAATAAAATTCATATAGACACAATTATTCCTCTTTTTTTCTTTTATTATTTTTCAGGAATGATCTTCAAAGTAGCCTAATCACTTCATGCTGACATTTTAATAACATCAATGGGAGGACTTGCGGAGTAAGTTTAAGGAAAGCACGAAATTAAAATGCATTAAAGTGAATGGGTAAAAGTTCTCTTTCCAACACTTTCATTTGAAGATGGGAGAGAGAAGTGTCAAAAGACTACCACACTGCTCTGTAAACGAAGAGATGAGGTTTCCATTAACTATACCAAATGCAATCACCATTCTCTCTTTCCTCCCATGTACCACTCACGCACAGGGTGGATCTAGTGCGGTGAAAGGAAACCTTGGTTTGAGACCTCAGTAGGTGCAGTACAACCAGAATGTATGACTCCACAGAAGCAACACAGATCTGACTATACTTCTTAGATTAGGTACCATGTGGTATGAATAACTAAAGCCAATATAGGTCCAGAAACAACAAAGCTCCATTTGAATAACCTTTACCCAAGGTTAATATTCAAGCACTTTAATAATTCAAGTTATAAGAGGGCTCACTGGGTAGGGCACAGGTCCAGGTGAAAGAAAGCCACAGTACCCTGTGGCCTGTGCTGGCTCCTTGTGCTCACATGCTGCTGCACCTGAGCAAATAATGCAGCAGGTGCCCAGGAGTTGATGGAGAGACAGTACCCTCCAGGAACTAGGTCAGGTCAGGAGACAAGCAGTTATAGCTCAAGTTACATACATATATATACATATATATACATATATATTTAATTTTAATTCTCTTGTTATGTCAAGAAATTATTTTGATTCTGAGATGCAATAATGAAACTTCCAGCCTATGCTTGAGATATTACAGAATGTTGTGGGTTTTCTTTAAAGTCTGCACTAGCAGTCATTGTGTCTGATATAACATCACGTCAGCAAATTTGTATGCTTCCTATTAAATTTCTATTCGTTTTAGAATGGCATCTCATATTAATACATAAGAACGGAGACAAATAGAATAGCAAGCAGAAGGTGGAAGAACCCTGGAAGAAAAATCCTGCAGATTTTGGATAGCTGCTTAGAGATTTTGTGTAAAAACCTGTAAAGAATTCTTTTATCACTGGGCAAAAAAAGATTGCTTAAGAGGCTTATAAGAAGTGCTAACAACTGAGTACTAGGCATCATTTCCCCCTTGTTAAGCAAGATAAATCATTATTGTACCAAGGCTTTTCAAAGACTGTACATAGTGGCAAGTGCCAGTTCCCTGCTAACTTACTTCTTTTTATAAATTACTCATGATGTATTGGATGCAAAATTATTTGAGGGATTGCATATTTATCCAGTGAGTATAAAGCTCAAAGCCTGTGTAAGATTTCTGGCAGCAGAGTGAAACTCAGCCATGCCCACACACCTGCATGAAGTGGGTGTTTTTGTTCCTTGGATCATGTGGATTATCTCCACTGCAAACTATGCATTAATAAAAAAGCAGAGCAGGCACTTTCCATATTCCTCTTTGGAATTAAGAAATAAAAGTGAACTTGCATACTTGGCTAACTTTGAGGAAACTTAGAAAAGAGAGTTCAGAAGGAAAACGCCAGAGGTATCATGACTAATAAAAAATAATGAAAATCAATGTACCATTATAAGTGTAAATGTGTCTTAGAAATACCATCCCCAGATGCTCCTGAGTAGGTGAGGAAGGCATTCATGTTCTAAGTGCTCCTTTTCTGGCCATTTGGAAACAAAACAAAACAAAACACCTCTTTAATAGTGAAGTCATATATAAAATATATCTTTTGATTAATCTTAGCCCTGAAAAAGTTTTATTTATAGGCAATAAGAAATATTCTGATAATCAGCTTGATTTTTCCTCCAACACTGGCCTCAGGAGAGGAAACAGAATCCAGAAAAACTGTAAACTATTTCATCACTTATCACAGTGCAATGCTCTAGGAAGGAATAGTTTAATCAGGAGATTAGGAGTTTGACGAGGTAGGAGTGCAGAGGTATTCTTTGCACTAGGCGGTATTCCTAAAGAAGGACAGGTTGTCATACAGGATGCGGTGGATTCAGTAAATGAGGGCAACACTATAAAGGTCAAGCAGGACAAATGCGGAGGTGGACACTGGTGTGCAGGGAACAATATCGTGTGCTCTTGTCCTCTTAGGGCCTTATTCCTTGTACAGGCAGCTTGAAATCAGCAGGGCTGCTCACAGGGTGTGGCATGGAGATATTAAAAACTGGTCTTGGCTAATCAGAAATATCCTGCACCCTTTGGACACTGATTTAGGGTGTGGGAAGGTGGAAGGCAATGCTAGCCTATTGGCTCTATTTGATTGCTTACTCATTTTGTAGTACCATATGAACCTGATACAGAACAGATCAATGTTTTTGTTTGGTTTGGGGTTTGTTATTTTATTATATCTTTATTGCATTATATTTTCCAGAGATATTTTCTTGTTCTGGTACCAATAATGTCTTAGTAGTTTATATTAGTGCTGCTTTGTTTTAAGGAAACACATATACATTACCACAAGGCTAATCATGTGATTCAAAAGCCCTTCAGTGCTTTCTGACTGTAGCTTTACGTTACCTTGCTCTTACAGGAAGATTGTGACTGCTGGCTTTTGTTAAATTACTTTGTGCCATATCCTTTACTTTTCTTAAGATGATATGCAACTATTATGGACAGGCAATGAACCTCTAACTTCCCTTTCTCTTCATTTTTTAGGAGTGCTCACTCTGTAGAATATTGTGCGACCTCAGAAAGATATAAATGAAAGAATGGATTGAAAAATAAGCACCTATGTCTCTTACTTTAAATTTGTATCTTTCATGCCTAGCCAAAAATTAGATGATAGTATATAATTTTTTCCTCTTTAGGTTTGTATTTGAACATTTATTTCAAAAAATCAGGTCCAAATTAATCAAGTCCACACCTTTGTACATATACCCCATTCCCTGAGGCAGAATTACTAGGCAAATTGTTATACTGCAGTTTTATTAAATAAATAATTCCTACAAATTAATTCAGTTTGGTTTTGCATGTTGGTCAGGATAAATACTACCTTTTCTTACATATTTGGCTGTTCAGTCTCATCTGATTTAGCTCATTGAATGTTTGCACCACTTTACTCATGGGCCAACTTTGCAAGACAAAGTGCTAATTGAAAGAAGCCATCATCATTGCCCAGGGCTATCAGTTTTGTTGCTAGGACAGCTGATTTGACTGACAACATTATCAGCCGATGTTTCCAACCCAGGTGATGAAAATGGGAAGATTTGAACAGGATCATCATTCTGATACAACTAAAATGAGAATGTTTGTTGAGTTGCCAGGGTTTAGTAATCTGCCAGTGGCCACTGCAGCTTTTAGCATGGAGTACAAGCATGTCAGATTCAATTCAGATAATCACAGGTCAGCTTAAACACTATGACTGTACTCTTTATCTCTTTGTGTGATAGAGCTCATTTGGGCACACTGATGCCAGGATTTTGTGCAAGAACATAGAAAGGCAGAAGAGGTTCCTGGGTTACTTCATAACTTTGAAGGCCTTGTCAGGCTTCTAAAAGAACAGTTTACAAAAGCTCCTCAAAGTGGGAGCCTGAAGGTATCCTAACCCAGACAGCAAAGGTGCCAGTCAGTCACTGAGGTAGGTCACAAATGTTACCCGAGACAAAGGAATTTTGCAAACCCTGCATAGAAGCTGCCTGACTCAACATACTGAGAGAGGAATGAGCTCAGTCCACTGAGCGACTTAGTATCTTGGAGTAATGAAATTATAAGTCTGCTTCACACAGTAGGCCTGTCAAAAAATAGTAATAATGACAATGAGATCCTCTTAAGAGAACTCTAAAAAGTTTTGCTAGGAAAAATTAAAATCTTGATTTTTTTTTTCTGGGGCAAAGTGATAATTAAATCCAGTGAGCTCCTGTGGCATACGGTGCAATCAAATTAAACACTGACATCCAGAAATATTCATTCAGCCATTTTTATCCATTGCACATGGCCAAAAGAGTTAGCTACTGTTATCCCTGTGGAGCATTATGGATTTCTGGAGAGAAAAAGACAGCTCTGTCCAGGAAGCATGCACTTAATTCTACCTCAGTTTATGTTTCATTTCTTTATTGCTTTAGCTTCAAATTAGATGGAAATTATAGCCCTCAAATTAGACCTTATCATTCAGATGCAGGTGTACTGAGCCTCACCTACAAATAGTGTGTACACTTGTGTGTGGCTTAGTATGTTCTTCCAAGTCCACACTCATGTAATCTTCACATGCTTGTTTTTAATTAAAACTCATTAAATTAATACCTGGGAAAGAAAGGAGGACAAATTGTCATAACTGTCCCTTTTCAGAACAGCCATTTATAAAAAGCATGCAGAATATTTATGAAATATGTAAAAAACAGGTAGCTCATTACATTTTTTTTCATTTTTATGCATTCACACAGAAGGTCTGTATAATTAGTCTATGACAGGTTGCAACACTTTTTCTAGTTAGAGCTCATTTTTACAAGCTTTGCTCAGGTACAGAAGGATTAAGGACAACTCTAGTTCTACCTAATGAACGCTACTATAATTATGCCCTCAAAATATTGTTTTAAGTTTAAGCAATAAGACGGAGTCTCTACAAGTGTGAATAAAGACATTTTGTTATTACTGCAGATAGTATATAAGTTTAGATAATTAATTAGCTTAGGTTTTTCTTACATCACACACTTACATCATAAGTTTGGATTTGGTTAACCACAGGCTTGTCACTATAATAGCAGATACATGAATAAAAGACATTTCATATTCAACAGTAAATGGACTTTACTATATTCAGTAATATCCAACATACAATGACTTGGAATGAAGCCATTTCTAGAGCACGAATTTGAAACTAGTTTCAGAAATCATACATAATAAGAGAATGAAATACAGTTCCCATACTGGAGTAATGTTTGCTGGGTTTCCTGAAGTGAAATCCATATTTGAGTACCTGCAAATGTGAATCTAAGTTCCGTAATCTGCTGCAGTTCTACCAAGAGTTCCCATCTGCTTTCTATTCTACTTGGCTCTGGTCTTAATGTCAGAATATCTGATGTCACTGTAAAACAAAAGGGAGGTCATTCAAAAGCATATTTATTGCCTTATGAAGTTAAACTGCATTTCCCACTGACAGATGAAGTTTTAGAGAAAACCCTCAACATTCCAGAGTTTCCTAAAGGATTTTACAAACCACATTACCTCTATCCTGACTTTTAAGGTGAAAGTGTCTTTATCATCAGATTTAGCAAATGAATTAGTTGATTACTTGATTATTTTTATATATGAAACCCTTAACCTTTTACTTTGATGTATGTATTTCTAAGCACAGTGTTAGCCTGTGGAAAGCTTGGTAACAGTTCAGAGGCCCAGATAAATAAGATAATTCACTTGACCTTTTTTGTTATCAAAATCACATGTTAAAGCTTGAAGATGAATGTTCAGCCTACATTTGGACATGTAGTTTGTGTGGCTGGGGCATAAAAACAGAAGTACTCATGTTGTGCAAGCAGATAAATCCCTACAAGTAGTTGGCAGCACAGACAAGGTGTGAAATAACAGACTTGCAGCTCCAATACTACATCAACAAAGCCTTTTAAAGGTAGTTTTACATATCTGCTACTAGATTTTTACTGCATTTTTGTTGGGTCATGCAAACTGACATTTTTGGCTTTCTTCAGCCATAGCCCCTTTCTTTTGTACTCTACATCACAAGATACCACGTCAAGATATACTTTTCTAATCCTGTTAGAGCTGTATCTGTTATGATATTAATTGGTGGAAAATAGTATTTAATAGCTATCCTATGATACAGTCTTTTCCTTTATCACCAGTTTCTTCTGTATCTATAAAGTTCAGATTGTCCTCTGAGTTTAATTCAGTGTTTGAAAATTCAGAGCCTCAACAAAGGCATGAATGGAACAACTAGGTCCTCACCCCTTCTTCTTGGCTAACACAAAGAAAGTGTAGTATATCTCTCTTTTGTTTCTAGGTAAGGGTTTAGAATGGCTTTTAAAATATCTCAGATTACTTTTCTCACATTGTTTAGCCAATATCACCAATCATAGCAGGCTCTTTGCCAATCCCCTTGTTTAACTTATCAGTTTGCTTAGTTCTGCGGAATCTTTCTTGTACATTTTTTCCCTTCACTCAACACTCACCACAGGTGAAATTCATTCCTTGGTCTAGAGCCAGATCAAGGCTCATGTGATAAGTTATTGCTTAAATTTATAGCAAAATTATAAGGGTTTAAATTCATTTTAAGTGCCTGGCATGGTCCTCTGAACAGGTGTGAGTTTCAGCTATTAAGATAAAGTTCTCTTCAGCTGGAAAAATTGCAGCTTTGACTGTACTTTCAAACAATTTAAACTTGCAGTCTCCTTTACTAGAAATGCAACTTGTGGTGAGTTAATCCCATGGCAATGTGATGCTTCAGCTTCATTTATATGGCAGACAAACAATGGCTGTTACAGAGCTTCGAAATGGTGTGTAGGACCAAATTATCCTCTAGTTTCAGCATGTGCAATGAAAGAGTTTAGAAATTTTAGAAAAATCAATTTGTCCATTGCATGTTTGATATGATGTACAACTGAAATAGCGGTGAGAAGCAGCTACTAACAAAGTGATTACAATAAAGATATGAAAAAGAAGTCGAATGGTAGACGAATAACTCCATGATAGATCTTATTTAAATTAACAAGAAAATTCAATTCTTTCAAAAACTGGGTTTCTTTCTTTTTACTTCAGAGATGAAAGAAAAAGAAAAAAACTCCATAAATCTAGCCTTTTTTTTAACTTTTAACCAACAATCAAATTATCTTTTCAAAAATTAAGCATTCTCATGGCACATTTTGACATTTTCTGTTTCATATTTCAATTTGAAATTCAGCAAGATTGATTCATGGACAAAATGGTATTTTCTATTTAATTCAATATTGTGAGCCATGATTTCTGATCCAGTTAATTACAGCTCTTTGAATAATGATAAATTAAGGATCTGTGACAGATAAGGCCTTGTGTTAGACTTTAAGCAGAAAGTAGAACTTGTGGGCTACCCTCCTTTCCCCCCACTGCAAGGCCTGTCACATACATAGCAATCATACTGTTTTTTTATTCTTGGAAGTGCACTGGGAGGGATAATGGGGGGAAAAATCTTGGTGCACCTTTCACATCTCATGATTTGAGTAATCTGTTCAATCACACTGCAATTTGTAGCTGGTTCAATGATATCACAGCAGTTGTGCTGTCATCCTGGAGGTATTGAGGGTTAGTGGTGTTGGTTGCACATACAGATGGAAGATGCCTTCTCATCAGGCTCCATGTGAAAAGGAGTCCTGCTAGAAGACATATTCACTAGCTACAGCTTTGTGGAACAGGCCCTCCTGCATGGCATGGCTAATATGTACTCCTCCTGAGCACCTCTCCTGTCACTTTTAGGGGCACAAATTCATCATGCAGGTGTGCCATGTCTTGGTGTCTTGACGGGAACTGTATGTTACACAGTGGAGTGTTTACCTGGTTAGACTTCTCCTTGGCTGAGGTTGTGCAGACCGATACACCTACAGGAAGCCAATACCTGAAGGGTAGATTTGGTACTGAAGGCATCTGCTAACAAAGGTAGCTTTTATGAAATGCTTCCTAGCAACCTTATATCTCCAAAACAAAAGCAGCTATTAACTGAGCACAGCTTTGCAAAAACAACAACAAAAGTATTACAGTGAAAAAAATAAAATTCATTAATAATCAGCCACTATTGATGATTGAGACAAAAGAATGAAGGTGAATTTTAATTAAAATCTTTTTTTTCACAGTGTTTTTTTTTTCTGTGAAGAAGTGAAGGTGATCAAAATACCTTTCACAATATTCCCTTCTGTGCTTTGATTTTGCCACTAGTGCAAAATATTCTCGCCTGAATTATATCGTTTTATCACTTCTTTTCTTATTACCAGCGTTATATTTGAACTTCTGATTGACCATGTATGATATCCAGTATTTGATATACTAGACAGTGTTACTGCATTCACTGTTTTTGTCAGGCTTCCTTCCTCTCTTAATATCTTTCTTCACATTTACGCAATCATTATCTTTCCTATTATCCTGTTTCTCTTGTGCCTTATCTCTGTTTCACTCATCTTTTCCATCCCTGCAGCTGGCCTCCCTCTGCTGTCACCTCTTTGGAGTCTAAAACCAGGCATGTGTCATCAAAGAAGTATCTCATATGCATTGATTTTTTTCTAAGTGCATCTGCTTGTCTCTTTAGTTCTGCTACTTGATCTTTCAGTACCATGAATGATAACATTTGTAAATGTTCAGTTTTGCTTCACCATTTCATCCCTTCATGGCAAAAAAAAAAAAAAAAAAGTTACATTACATGGCTGAAAATCTGTCACCACTTCAAAAATCCCCAATGTATTGTACAAATGCTAATGATGATTTACTGTGCCCACATTAAAAGCTAACTTTAAGAAAAGGTTGTACTACATGTGTATGAAAACTGGTAATTTCTTATTCTAAGACTATCTCTGCTGAAGTTAAAGCAATTTGCTCTGTTGCGGAGGAGAAATTAGCTCGGACTGTTGCCACTGGATTAGTAATGATGTCTGAGCTCACTAGGTTAAGTTAGTCCAGGTAGCTCAGTGCTACAGGGAACTCAATTTTGAGCAGCCATATCCTAGGAAGAGAGATAATTAGGAAGCAGCCTAAAGATAACTGATGGCAGAAGTTCACTTTCTTTAAGGTATTGCTGTATATGTTAGAAAATTGTGATTTTTGACTTAGTGGTCAAAATGCCTAAGGTATGTCCTCTAAAAATCAAACCTTCTTAACTCAGATTGGCTGCATGAAGATAGGGCAATCAAAATCATATATTCCTGTTGAACATAGTGGTAGTATAGGTGTTCTGAAGAGCATGCTTGGAATTACATCACCACCTGATTAGCAGTGGCTTTTCTGACTTCCTTCATTGTGAAGATGACAAAAACATTTCTATCTTCTTGGATGCCTTGCAAATCCCTTTGGGTAACCAAATGTCCGTAGTAACTTCATTCTGACCTTCTGGTCAAGAGATCCCTTTCTGGTTATTGTACTTGCGAGGGCTGAAAAAAAATCTTTTCCCTTTCTTTGCATCTCAGAAAGCTTAACAGGGCGTCCAAGGAGCCCCTAGAGATATAAATCTGGATCTTCAGCAACTCTTTATTTTCTCTCATCTAGACCCCTATTGAATATCTGAAATAATGATCAGTGAACACTTAATGGAAATGGAGATTGTTGCATCAGCCTGTATCATATTAAACAATGATGTTTCTTTAAGCTCTGTTAAGCTATTAAACGACAAGTTTCTGGTGAGGGAGACAGGATTTTCATAAACAGCATATGGAGCTGACTGTGAACCAGACATATTTATTTATTTATAAATAAATAACCTGACTTTGACACTGCTAGGTGAAGTTGTTCCTTTCCACAAGATCTTTCTGGAACAAACAATAATATACTCTTTTTTTTCCCCCTTCTTTTTCCTTAAAACAGGATTATTTATTTATTTATTTATTTCTTAAATGTCACACATGGTCATATTTTTTACCTTTATTAAGAAAAAGAAAGAAGAAAATAACTGTGGGGAAGATCTACTCAGACTATTTTGAAAGCACACATTTAAGGGTTTTCATCTGTACTCTGCCATTAAAGGAACAGCAGGTATGAAAAGATGGGGAATACAGTCATCGGCTTTGTAGAACCTGAGGAGGCGAAGCTACATCCTGGTACCTCTGCAGTGTGGTGGAAAGGTTTCTTCCTGGTGAAGGTAAGGCTTCAATAGGAAATATCAGAAACCACCTATTTGTAGTAACTTTTTGTCAAATCTCCACTGTAAGGTGTTGTAAAGATGGAGATGATGAGAAAAGTCAGCAGCACTGGCTGCTGTTTAAGTATTCCCTCAAGCTACAGCAAGTGAGCATTGCCTGTGAGGTGCTTCTGTTGCAAGAGACACAGAACAACAGCTCTGGCCCAGAGAGCCACAAGTGACAGGCAGATGTGAAGCACTCTTGATTTTTTGAAGTGAGGCATGTGGTAAAATGTTGCAGAAGTCATGCAGACGTGTGCTTACTGAAGCACATATTTTTCAAACTCCCAACAGGAATGAATAAACCCTATCAAGGTTTATCCACTTGAAACTAGCACGTGAGGGATACGCTAAGCTAAGAAGTAAAGAAGGTCTTATATAATGTGTAAAACATACTGTACGCAACATACATACTGTGAACAAAATGCTTCGTTATACCTGCTTCAGGGTGCTATACCTAGAACGAAGCCATGCAGAATGGATGAAAAAAGTCCAGCATGCTCGCATGGGATCAGTGACTATCTCTTCTGCTGCACACTCACAGGACATAGCAGCCTCTTGAGGAGAGGCAGAATTCCTATAAATATACATGGGTACTCAGGAGCAAACAAAGGCATAACAGTTTATAGCCCTCTCCACAACTTTTTATTATTCTTTTCCCCTCCTTTTCCTTTTAGTGGAAGGTACCATACAGTCTATCAGATTTTAATGGGAACCATTTGTGCACATATTAAATGTTGTGATTGCTACTTTCCCAGCACTGTTGGATGATGATTTGGATAATGGCTATCTGCATATTCTACCCCCTAAAATTATAATAAAAACTCTGAAAAACACTTTCTTGTCATTCTCCCCTCTCTGAGTAAATATATATTGAAATGAGGTAGAATTCAAAAACATTACATTGGACTGTGATGGAATCAAGATGTAAAGACATCTGTCAGAAACAACCTCATGGCTAATATTTTCACAGTAAAGTTTCTCTTTGTTTATATATAGAGTAGGAAAATGATTCTCATATATGATTTCCCCTTGTCTCAACTACAGGCTTTTCCTGAGGAAAGGCAGTTGGCTCAGATTTTAACCCTTTGTCCCCTTTCTTTGTTTCCTTTGGCTACTTGTACAGCAAAATTATTTTTTAAATTAGAGCCAATTACATTACTCAGTGCAGATGTCTGACAGATCATCAAGATTTAATTGCAACAAAAATTGCTTGCAAAAAACCAAACTTACCTACAGAACCTGCAAGATAAAGACTTGCTCTTATCCTGTAAGTCTATTTGATAACAACAGGTTACAAAATAGGAAAAATGCAAAGAAACTAGAGATGATCATTATTTATTCTTGGTGCCAGCACGGTGTTTTTGTGGATCTTCCCTCACAGATTCAAACAAGAATGTCTGCTCTAAAGATCTTACAATATAATAGGAATCAGATTTTTTTTTTTAAGATTTCTTCTTCCCAGAACTTAAGCATTCTTAAGTACAAAACTAAGCTATATGTAAATCTATGAAAATGTATAACACATAAAAAAAAATCACAATTTATCTGCACACATGAGGACTATGCAATATGAAGTATGTTTATCATGCCAATTTATTGGCAATTGGTTTATATATTTGACATTTTATTTGAATGAATAGAATTATTAGATAACAACGTGAAAGTTTGCAGCTCTTTCTTTCAATGCTATCATAATTAGAATGGTATCATGGGGACTAGCTAAAAAAAAAAGTCATTTAGTCATAAGTACATTTTCCAGCTTTTCAGCTGATAAAATAATTGAGACTGGAAAGTAGACTAAAAAAATAATCAAGTAATATAAATATTCCCTCTCTACAACACATATGTGAAGAAATGAAGATTTTAAAGTTCACGATTAAAAATATATTTAAAAATACCTACAGAATTCTCCTTTTTTAACATGAACCTAGTAAGAGTCAACTTGTCATTTTACAGATAAATTGCTTTTGTTGTTATTTCACTCTTGCAAAACAAGGATTAGTGGTTGATTGTAGTGGAATTCTGGCACCTGTGAAGCCCATTTTGTTTATTAGCTAAGATAGGTCATAGCTTCAGCCTTAAACTTTGTTGGTGAGGATTATGTTCTTTTTAGCTGTAACCTGCCTTGACTTGATCAATCTTTAATGTGTTGGATGGTCACTAATAGAAAGAACAAGGTATGCCATTGAAACAAGAGGAAACGATGTTACTGCAGTACATGAGCCTGTTTAGGGCTGGATCCAGCATCCTCTGAGCTTAATGTCAAAATTCCTACTGATGCCAGTGGCACAGGAAACATAAGTGGAATAGACATAGTTTTAGTTTTAGTTAGTTTTGTTCGCTTTTCACACAGAGTAACACTCATAATAAGGAAGGGGACCTGTGAAAATATTGAAACTTGTATAGAAAAAAAGTCATCTATAAAATAAACTATACGCCAAAAGTAGTTTAAACCTCATGGGACATTTTGTGACTAATTTTATTTCAGGGAAAGAGAACAAAGCTTTTGAGTCACAGGTTGCAGAAAATACAAATCATTAGCATGAAGTGGTATATCTTCAGACTCTCTCCTGTATTTGGAAGGAGTGGAGGTGGGATGTGCATCTTAATTTAGGTGTTCCTGCTCCTTGTGAATCCCCTGTAAGAGAGATTGTACTAGACCTCCTGCATGAGTGCATGTGTGTGTGTACACGTGTATCCAGAGATATGAGAAAGCAAAACAGATGAGTAGTTCCCATCAGATTGGCAGGAAAATCTGAAGTATGAGAGGCATTTGAAATAAATGGCAGACAGCTGAGTTTGGAAGACCAAAATCCCAATCTTGTACGCTGTGTAGGGTGTACTGGGTCTGGCTGGGATGGAGTTAACTTTCCCTGCAGCAGCCCATACAGTGCTGTGCTCTGCACTTCTAGCTAGAACAGCATTGGTATCACACCAGTGTTGTGTCTGCTGCTGAGCAGTGCTGGCACAGCACCAGGGCTCCCTCCAACCTTCCCAGAGCCAGCAGGCTGGGGGTGGGCAAGAGATGGGGAGGCAACATCACCAGAGCAGCTGACCTAACCCAACCAAAGGGACATTCCATGCCATATGATGTCACACTCAGCAATAAAGGGTGGGAAAGGGGAAGGCCCCTTCGAGGCCCTGCTTCGAGGCCCTGCTTCCCAGGACCTGGCTGAACATCGCTTGTTGATGGGAAGTAGAGAGTAAGTGCTTTTCTCTCTCTGTGCTTCCGCACGGCCTTTGCTTGTTCTTTTTCCCTCTTCCTGTTCCCTTTAATTAAATCATGCTTATCTTAAACCTTGAGCCCTTTGCATCATATTTTCTCCCCCTTTCCCTTTGAGGAGGGGGAGTGGTGGAGCTCAGCCGCCCACCTGAGTAAAACCACCACAAGGGAAATGAAGGTTGTTTGTTCAGGGCTGTCTCACCTCATCTGAGTTCAGGAAACACGAAAGCTAAATGCTTTCTTGAACTGGAAGTCCATTCATGAAAGGATCTAGGCAGGTATTTAAATCACCTTGGTTGTACCTATACCTTAGTTTTAGGTGTTGTTTCTTTTGAATGAAACCTTTTCTGCACATGAGCAGAAAAGGTCCTGACACTCATGCCAATAGGTCTCCCATTTTGGGTGGTCAGTGGACCCCTTTTGTGGAGTGCACCATAGAAAGTGACAGTAGTTTGAGGTTTGTAGCTACCTGACAACCTGGGATTAGGGATCACAACTTGGATTGCACCTGCCCCACAGCTCAGAACAGCCATTATTGAGTGCTATGCACATAAACAGTTTCCTCAATGAGGTTCTTCACAAATGAAATGCAGCGCTAATTCACTGTCCTTTCTACTGCAAAACCAGAAAGGGATGCTTAGAAATGACACTCTGTTATAGAAATACAAAACACCCAACTGAAACCTAAAAGAATGTTTCTGCTTTTCTAACATCATAAATTCAGTTTGTCACAATACCTAGCTAAGAGGGCTCCAGATCCTACAGAAATGTAGAGCTGAGGTGAGGGGTTTGTTGAGGGAGTTTTTATTTTAACTCTGAAACCAACCCTGCTAAAAGAATTATTGTAATTACAGGTAATGGACATGGACTATTATTATTATTATTTATTTATTTATTTCTGTAAACAAATCTCACAGGTGATTTTCTTGTATTACTAACTAGTGGACAAAATGGTACAATTCAGTAGGGAGACTAAAGCTGTGAATATCTTACCTTGTTCTTCCAATAAAAGACTTAGTTATTACACAGATATATATATTCAATTCTATGTCCCTGAGTTTGCAGCCAGATTTCACAAGCAGTTTAACTCTGATGTCATTATTAGAATTTCAGCCATAACATCGAATTCTTATACTGACATTTCAATTAGTTTACAAGGATAAGCTTGTGTTTTCAATGAAAATTCTATGGCAGATAACTAAGGGAATGTTAGAGCTGGCTGAGTAGTAATAATTATTTTTATAAAATACTGTTGATTTTTGTTTTAGCTTTTAATTGAAAAAGAAAATACATTATTTTGTTGTCAGTAACCATAGTTATGTACATTAGTTGATTAAAAGCAAAGTTTCTTCTAAATATGCATGATGTATTTTCATATATTTAATGAAAGAGTAATTGTAGAGAAAATAAACATTTTGTCATGTAAGAGCCTTAAAATATTCAAACAAGAAATTGAAAAATAGCATTCTTAGTTTGCAGTGTTCATTTATATTGGCATTTAGAGAACATATACCAACCCATCCTTTGATCCTCCATGACCTTGTAAGAACAAGATCACTGTTGCCTGACTTTGTGATTTGTGTGAGTGTCGTCTTGAACTTTCTGTATCAAAAAAGTTATTTTTGGAGAGGAGGATGTTAGTAAGGTTAATTTTTGGACCAACATTCTTTTAGAGTCTCCAATGAAGGCAAAACGTCTACAGCATAATATATGAGGTAGAGCATAGCATCACAAGCTATTAATATACAGGCAGAACTTTCATAGAAACACATTAATTGACTAACCATACTAATGAATCAAATTACAGGAGCTACCAAAGCTTGTACTTGGGGATGTAGGGATCTAGCACCATCTGTGCTTTTCTATACTTGTGTGGTACAGAAATCTAAGGCTGGATACAACATAAGAGATCTACATCTTATTCTGAAGTATCCCCCTTTGACTATTGTGAAACAAAAGGAAAAAGAAAAAAAAAAACTGTATGAAATTGATTACTGTAAGTCCTTCTGATCCTTCCATTTTTTTTTTATATTGTACTATGTAGCTTATTAAGCCTATTAAAATACGTATAGCACAATACATCCATTCAGTGACATACTTAATCTCACTGAAAAGTTATATTAATAGCAAATGTTAGTATTGAGCAGCAAGAACTTTTTCTAATAAATAGGACTTTTGTTCTGAGATTGTTTTGTTATGCTCTTGATAAAGACATTGCCTTTTAAAACTTGTTGTTAGATCAAACTGTGTTAGTGTATTTTACTGTTTTTGATACTTATGGTTAAAAACCATAACATGCCATTTATGTCTTTGTTCTGAAGCATACTGTAATCTTTTTTTTTTTTTTCAGAAAGTATAATGTAGTGTTATCAAGTAACCTGCTGTATTTGTGAACATTTATGTAAATTACATGCTTGTTGGATGGATTTATATTGACCTGAGGAATATTCAGCTTGTAGACATGGCAAAATGAAACTATATAGTATCTGGGATAACTCCTTCTCATTCACATAGCACTTACTACAATTATATCTTCTTCTCCATTTAATTTAGAGATAACTATATAGGTTAATGCAAGTGTACCTGATCCCTTGCTACATCCAGATCGGAGATATAAGCTCCAGAGGAAGAAAACATTGAGGAAATAGTCTTGATAGTCTTAAGAGCCAAACATTTGACCAGGACATTTATGTGTGCTTGAAAGATTGACTAGTTATATTGGTAATGTTGTCCACCTCAGTTCAATTCAGATCGATCCCGTATAATTTGTATACAACATATCAAACATTTAATAAATCTGCTTTAGGAGGTTATTTGCAATGTTGTATCTCATGAAAGTATGACATCAGATTTCATGGTTTTATCCTATTTTACAACGTGTTCCTCAGTTGCTGTAGCAACACTGTTGCTATAGCTTGCACAGTGGGAGTCATAAGGGTCAGCAAAGATCAGAGCCCCGCCATTCTTCATTCAAAGGCAATTGTTCCTGGAAAATGTGACTTACTTCAATATTTAAGGCCTGGGTACTGATATTAAACCAGAATGATACTTCTGTTAAAAACCCATAATTAACCTTGTCTTCAACTCTAGGTCACACATTAATAGCAATTTTATAAAGTGGACATTCCTCTGTCTTTCATTCTCGAAAGCCTAGACAGGTTTAAATAATATGTCTCTTGGAAAAATACATGGGTAATCGTTGCAATTTATTTTATGTCATTATCTAAGCCCTTGAGACCTCACATTCCCAGCTCCTCTCCCTGAGGTAATTGCATACATCTTGGGAATGTGTGAAATGGTGTTAATATTCAGTGCACCATGCCTTTTCAGAGGATCTGCAGCCTACAATGGTGCACTGTCTAGAAGTTTCTCTGCAGAATATATTTTCAGACAAGTGTAATAAGAAGCAGCTCTTCACAGAACAAAGGTCCCAGGATGTTTAATGATTCCCTGGATGCCAACAAAGTTTTTAACTGTTTCAGTAGTAAAAATATAATCTACAACTTGGTGATGTAACTAACATCAACTGTTAAATTTCATCAACTTTTTTTTTTTTTTTTGGGAGGGGGGTTGTTTTCCTCAAGTAAGTATCATCAGTACAATTTCTATCTGTAAGTTATTCATCAGTCTAATGACTGCTTAGCAATATTTATGCCCTACGCATTTTTTAGGAGAGAAGTTTGCTTATAGAGAGACTGTTTCAAATTTTAGGCTTTAAGACACAATGACTGTACTATTTACACTCTTGTACCTTGCATTGTCACTACATTATACAAACTGGATTCAAAAAAATACTTATACTCAAGGGCAAGGCAATGAACAATTGAGTTCCGGGTGCTTAAATGAAGTATAATTGAATTTATTTCCCATAGAAATTAATTTAAAAAATAGTAAGAGTGACCTAATTTCCTGCTTAGTACACAGTATCGTTTGCAACTATATAAGATAGAAAAACTTTTTGGAAAAGATAGAACAAACATTGTCTTCACAACATTTTTCTTTGTTGTTTCTTGATTAGGGTCCCTGATAGAGAATACATTTCCATCTCTTAAAGACACAGAAGTGAATAGCATTTCTTTCTAAAACTGGTCATTACTTTACGAATTTACTTTATAAATTAGCCTTGAATAGTCCTGTGAAACCTACACCTATATCCATTTAACAGAGAAGAGGCATAGTGGTATATTTTGCAGTGGAGATATATATATATATATTTAAATGTAATATTTTTTTAAGTAATCTAGCACATATTTTGTTTAAAAAATTGTACTTTCACACCATTGTTTGATCAAGATGAAAGCTTTGACTGTTTTCAAAAATTGTCCCCCTCCTTTCCTTCATCTTTTCCCCAGTTTTTATTGTTCCACATGATGCCATATGCTATGGGATATCCCTTTGCCCAGTCTGGGCCAGCTGTCCTGGCTGTGTCCCCTCACAGCTCTTGATGCACCCCCAGCCTCTTCACTGGCAGGGCAGTACGAGAAGCTGAAATGTCTTTGGATCTATATAAACACTCCTCTGCAACAACTAAAAACATCGGTGTGTTATCACCACTATTTTAATCAGAAATCCAAAACACATTACTGTATGAGCCTCTATGAAGAAAATTAACTCTGTCCCAGACAAAACCATGACAGATCCATAGGTTTCATAGAGGAAGTCACAGTCCTATTGCCCACCTGTTCTCAAAAGCACTTTCTGCTTTCTTTTGCTGAGGAAGAAAATTTTATTGAGCATATGCTCATTGCATAATAGGCTGAAATCTTGCTGCAGATTTCAGTGGAAATCTCTTTCTTTTGATTAGTTCTATATGTTCTGCTTTCTCCCTTGCATCTACTATACCTGATTATTTTAGGTATCTTAACTGTTAAGCTAAGAGTGTTCTTATTACAGAAATGCTTTTTGTTATGTCTGAAAAGATAAGGCTTGCTTTCATCTGAAAAGCTAATGATTGTCCATGACAGTCAATTCCGTAAATCTTAATCAGAGGTGTAGCTTCTGTGAGGTTTATAGGGCTATTCAAGCAATATTTGCCCATGTAAGTTAAAGAAAGCATACTATTTTTTACTCTGATTATACTAGCTATGCAAATGAAACATGAAAAAAAAATCACTTTCTCTGGTTACCATTTTCACTCTAATACAATTTAAAAAGGATAAGATATCAGTGAAGTGACAGGCTTAATTCAGAAGTCTTATGAAGAATATGACTGACACTGGAAAATGTAGTGATTCAACACTTGTTTGGTTATTAGAAACATTGATTCCTAAACAGCCAATTACATCCTACAGCAGTTCATACTCAGAAACTCAAATGTAATTTTGAAAAATGTAAATTATTTCAACATCACACAGAGAAATGAAAGTTGATATAACTGAGGGAGTTGTTAGTGTCATAACATCACACAAACTAATGCACAGGGGAAAACAAATTGTTACACATTTTCTTTGACTCTGATCTTGGATCCAAACTTCAGTCATATGTTAGTTCATTTTTCCCAATTAACAATCCTATTTAGAATGACTTTCCTTTTTTTCATGTAATCATTTTTAATGAACCTTCTGATCAAATACACCTCATTATCTTTCATGAAGAACTGAGACAGTCAAACTGATTACTTAGAACAGTTAAAACTGTTTTATATTCATTTAGCCTTCCTGCAGTAAAAAAAAAAAAAGAAAGAAAAAAAAAGTAGTGAAGGAAAATGGAAATATTTATTTTCTTAAATTCTTAAAGACCTTTAAAAATGTGTTCAAGTCAGATTAACTTTTGGACTGCAGGTAGAATATAAATACTAATTTTTATCTTTTAAAGGGTCATTCTTAAAGGTGATGTGCTTAAAATAAACATGTGTTTGCATGTTTGTCTTCTGAGTCTATTTTCTTGTAATATCCAAAGTGAAATCTGTTTAGAAATGCACAGAAAAAATCAGAAGTCAAAGCTCTTTGATAAAACAGTAAAATAGTTTTAGCATAAGCCTAAATTCTTCTACTATATTTCTTTTTCAGTCAAGACTTTTTTTTTTGGTTGTTTGGTTTTCTTGGCTTTGCAGCAGCCAGCTAAGGTAATTACTTATCTTTCTATGTCGCAAGTGTCACCTGTAACTTCAAATTAAAATGCACCATTGTAATTAGATTTTAAATACATTTCTTCTAAAAGGATAAAATGGATAAAATGACCAGTTCTTACTAGACAAATTAGCACATTGCTGTTATAATCAGTTTAATCTCTCCTGTCCCTTCCCCCCCCCCCCTTTTTTTTTTAAGTGGAATACTTTGCTTTGCAAGTAGACCCATAGACCCATCCACTGAAATCAATGAGGTTATCCTAGGTAGGAGAGCCATTCATGATAAATTAGTATAGCTGAATTTAGCCCTGTGAAATGTCTGTTATAAATATGATCTAATTTCTTCTGCTGCTGCTGCTTTTTTTTTTTTTTTCCCTCCACATTTTTCACAATTTCTTTGGTAATTATCTCTGTTTTATTAGAAATAATATAAAATTTAGTCACAGCTTTCCTTTCATGATACAGGTCACAATACCATCCTCTCTCTTTCTTTGTTGAGGGAAGTCAACTGGTATTTCCTGAATGACATTTCAATAGAAACCTAAAAATACAGTTTAACAAAGAGATCAAGGGATACTGTAAGGACAAGGCAGATTTCTTTTTCTATTTTGAAGATGTGAATAATCCCACTAAAAACACACCTACACACTCAGGCACACAGGTTTTTCCTCACTGTCTCTGTCTCACTCTTTCCTCCATGCACCACCTCTGTACCATCAGGGTATAAAGCCAGTTCAGGCACAAAGCAGGTATGCTGTTTATTCACTCTCTAAACAAAGCATGGGTCCCCCTCCTCTGCCAGCTCACTGTTGAGTGAGATAAGCAGACCTCCTATTGCTGAATTATGATCTTTCTTTCAGGCTTATGCCCCCAGGATCTATAGCAATCCCTCTAACAGCTTGAAAAATGGAAACGTTTTCAAAGACAAGCTTGCTGGTACTGTGACTGACAGACTATGAAACCTTGTTGTTATTCACACTCTGAGAAAAGACCATTCGTTCGATTTCAGCTCTTCTTTTCACTGAATTGTTTCCCAAGCAGTTATTTAAGTGCTGATAACAATTTTTTAATTGCAGGTTTAATTACAGGGAAAAGTCAATTATCTCATAGGTACAGCATTTTACATAACGAAAGAGCCAATTAAACAACAACAACAACTGCAACTAAATTATGTCTCTCAAATATTTAAGTTATTTCATAGTGTGGTTTTTTTTCAAGTAATCTTTCTTTGGTATGGATATTAGAAATGGTTTATTAAATTTCAGATGTTCAGATTTTGATGCTAAAACCTGCAGCAGCTTCTCTGAAAATATATTTTGGATGCATTTAAATGATTTCTTAATAAATTTACTGATCCCTACTTTTGGATCAAATGTTGCACTAGTGTAAATCAAGCCAGGTGCAGTGAGGGCTGTGAAGGCCTCTTTCTTTCAGAGAAACATTTGGCCATTTTTGTCAGGCACATGTCTGAGACTGGGTGAGATTTGTGAGCAATAGGTGTGAGTCCTGAAATGTCTGTTCAAGCAAAAGTTACACTGAAAATACAGTATTTCACTGGAAGTTTTGCCTAAGTACAGGTTGAGCCCAAATTTTGTGCAATATTGGACCATAAGTGTATTCAGTTACAGCTTTTGATGTTGGTCTCACAGGGAAAATCCCAGTCATTTTTCAAAATTTTTTCCAGATCACTACTACAATAGCTGTCTGTTTTTCAATACAGTAAATATTTATAAGGAAAACTGCCTGTCCGAAATAATATAACAGCTGTCTGCTGCAACATACCCCTAGTGAGTCCCCTTATTACTGTACTGTTGTTCCAGTCAATCACTTCAGTTCCTTGAATCAGCAAAGTCTTCAAAGTCTGTCATTCGTGCAGCTGGATATGGAAAAACCTGTTGAATTTACAGCAGAACAATCTTAAGAGAAGAGGAAGAAAGAATGATCTCAAAGATGTTTAATAATGATAACATAATATAAAAATGCCTTAAGAGGAATATTGGTATAAGAGCTGTGTGTTGGTGGGGACACAAGTACAGGCTGAGCAAATTTGTATAATCTGTGTCTACCCAAGTAGGAATATGAGGGAGCCTTCTTATCTCTTGTAAACCACAAACACAAGTATGGTCTTGCTATGGTTTTGACAGCAGAAAGCCGTGATACTGTATTGTGTAATGGGTCTGAGGCTCAGATGTGGATTTCCTGTTTAATGGTCAGTCATACAACAGGAGTCTGCTGCCACTGTCCAAGGCTGATATAGTAAGCGTGCTTCTCTTTCCTGCTGTGGCCTGTCATAACCCATGTGGACCATTAGCAAAGTCTATGCTGATGATATGGGCCACAAAAAATGCCCATATAGTGACCTCACAATTAGACTCAGTTACTGTCCCTTTTGCAAGTTCAGCCTCTGGAGCAGCCAAAGGCACTGCAGAGCTGATGGGATGCTAGGCTTGCTCAGGCATTGCTGGGGATGCTCTTGCAGCCCTTTACAGGCTGAGCGTAAGGTGGGCTTCTGATAGGATATACAGCATTCTCCAATACCACTGCTGTAAGGTTGTGTTGTGCCTTTGGGTGCCCTAAGAAGGGAAAGCTCTCAGTGCACTTTCTTCATGCAGGCCTATGGATGGGTGCTTTCTAAGAGTGGGCAAGACAGAATATTAGGTTCTCTTTAATTTAAGAGAGATCTGATGTTCACATTTTAATATCAGTCTTTAAGTGGAATAATGTTCTCTTTCTTTCCAAAATGTGCTGAATTTAACCTGAGGTGCTAGTGAAAGAAGCCTACATGTGGAGTATCTCCAGTGTCCCTAATTTCTGAACACAGATGTTTAGAAAAAGACTGGGCACATTTCAAAGCTTATAACCTGGAATGCAATACTTCACAGCCTATTTATGCATCTAGTTAACACCAGGATTACTTAATATCCTTTAGGCTTCTTGTTACATAGACTTTGTAGGAAGTCCCCAAGAAAGTAAGAAAGATGGAAACTGAAAGGTCTGAGCATGTGACAATATGAATGCTGAAAGCAAATATTGTTGTGTTTTTACAGGGTTCTCTTTACAGTCCAAATATGCACCTTTTAACCCTGTATTAATTAACATGAATAACAATTATTATTTGCAGTTGTTCTTCCTTTGCTTCAAGAGGGAACTTGCAGAGGCAATGTTGTGGGCCAAGAATGATACATACCCTGTGGCATGACCTTTTTTTTTTTTTTTTTCCTAGCAGAAGCCACAAAGTTGGTCACTCTTGGCATTTGATAAAAGAAATTAAACCACTAATTTTTTTAACCACTGATTTCTTTCTATTGCCATTGACCAAGCAGATAATGTAGTGCTCTTATCTTATGCTATGTCATATTAGAGAACAAAGTAAGGTGTAAGTAAGCCACTGATTTATTGTATGAATCTTGGATTGAAATTGAGATTTGAAGAGAGATTACACTAGCCACAGAAATGAGATTTTGGAAGGTCACTTCTCTCATTGCTGTTTGGTTAGTGTGTTTGGTGAGGTCATTATACTTTGAAAGTCTAGGCAAAAAGGATGACATTTTGTCCATTAGATATTACAGAGCTTAATGGATATCCTCTTCGGAATGAGTTTAGGGCTTCTACAAGTCTTTCCAAGTTATTTCAGTGAAGGAATGCATCTTGAGATAGGCTAAAGGTCTAGTAGTCTTAATTATACCAGATGTACTTGGATAAAATGCAAAACAATGTATAAAAGTATAATATACTCTCATTCAGAGCATCTGAATCTCTCTGCAGCAACTTTTGACTGTGTTGATAGTTCCACGAGAGCCGATGATGAATCAGGAGAAATATAGTCCCATAGAAAGATTATGATTCTAAATGTAACAGCTAAATATATCTAAATGTATTTTCTGAAAACAACTTGTATCTATATATTTGTCTATGTGTGGTGCTCCACTATAAGTGTTTTTGACTGTGGAAATTCCCATGGAAAAATTATCTCAAATTAATATTCCAATAAGTTATTGGTTAAGAAGTACATATTGCTCACAACATTGTCTTCACTTGGAATTAAGAAGTCAAGTGTGTAGACTCTACACAAGTCTTTCAAAATCTTCCCCGTGATCCATTGAACTTAAAATACATTAGTCTTGAGGGAAAGTCAGCTTACCAGACACTGCAATTACAGTGAATGATGGCAAGACAGATACATCCATTTAATGGAAACATACAGACCAATACAGCTAACTAGATAGATTTCATTCTCTTCCTCCTTACACCAGGGGTTCTGTCACATGCTCAATCGACTCTCTGCCCAGTCCAAAAGTCCAATAAAGAAATAAATTTTTTTGATATGTAGTGGGAAGATGTAAAATTACTGGTGATTGAAGGTAGGCCTTGACTGACCAGAGGGATAGACAAAACACTAAGAAGAGATGTTTCACACTGTTTCTGGTGGTACTTGTGCAACTATTAATAAAAATGCTATGCAGAGAATCAAAGACTCAATATTGCAACTATCACAGGGCAACTTGCTGAAGAAAATAATTATATGCAAAGCATGTATTCCTGTATACAGCTTTACATGCAGTGGGATTAAAAGGGCTAAGCCCAAGAAAGCTCCAAATATAAGCAATTTCCAGGGATAAACATAATATTAAGAACTCTAACAATCCCCCATCCCCCTCCACCATGCAAAGACTAAGGCTCTGCAGCCATGCCGTTTTCTGATGTACTCCTTTAAGTTGTCAGGAAAAAACAAACAAACAAAACTTAAAAACAAACAAACAAACCAACAAACATGGTCTGGGACCTAGATCTATAGGAGCATGACTTCTAATTGGAAGAGTTGTTAAAATGGGACAGGAAACACCTGTGTAGAAAGCAACAGTGCTGGTTCAATAAACCATAGCCTGTCCTTTCAATCAGCATTGGCATATGGGAATTGATTAGCATTATGTTTTTGTTGAGATGTAATGTGGCACTAATTTTGCAACAAAAAATGACCAAAGGGGAAGTGAATGTGGTGTTACGTGGGGGAATTCCCCAAAGAGAAAGGAGACTGAAATGACAATCCTACTGTCCCACTGCAAACACAGGCTGTTGGGGAACCTCCTTAGACTATTGAAAATGGATTCAATATGGAAAGGTCCCGAGAGTACTAAAGTTATCCAAGAGTCAAAACTAGACTTTCTTTCTTTAGACAATCACAGAAGGGACACAGAGAAATATTTGATTACTGTTTCCCATATCTGGTGTTTGGTATAGCTTGGCCGAAATCGAACATCTTGTTCAGATTGCAGTAGGGTGTTGAGAAAGGCATCACAGTGGTATTTGGCTTAAAACAAGGATTTAAAATGAGCACAGATCTGCCATTTACATAAAAAAAGGTATGTAAAAAGTTTCAAATGGAGCTTATTTTTGGGCTTTCTGTGTACTATCATTTTCATTTTAATTGTACTATTTTTCCTTCTCTTCATCTTTTCATAGGGAAGATACAGAATTTAACACCATCCGAAGATTCTACAATAGCAACTTGATCATGTTGTGCTAATACATAGCTCTCAAAACAAACAAACACAAAACATAAAACCAACCCCAAAACGTTGTTTGCGTCCACTACATTTATAGAAGACTGTATCCTTAAAAGATCTGAAGCAACTGGAAATTTATAAAATAAATAATAGAAGAAAGATGATTCTGGGTCTTTTTTTTTTTTTTTTTTTTTTTTTTTAGCCATATGTCACAATAAATATATATATATACACATATATATAAACACTGAAAGGTCTGTCCATTGGAAAACTCTTGAAGAAGCTTTATGGTGTGAAGCTACTGTTTCTGGAGTATAAATGTTCACCTGTAACAGCTGCTAGTACAAAAATTTCCTTCTGTCTGTGGCTGCTCATAAACCCTTGTCATGGTTTAGTGTACTCCTTCCTGCTGTGGTAGACACCTCCAGCTGAATCCTTAAAATACTTTTTTTTTTTTAAAAATACAAATATAGGCAATTTGCTCAGAATGTTTACGGAGCTTTCATATTAATTCACAGCCCAGTGAACTTACATCCACACACACACACATACAAAAAAAAAAGGAAATGAAAAGTTCATTTGCTAGCATACTAGTCTCCATGGCATTTCATTACCGGGACTTTTGCATAGCAGAAATCAGCCATATCTTGGCTACACGGGGGACCTACTTTTTCTCTATTTCTGGGCTACATCTTCTCAAAACAAAGCACTAATCTGAACACAAGCAACAAAGAAATAGAATAAGAAATAAGGCTCCTGTGCTTGGCTGTTGATTTTCAGGACTAGTGATAATAGTAAGTTGGATTAATGTAGTGCCTTGCTTTTTATGATTTTGAAGGAGCCACTTTAGTCAGGAAGCAATCTAATTACAAGGAATTTCCTTTGCATCCCTGAAAATCAAGTTGGGGTGATTTGGCTGCCTAGAGTGAACCCTGGGTTTGTGGTGTTAATGGGGAAGTCTGTTACATATCCTGTGATGATTTCTTAACTCCACTACTTATTTTAGATTTTCAGAAGCTGAGTTATTTCACCAGTGTTTAAATTTAGATATTTAAGTTGGAAGTGTGAAAGACTGATGTTTGAACTACAACTGAACCATCTATTTTCTTTTCCTTAAAATAATTTTAAATAAAATCTTTAAATTACTCATTATCACTGTATTCCTTGATGTATTCATATAATGACAAACTTGTAATACTATGTAATAGTATATTGTATAGTTTATATTTTAACATTTCCTTTTTCCTCAGGGCCACTAAATATATTTTCTAGATCTTCCCTGCCCATGTCTTATCAGTCTTTGATCCATAATGGTTTCTCACACCTCTGTTACTTAATCAGAATCTGTCTGGATGAGGCAGTAGCATTGCTTCAAAGCTCTTTAATCATTGTATTGAATTAATGCAATTACATGCCTGATGCATTAGAAATCTCACCTCTGGTCTCCATATTTGCAGCTTCTTTTGAGTTCTTTGTAGCCTTTTTTTTTTTCCACTATCCTTGAGGCAGGATTTCTAGCCTCTACAGGCTTATCTATTAATGTTACTAAACAGAGCAGTATATAGAGAGATGTTTGCAGTAGGAAGAAGAAAGAGTTAGAATAAATAGCATACTAGCAAATAAAATAAGTGTTGCTTTATTTTCTTAACTAAATGGATTCACTATAGGTGTAATTGAAATGGGTTGTGTATTCAAGAAGGAACTTCTACTGTTCCAATACCATACTCCTGAGGTTTGAAATCCAAGTGCTTAGTTATACATGTAAATTGCATATGGTTATCGTTCCTTGCAATAATGAAACACTGAGTCCCTTGCATTTCAAAGGGAAAAGGCTCCAAGGGAGTTGAAGGTAACTCAGAAGGAAATATTCACAAGGATAAAATTTACAAAGAAATAACTTTCAATCGTAAGCAAAGTGTATTGTGATAAGAGGCAGGTATAGCTTTTTCGGTATTCCTTTTGCCAGTGGTTTGTGGTACTACTTTTCAGAATATTCTTGGCAGGGTTGGATCAATGCATCTGTAATGACATCAGTGGAATAGCAATAACAATTTATGTTATCTGAGGATCTTTCCCTTTTTATTTAATTCTTATCCAATTCAGTTTTGTCCTCAATTTATAATGGTTACTATTCCCAAAGAGAATTTCGCCATTCTAATTTAATCCATGCTTATTTTAACCTACTTTTGTCCAAAATAAATGAAGCACTCATAGATATCTCCAAAGAAAAAAAATATTTCATCCCTATCAGTCATAGACCTGTAGTGACAAAGAGATTAGGAAGAACCGATAAGAAACACTGATGCAATACAGATGCAGAATGATATGGGCACTCTATCAATGAGGGTTAAGCTGATGTCTTGTTCTAAAGTTGATGGCCTGCCGATTCTGAAACATCATCAGAAGTACATTTTTTTCCTGATTTTTTTTAATTTTACATTTAATTCTTAAGAGCTAGGTTAAAAATAATATTGCTCATATTACAGCTCAAATTAATATTATTTTTGCCACAATATTTGGTTATGGTTTAGTTTTAATGAAGAATGCTTCTTGAGTTGTGACATCAGTAATAAATATAACAACTTTTCTTTGGCTCTGTTTTATGGGGCCTGGTAGGGAAGGCCTTTCAGTATTTTCAAGGGAAGCTAATTAAGGGCATTGCTGTAAGGTTTACTGAGCAGTTATGAAATATATGATATTCACAATTGGAGGCTTTTAATTAGAAACTTTTCTTTTCCCGTTTCCAGCTGTTTGGCCTGAGATGTGAGAGGGAGGATTTAGGAAACCACAGAAATGTGTGATGAGGCTGAGGAAATGTATGACTGAGGGACGATGAAGAATAGTTACATCAGGGCACTGAGAGAATGTAAACTGTGCATGAGGGAGCTGAGGTCACTGGGGGATGTAGGAGTAGAAGAGATTGCAAGCTAAGGGGAAACATGGACGAGATCAGAGAGACAGACGGTGGTGGGTGCATGCAGTGATTAGGGAGATGAGGGATTGAGGTAACAGGATGAAAAAAGAAATGGAAAAATGTTAATTTCCCCCATGTATTCTACCATATCCTGTATAGATTTAACTCCTACACTAAAAAATGTCTTTTTGCATAGCTACCATCTGCAGCACATGAGCTCTGCTTGGGTCAGGCTCATAAAACACACTGGGGTTTAACCTTACTACAGCAGACATTATGATCAGCCCAGTTTAAACTGGTGTTCATTAAAACAAATCATAAGCAGAAACTGCTGCCAATAGGGAGTTAATGTTGAAAGTATGCTTCAGTGGAGTCCAGCCAACAAAATACCGTTTTCCATACAAAAATTCATCACCTTTTGAAAACCCAAACGTTAGGGAATCTGGTAATGAATGGTTTAAGAGATGCAGCCAGTTCACAACTGAAATGTAATCCTTCCCTACTTCTTTGCTGCCGTACTCAGCATATGCCCACCCATCCCAACTTAAACAGTCCCTGAGTAAAGCTTGCAAAAAATGTATGCAAAGGTCAGAATAGCAAATTGCTATAAAAAGTCCACTGTGGGAATCAAGTATGACAGGTGATCAGCGTTAAGGAAACAAAGAATGTGCTGTAAAGGCATTGCTCTCTCTCCCTGCCCTAAGTGGCCTTGAAATGGTCTATCTCAATAAGAAAATCAAATAATGTTCTGCCTTATTAATAAATGCATTTTTTATATTGCAATAGATTTCATTAAGACATTAGATTTGGCTTTCTAATCGTTACTATATGCTGCACATCAAATTGTTCCATACATTTTGCCCATACTGCTATAAAGAAAGCAATGTTCAGACTATTTTAATAACACTGGGGAGAAGGTAGAGGATGATGAAATTATCTTCTTTCATGTTACACATGTCGGTAAAGGTTCCTTTTCCAAATCTTTTCTCTTCTTACAGAGGATCTTCCAGATTGCCTAAGGTTGAGCATGTTTTATGCTGTTCTTCACCGGACAGAAATCAGACAAATCAGAGGAGACTTTTTTTTTTTCTTTTTTTTTTTTTTTCCCCCAGTGGAAAGCAAATGCCTTTGGCCAGCAGTAATTGCATTTGCAGCTCTAAAGTTGCCTCTGGCTCTGCCATGCATCTAACTAAATATCCTTTTTCTCAGTGAATCACAGGGTTTCTTTGTTTTCAGCTAGTTACAAATGTCTTGTGCAATGCGTCTCCTGAAAAGCTATGAAAAATGCTTCATACAATGTGAATAAGGATGGCAAATTTAAAGCTCATTTGACCAGGTGCAGGCTGCCCACTTTATGCACCTCATTTAGGAAATGCAATCCATTTTTCTATTAATTGTTGCCAGGTGACTCTCTGTTTAGTCTATACAGTCAACGGAAAGAAGGAGACACCTCATTTACACATCTTGACTTGCTCTTAATAGTGGACTCTACCCAATACAGCTGGTTTTGGAGGTCATACATAGATTTTCTTCGAGTCATGAATCACAAAACTACAGAAAGCCCTTCCTATTTGGGTTCCAGTTCCAACTTTAAAAATTTAGGGAGGCAGAATCCTGTGGAAATTGTGGCTGAAGCTTCCTGGGAGTTTGTTCTATCCTGCCATGGAAGAGGTCTTTCTTTCCTAAATACAGAATGGACCACACAGCAACCATTTGGCCTCAGAAAACTCAGCTGATCACCTCTTGCTTGGATGGTAGTTGGGACACTGTAAATATCAGTGATAGGTGCACCGGATTTTGCTTTCGTAGTCCTCTAGGTATCAAAAAGGAGAGGCAGAAATGATTTCACACCTCTTTCAACGAACAATGTTTACTGGGACATATATTTTGTATGTGTGGCTGTAGATGTCCCTTTCAAACAAAGCAAACAAAAATGAAGCAATCCATGAGCTCTGAACACTCGTGGAAAACTTATTTTTTAACAAATTACTTCTCAAGGCATACATATCTAGAAAACTCAGAGGGTCTGGAGCTTCTTAGAACTTTCAGTCTTTCAGATAGATAAACTCACTCACTAAGCAGCACCCATGTAGTGTCACTCAGTAGCATGTCATTGTCTCTTATGTGAAAAAGGTTTTAGAGTAATTAAATACAGTTGCAGGGAGAAAGAAAACTGAAGATTATTGATATAAATTTAACCCATTTTTCTCCTTTGATAAAGAAGTCACTTTGAATAAGATTCAATCTTCATCACAAACAAGCAGTTTTCATTTCGTATAAAAATAATATTTAATGATCTAGTATGCTGGTTCTTAGAATTCATGATAGAGCATTTGTCAACTGCTTGATATAAATGACAGATGTTTATATGTAATAGAGCAGTGGAACAAATTTTGTTAAGAAGGGTATCAACCAGATGTTCAAAATATTGTCGTTTTGAGAGGAAAACGACTTTTTACATTGTCTATGACTCATGAGCCAAAAGAAAATGTGTTTATCACAGGAACTCACACTTGAGACCTTATCCTTTCAGCAGCAGCATAAAAATGATAAAGTACCCGGCATAAGAAAGTATCTAAACAGCACTTACATTTTACGAATACTTGTGGGACCATGGTATGAAATCTTTCACACTTCCTTTATCTGCATTATTTCAGATTTAAATCTAAGCACAAAGGGTTTAAAAGCATTCCTGCCTGTTACATCTGCCTAATTATTTTTAATCAATCATAATGAAATCTGAAGGATTTTGAGGAGTGAAAAATGACACAGTACTTTTTTTTCCTTCAACTTTATTACTGAATGCAGAGTAATGAAAATATTTTAAATTGCCTGTGTTCCTCTAAGTGATATCTGCTTATTATGCTGAGAAAGGGTTAAAGGACTTCATTTTCCTTAGTCCTTGTGGTAGTTCTGGCAACGTTTTCCTTCTCTGTTAAGCGAAATGTGAATGGTAATCCAGGAGCTGCAGATTTTACCCCAATTAACGCTCAGAGTCGCTTGAAAAACAACAACTAAAACCACTTTAATTTCAACTTGCAGAAAGTTGGATTTAATCCCCTGTTTTAGGGATTGAATTGATGCCATAGAATACGGAGAGGGTCCCTTGTTAAAATAGATTAATTCTTTGAAAGTATGCAAGAGGTGGATGGAATGGAAGAGAGTCCCCTTTGATAAACATTCAGCATTCAGTTCCTCATTAGTCTGCTAGGGTTATGCATTTTGAGAGTCAAATGAATGTTGTTTGTCTACGAAGACTTATTAACAGATGTCCATGATGACCTCAAGACTGAACATGTTACTCCAAGGCCAGCAGTGTATGTAAAAATGTTCAGAAAACTGGCTGTATTTTGTGATCTTTTCACTAAATTCTTCATGTCTTCTCTACCCCCACAATATGCCGTGTTGCTTATGGTCACATTCCACAACAAAAATAGGATTATATGACCTCTGAGAATTCTTTTTGGCAAAAACAGTGATATGAAAACTGAATTTGTCTTCCACCACAGTTGACATAAATGGAAAACATTTGTGTGTGCACTTAGGACAGCTTTCACAGGTGCTTAAAAGAATCTTGATCCGAAAATAGTGGTAAGACAAATTCATGCATTTTGATTCTTGTTTTCAAGATTTAGTGTAATAGATGAAAAAGTCAGAGGAATGTCCTGTTAATTGCAACTTTATATATATATAAGTAGATATAACTAAATGCATCCTTCCTAGATTAGATGATTATTTTAGTAATTTGGTGCTACACTTAAGGAACACTTAAGGAATATCAGTAATGTAGACGCCAAGACAGAGTGCAGGCCCCTTGCAATGTCCTTTCCAATCTCCAGGAGAAAACATGAACTATCAGCGATGGTGATAGTCCATGTGATGAAAAACAATAAAAGAACAAGTTATAGCCCAACACTGTTCATTCAAATGTTTAAGGTCCTTATGAAAGCTTAAGAAATGGGAAGAACATATGATTTCCTTAGATCACTTTCACTGCACAAGTCATTGGCACTGCACTTCACTGGAGTGCAAAAATGCCAGCAAAGCTATAAGTCAGGTATTTGTAGTTTATTTTATTAGTACTAGGCTGAACCACAAAATAGATAAAACAGTTTTATGGCTTACATCTGGTTGAATAATAAAACATATGGCTCTGGAGTAAAGCATGTGCAGCTGTAATTTACTGTAAATATCCAACTCAAGATAGCTATGGAGATAAAAAACTTATGGCATGCACTCAGGGTTTATCCCACTATCCATCACTACTTGAATATTTATGATACTCTGACATTTGTGGTTTATATGTTAATTAACCACTCTTTAAGAGTTTTCTTTAGGGCATTCTCTTCTATGTAGTACAGATATGAGTTCACAAAGAGCGGACACTACTGGACTCATTATTTTTCTCTTAATATATCTGTTTAGCAAGTCCTTCATTACAGAGTGATTAGAGTAATGGATCAACTGTTGAGATTGTAAGACGTTTTCCAACAGAGACTAAAATGTGACATCTTCCCCATTTTTTTTTAATGCTTTCCTCGATCAGCTTTTCTATGAACATGAGCAGTGTGCTTCTTGGCTTGTTTTCATTCATTTATTTATTTATTTATTGAGGGCAGGTCTGATGGTGACATGAGATTAAATAAATAAGGTTTTATTTCTTTTGGGGCAGTACAACTAAAAAGTGATGTTTTGTTTTTTATTTATTTATTTATTTGTCTATCTTTTGCATTCACAAACCAAGAATCTTGAAGGAAACACTTTTGGACTCTTTTATATAATACTCTGGAACTGGACTGATATGCAGGGTGGGGTTTTTTGGTCATATCTGAATGTAAAAGTTTGTATTGGTGTTTCATTAATCATTTGATTGACTGGGTGGGGTGCTCCTGAGTTCTTCTGTCTGCTTAAGTTCTAGACAGACTGAGAGATCAAAGATTAGTTCTGAATTTGAAATCTTTGATTCAGAATTTTTTTCTGTGTATTTGGACAAAGATCTTTGTCACAAACAAAATTAGAGAGGACTTTATTCCTGGGTCAAATCTGGATGTAGCTAAAGTGGGTGAAACACCAGGGACACTGCAAACACTGTTTAAA
Source organism: Anser brachyrhynchus (assembly GCF_964034855.1). Lineage (NCBI taxonomy): Eukaryota > Metazoa > Chordata > Aves > Anseriformes > Anatidae > Anser > Anser brachyrhynchus. The sequence goes on from NC_137694.1 coordinate 151,805,451, forward strand.
GATTGCTGTAAAAAGTGGTACCAGATTTTCAAATACTCATCTTTTACAATTTGTGGTTGGCTTTGATCAGCTTTGATGCTAAAAGGTAGCCTGAACCCATGCTAGCACTGAACTCAGAAGATGATTTTATTACTCCATATTGTCAGATATGGTTTGTGTTCCTTACCACCTTACAATCCAGACCCTGCTGTTGCTGTTGCAATAACTTCTAGTAGACATTTCTTGTTTCTCTCTGAGAAAGTGAAAAAAAAGCTTTGGAAGTTCCGCTCTGCCCACTGAACACTTTCATTTTCTAACCATGTTTGCTTTGGAAAATATGTTATTGGAAAAGATACTTTGGCCTTAGAAACCTTCACAGGCCTCTAAAGCAAAACCCAGGTGGTTCACAGTGGATGATATTCTCTAAAGGACAGTACAAACCCCAAATCATTTACCTACTTCCCAGGAAGATAGGAAAAGACAGGATCAGTGAACTCCTTGCTTCACTTTTCTCAGTTCACTATCCCCTTGCAAGGGCTCTGTCAGACCTTTGTAGTGTACTTAATTCTCCTTTGAGATCATTCTTGAAGGATCCCCTTGAAGAATTTCTCGTAGCAGAGAAAATCTCCTGAAGGCAAATGTCATACCAGAGAACAAAGGAATGCCATACATGCAGAGATGAACATCTTCTTCTGCTCCTTCCTCTCTGAAGGAAGTAGTTTCCCCATTTTCCACACCCTTGGGTAAGAGGTGCTGTGGCTTTGAGTGGGGAACTTTGGTTCAACAGTTTCTACCTTTCCAGACTCTGTAGTGAGTGTTGAGTTCTGAAGGTTTCCTCGGTGTAAAAAAATGTTTGGTTGGGAATACAGTTCAGCCTATGGAAAGTGAACTTGCTGATCCATTAGTGAAACATGAGTGTCAGAAGGAATGTCAGTGAGTGAAGTACTGAAGCTAATTGCAAGAGAAAGCTGGAACAACTGAAAGGTAAAACCCTGTATTTATCCAAAGAAGATTCCTTCAGTCATAATGAGTCAGGGATGTAAATGACACCTCTTAGTCTGTCTGAAAAAAAGTTCAGGGGTATATGATTGTTCCTGCAGATTAAAAAGAAATAAATAAATAAAGCAGAAAGAGAGAAATCAAAAGTCTCTATGAGACCTGGAGACACTAGGTCTGCCACTGCAACTTGGATTTCCTTTCCCTCCTTCTGCTAAATGTTTGGCCCAAAACCCTATCCCAATCAAAACCAGTGTGGTTTTTATCCATACTTGAGGGATAATTCATTATATGGTGCTCTGTCCTTTGGAGCTATCTTTGAAAAGCAGCTGCAGTTTTCAGGCAGTGCAAAATGCAGTACTGATCCTTGAAATCAGACAATGGGTAATAAGAAATGCAAACTTCTAGTCCAATCCATATTCATAACCAAGGACTAGTTGTCTACTTTCTTTAAAGGATGTTTCATGATATTGTCTATGATGCCTAAAACCCTAGCTGATTTGTATCCTAGCTATTTCATGTATCAGTTCTTCTGTTACTCCAAGGGGTTTACAACATACTACATTTTAGATGGACTGTGATCCAGGCAAGCATATACTAATACTTGGCTGCAGTGAGTTGCAAGAGTCTAAGAAATGCTTGCTTTATTTTCCTATGGATTGGTGGAATTAGCAATGGGGATAATGTTATTGTTATGGAGGGAATTTCTTATTGCTGAGTGTCTAGGACCCAATGCATATATATATATATATATATATTTATTTATTATTTTTTTTTTAGAAGTGATTCATTTTAGTTTGGTGAGGTTATCTGGGCAGAGAAATGATGGACGCATTTCTGGGTTTATGACATTGCTGTTGCTATTTTTCTTCAGCAGCTGGGGGGAGCAAGAGAGCTGGATTCTCCTCGTGACCCCATATTAGAGTATCCACCCCAATCATTTGCTATAAAAGAAAATAAGGAAATCAAAAGGATGAAAATTAATCAAACAAAGAAGAAAGACCTTGAAAAAAAATCACTGAGAGAGGCTTATCTTAAAACAATTTCACAAGAAAATAAGATCAAAACCAAAGCAAATTGCATGCAACCTATGAACCCAGAAAAGCAACAATTACACAACGAGACATTTCACAAAAGACTATGCCCTATTATTAACTTTTCTTACTCAGCTACATACTCAGTCACTAATTATGATGGAGTTGTGGACAGAAAGCAGATTGATCAATGCAGAATCTCGTGGAAGACAATGAAAAAAAACAGCAAAACCAAAACAAAACAATTAAAAAAAAAGCCCTTATCAATAAAATTTGTGCCAAGCTACAGAAACAAATGAAATGCAAATTTAACAAATTAACCATGTGATTAACACACAGTGGGATCACTACAAGCATTTTGCTTTGCTGCTTGCCAGGATGTAATCCTACTGAGAGTTATTGCTGCCTCAACATTTCTACAGTAGTATCATAAAAAGGATTCAGTGACATTACAGAATCTGCAGCCCCCTACTTTCAAAGCTGTAGTTTGAAACAAACCTGTGTTTTAAACATTAAGACACTTTTAGTACTACTTAGATCTTAGATCTCTAGAAAGGGGGAAAAAAAAACAACAAAAAAACTTCTGGAGCTGATTGTGGTCTTGAATTTGACATCACTTTCATTCTGTTCCTTTTGAAAACTGTTTCTGAGTCAGTGTTTGGCTCAACCTCCTTAGAATGATAAAAGCCTCCCATCAGTATTGATGGGACTGTAGGTTGGGATTCTAAAGATTAATGATGTAAAATGAAGGGTATATAACCAAGGTGTATAGAGAATCCAGAATTAAAACACAATTTCCTTTCTTGAGTTGTGCCCAGCATTAAATAAGAGAATCCAGCTCTCAATTTCTTTAATGTGTGAGAGGATGGGAATTCCTCAGTTGGAGTCTGGGATTTTAGGAAACAGAAGCCTCCTCTGTGGCTTTGGACATTCAAAAAGGGTTCAACAGATACAATATTTAAGTCAATGTCACCAATGCCATTTAATCACATACAAGTTAAATAATGAAAAACAGTGCTTGAAAATAATTTTCAAATAAATAAATGAACAATGGCTTTTTTAATAATAGATCATTACACTACTTACAACTTTTTTCTTATTTCAGTCACAAGTAGGCTTGCAGTTTTTGCATGCAGACGTAAGAAAAATGAAAAGTTTATTCAAGCCAGTGCAGGATGATGACTTAGACATATCTGTGGCCGGTTTCAGGATTGTGCAACATCTTTAGTGCCACTTCACAGGAAACTTCATTTCTTTTCTCAGTTTTCCCACATAACATCCAATTATTAGGTTTTATGAGAGTAAAGTGATTTTCACTTTGAATGCATATTAAGGAGAACACGTTTTCATTTTATGGACCTGTAACACTGACTCTTTACTAAAGGAGAATAAAATACTTAGGAAATGTTGTTACAGAGTGTGCATGGAAACAGCAGTTTGCATATTATTGCCAATTCCTTTAAACAGTCATATTCTTACTTCCATGAAAGTATCAATAGACATGATTTTTTCTCTCAGCAGAGTTGCACTGAAAACTGCTGCTATACTGATGATGAGTATATAACCTTAATATAGATGGAAAGGAGAACAAAAATGATCACACTCTGAGCCATGATGAAGTACTGCAGAGTATGATGGCTAGAGAGGGCATTCTTATACCTTATGCTGAGAAAGGCTTCTGCTAGCATTGGCATAACTCAGCACAAAGATGTGGCTTCCACGCACTACACTAGCTGGTTCTGACCATTTTGGCATCTTCTGTAGTAGTAAATTAAACATGTCTGGGACTGTTCTCTGGCCAGCTGACAGGGAACAACTAATGCCAATATTATTAAACTCTCTCTCTCTCCTGCTAAGAATGATCTCTGGCCACTGCTGACTCCTGAACCATGCCCAAGAGTTGCTTGGGAGGGTACTAATTGGCATAGGCTGAAACCATGTCACAGGCTGTTGTGATAGTGATACTCACTTAGAAGCATTTACAGTTGATTTTCAGTGCCTAGGTATGTCTGTTGGTATATCTCTTGGGACAGTTGAATTTATTATTGTGAACATAGCCTAAACACTGAACACGAGAAAAGAAGTGGCTGGTGCCTTGATGTTCCATCTAAAGTTTATTAGGTGAAAATCTTGTGTTTATTTCACATCTACAAAATGAGCAAAAGTATTTCTGCACTTCACAACGTATCAAGAGAACAAACACAGTAAAGACTAGGAATGATATGATAGTGAGGCCTGTGATTTCTGTAATTAGAGAAAATAACTGCATCCTTCTGTGTTCCATATAATTTTTAATTTTTATTTTCTTTCCATTCCAGGAGTTACAGGGAATGAAGCAGAATGAGGGAGCATAATGGGTTGCCAGCTTAGAGTATTCCTTTGTCATCTGGAGAAATATGACATTTTTCCAGCTCTGCTTTTCTTTACCAGATTGTGGCTAGTTCTGGGTCAACATGTGTAATATAGAAAAACATTCCCTGCCTTCCTCCTTTTTTGAAAAAAAACCAAAATTTTATTAGTTCTAGATTTTGTTTTAATATCATTTGTAAAGGAAAATTCACCTCTTTTTAATAATCAGCCAGCCTAAATTCCAGGCTGGAATGTGCTCTTATAGCCAAGGCTCAAGTATAAAACCACTGAAAAGGAGGGAAGAGATTTACAATGGAAATTCTGACAATCACTTTGCAATAATAGGGCTTGGAGACACCTGCTTTAATCAAGATGGTGTGAATATTTAAAGTGGTCTATTTCTTGATTTTCAGTTCAACTGATGAAATCATAATTTCCAGTGAAATATTTTTTTTTTTTTTTCCTCAGGGATGCATGAGAAAGAGAGAAAGTGAGAGATTCTAATTTTCTATTCACTTGGTAGAAATAAATTACAGCTTCCTTAACCCTCTGGATTCCAGGGCTGGCAGATGGAGCTGAAGGAATTACTTTTGATTAGGAGTGGTTCTCTGAAGTAGTGATAGTGAAGCGCAGAAATGTGTCTGGATTGGGATGATGATAACTCAGGTGGTGTGATCATAGTTCCTTCCAGACATGGGAATGACTTACTACATTTTCTTCATATCTGGTAGCCACTGATGCATTGCAGACAACACAGGGTAATTTGGGCTTCTGTGGAAAGACAGTTGTTGACTAGGGAGGCTGATTTACACTACACTAGATTTTATTTCCATCACTAGTGGAGCGATTCTAATGATTTTTAGGTGCTGGCAGCTGATTCTGGCCATGCTGAGTGAAGATATTTTACTAAAAGTGAAGAGAATCAATGAGGACATGTAAACCTTTTCAAACAAAGAGTTTTACCTTTGTGAAAGATAAATTAGGAAGCTCTACTTACATCCACAAAGCCATGCCATTTAGTTCAGCCAAGAATCGACTTCAGCAGTGTAAAACAGATGACTTATTTAGCAAGCTACTTTAGAGAGATATATGACTGACAAAAATGTGAAGATTGTATGTGTTGTGAAGTGCATCTCATGCCCTGTGGAGAAAATAGGAAGAATGCATGGCAGAGATAAAGGATGCTGAAGTAAAAATAAGAGACTCCAGAGAGAGTTAAAGTTATCTAATGTACACTATCGCCAGGATAGGTTATATGGTTTATATGTCTTAATCATAACCATAATATCAAAAGATTAAAATGCAAAGAGAACAGAGCAAAGGGAATGTTGTTTTAGTTGAGTAGTTTAAAAATTACTTCAGTACTACCGTATTTTAGTTCTGTTCTGCATCTTTTATTCCTCTAGTCTCTTGATGAATGAGCATAAATAGGTTAAAACCCACCAATATCCAACTTCCAAGTTTATCTGAGCTTTAATATAAATTGTAATGTTATAATATTTAGCTAAGTGGCTTTTTAGCTGATTTTTTTCCAATTCATTCCCAGTTGCTTCTCTGGCTGCTATCTATTATTTAGATAATAATGTACAGTTCCAAGAAGTAACATGCAATCTCTACTGGATGGAAAAGTAATTACTTTTTGACTATGGCCTAATTGTACTGTTCAGTTCTGTCCTGCTTTATTTGATCTGATTTGACCTTCTTATTCTGTGACCATAGAAACAACTCGAAACACATGAGGCACAGCAGTTAAGGATGTTTTTTCTCTAATTCCTTCTACCGTTTTCTTGCTATTATTTCACTACATTTTCTTCCTGCATTTTTTCCCCCCAGGGGTTGAAGCAATCTTCTTGTAGTGGCTTTCATCTTTCCTCATGCTTTTCCTTACTTGGTGGCTGTTGACTTTTTAATTGGTACAAACGTAATTCTTCGAAACAACCATGGTCAATGACCATTAACTTCTCTTCGATGACCTGAACTGTCATGCTAATCATTCTTTTCTGCTTTGATATGTGCAAATAATGGGTCTTATCTAGTTAAACAATAATAACTTCTCTATCCTGCACTTGGCTCAGTTTCATGGTTTAGTTAAGGATTTGAATTTAAGAGGAAATTTGATATTGACCTAAACTAAGAAATGTGCAAACTCTGTGGAGGACAGAAGTAGAGTTCGAGATGGTCATGATAAACTGTGAAAAGAAATTTTGCAAAGTAAAGCCAATATAGATAAGTATGAAGTGCTATGCCAAGGAAAAAAAGAAAAAAAAAAAAAGGATAAAATAGCTGATGATTAATACACAGAAAAGAAGGCAGGAGGTTACCTTGGATCATATCTATCGTACCTTAATTACTGGAGTCAGGAGAAATTTCTTGTGCTCTTACATACATGCCAGGCACCTGCAAATTCAGATTAGAACAGGACCCACATGCATGCAAGCAACAACGCCCCAAGATCCCTGTCTCTATCCACAGAAAATGTGTTTGTGGCACACTGCTCCCTGAAAAATGATGTCAGCAGGATCCTGTGGTATCCTACAGCAAGCACTCATCAAATACAAAATCTTAAAGCATCCGCTGTGCAGCTGCTGCAAAAGAAGAAAGGAAATCCTGTTCAGGAATATACTGATTGGAGTATTGTATATGTGAAAGGGGATGTAATTATTTACTTCCCATTAGTATTTCATCAGCTCAAGCTCCATCTTCACATGCAGGTATCACACAGTTATGGAAAGGACCTCAAAGCAACCTTTACCCATTAAACTAGAGTAGACTTAAATGCCTCTGCTACTTTAGGAGTGGTATGGAACGGTGTCACAAGGAATTCCGGCTTTATTCATTCTTACTGTTGATTCTGAATATTGTATAATTTCTTTTTTACTGATTGTTTTTTGTGATTGTTTTTAATTTACATCTCTGATAAGTTACATTGCTGTAGTAAAAATTAATCTTTGGCCTGCATTTCCAAGTTTTTTCACAACTTCGGTAAAAATATTTCAAAGGATGTCATTCTGACACATTTTTGGTAAAAAAATACAATAGAAGACATTATTTTAATTATTTTTTTCTTTAAACTTTGTGAAAGATTTTGGCCAGATATTTTGCTATAAAACAAATTTTAAAATGAGAAATTTCTACTAAAAAAGTACTTATTAGTTTTGTTTTCTTTTTTACCCTCTGTACTCTTTTTCTGTTTCTTAAATAACTTATGTTATCATAAACATGTCCACCAAAATGGGTGTATCTTTATGTATAGGTTAATTAGTGCCTACCTTGTACCACTATAATGACTGATGATCATGAAAATAAGATTTTTAAACCTAACAGTAAATGAAGGTAATGTTCCCTCCAGGATCAAGCATGTTAAAAAATTTGACTTTATGAATAGTTCTCTGAGGATGTGGATTTATACTGAAATTACTCTAAAGAAACTGTGCATGCAACCTTCCCTTAAGCAAAAAGAAAAGTGTTTTACTTCTATCATCCTCATTGTTATCTATTTCTTTATGTTTATCATCAATGGTTAAAAAGGCTGTTTTCAGACAATTCCTGTCAAAAAAACTGAAATCATAAATGCATGCTCTGGCTTATTTTGCAATGTAACTATGCTTTAAAAATAGCAGCTTATCTATGGGGAGGATCTCTAAATCAAACTGGTGGAGCAACAGTACTGTTTTTGATGCTATTGAGAGTCCTTGATGCTTTGCCATTAAATTATGGAGTGGTGTTCTCTGAAGAAATGACGTGTTTTGTGGTGAGGGGGAGAGAGAGAGAGAGAATGCAAGAAAGAGAGAAAGAGAGGGAGAAAGAGAAATAAATAGCTTGAGAGAAAAAAGAAAATGAGAGCAAAAAAAAGAAAATGAAAAAATGAAGGAAAGAAAGGAAGAAGGAAAAAGAGGTGAAGGGAAGAAAAGAGAAAATAAGTAAAGAAGGGAAAAAAGAAAAAAAGAAAAATAAACCCTCGTGTTTGCCAATGTTTTGTAGGTCTGGTTGTTCCAGCAGTGCTATTAGAGCCCACACCAAGAGCTGTTTTGGGTCCTGGGGCAAACAGACTCTTCTCCCCCTCACTCCTCACCTGGAAAAATACCTGGGTGGTCCTGTTATGCCACTCCTCTCTCCCCAGCACCCTCTTCCCTCCCTTCTTGCACTGTAGCACAGAAACCTTGCATATGGAGCAGCAGCAGCTGCTATGAAGGAGAAGCTGAAACAAGCCAAGGAGAGGGCTGATGTATGAGGAAGAGTGGTGTCCCCCTGACACCAGTTCTCCCCCAAGAAAGCTGACCCACTACTCAAGGAATCACAGGATTGGAATGCCTATGGCTGTACCCAGCCATTATTTCTCTAAGTAGCATCAGTGTTGTACTTCATTGGTGTACTTCAAGACAGCCTTACATTCCCATCACATTTGCAGTGGTCCTGAAGATAACGGCTTTTTCTAATTACTGTGGCTTCATCACAGGTTGTTGTGTCCATCTGGACTGAAGCACAGTGCATCTGCATTTAGACAGTATTGCTGTTCAGGAAACCCAAGGGAGCCCAACTGATTATCTGATGAAATTACATAGCTTTTATGTTTCTTCCAGGCTTTTTTTTTTTTTTTTTTTAAGTAGGAAACATAATGGTGTGCCAAGTTTTCTAGAATTAAATCCTCTCTGTTTTGAAGATTGTGTTCTTAAACTTGAAATTAAAATTTTAAATCCATGGAGATCAGTTAGAATGGAAAAAAGTTTTGTATTGTCACATTTTAGTAGGTCACAAATAATGATTTATGTGGCTGAAAAAAAGATATTTTGTTCAATGAGGTTTCATTACACTGAAAAAAAACTGATCACAATAGTACCATTAGCCTAATCACACTTGGAGAAAAAAAAAAAAAAGAGAGAAAAGCTGGAGAATTGTGCCTATGAGAAAGAACACTTAAAACTTCCTGCTATTTTAAAGCATGAAGGCTATATTCAGTTGTTGTTTAACTGAAACTCTGCCGTATTCTACTAAATATAAGCTTCTCCAAGACAAGATGCTAATCTATATCTAATACATGAATAAAGTAAAATATGATGTGAGAGGCAATAGAGATTTCTGTAGCTCACTGGTTCACTGTTTTAAGGGAGAGAAACCTAGCAGAAATCTAATTTTACAAAGAAATTGCTGAAAGAATGGTTGTAATAGGATGGATATAATAGAACAAGGTATTTAAAAATTCCATGCTCAGTTGGATAACAAGCACTTCAAATTATATCTGGTCACTGAGATGTAGTTGCCAAGCCACTCTCCATCATATTTGAAAAATCATGTCCCTGGTGACTGGAAAAAGGGAAACATCACTACCATTTTTTGAAAGGATAGAAAGGAAGACCCAGGGAACTACAGATCAATAAGCCTCACCTCTGTGCCTTGAAAGATCATGGAAAAGATGCTCCTTGACACTATGTTAAGGCACATACAAGACAAGGAGGTGATCTGAGACAGCCATTATGGCTTCACAAAGGGCAGATAATGCCTGACCAATCTGGTGGCTTTCTATGACGGAGTGACTGCATCAGTTGACAAGGGAAGACCGACAGATGTCATATGCCTGGACTTCTGTAAGGTCTTTGACACAGTCCCACAGGAGTTCCCGACTTCCAAATTCGAGAGAGATGGATTTGAAGGGTGGACCATGGATTTGAAGGATGGACCATTCAGTGAATAAGGAACTAGCTCGATTGCTGTACCCAGAGAGTGGTGGTCAATGGCTCTATGTCCAGGTGTCAGCCAAGGACAAGTGGTGTCCCTCAGGGGTCTGTCCTGGGACCCGTACTGTTTAATATCTTCATCAACAGCATAGACAGTGGGATCAAGTGCACCCTCAGTAAGTTTGCAGATGACACTAAGCTGAGTGGTGGTGTAGTTCACACAACAGAAGGAAGGGAAACCATCCAAAGGGACGTGGACAACCTTGAGAAGTGGGCCCATGGGAACCTCATGAGATTCAACAAGTGCAAGGTGCTGCACCTGGGCTGGGGCAATCCCAGAGTATGGTACAGCCTGGGAGAAAAACTCAGTGAGAGCAGCCCTACGGAGAAGGACTTGGGGGTTCTGGTGGCTGAAAAGCTTGACATGAGCCAGCAGTGCACACTTGCAGCCCAGAAGGTCAACTGTGTCCTGGGCTGCATCAACAGAGGAGTGGCCAGCTGGTTGAGGGAGGTGATTGTCCCCTGCCGCTCTGCCCTTGTGAAGCCCCACTTGGAGTGCTGCACACAGGTCAGGGTCCCCCAGCACAAGAAAGAGGTGGACCTGTTAGATTGAGTCCAGAGGAGGGCCACAAAGATGATCAGAGGGCTGGAGCACCTCTCCTATGGAGAAAGGCTGAAAGAGCTGAGGCTATTCAGTGTAAAGAAGAGAAAGCTCTGGGGTGACCTCATGTTGGCCTTTCAGTCAAATGGAGAGCAACTTTTAACATGGGCAGATAGTGACAGGACAAGGGGGATTGGTTTAACACTAAGAGAGGGGAGATTTAGATTAAGATTTAGGAGGAAATTCTTTACTCAAAGGGTGGTGAGGCACAGGAACAGGTTGTCCAGAGAAGCTGTGGATGCCCCGTCCCTGGAGGTGTTCAAGGTCAGGATGGATGAGGCTCTGGACAACCTGATCTAGTGGGTGGCATCCCTGCCCATGGCAAAGGGGTTGGAACTAATCTTTAAGGGTCCATTCCAACCCAAGCCATTCTACAATTCTAAGAAAGATGCACTTACTTGGAAGCAACTATTACTATTTAACAGCCACTAGCCAGAGCATTTGATATTCAAGAATTTGATTTTTAGTATTAAGGTGACTTTAGTTTGAATATATCTAATGCTGAATGATCTAACAGAATTTTTAAAAATAAAACTCGATGTATTTCTGACCTGAAAGAAGCCAAATACTGCTTTTCCTGAGCTGTATTAGAATAATCAGCTTTTGAGGATGGTGAAGGAAATACCTTAATACTCAAACGATATGGCTGAAAAGCAAATATTCATACTTTCTGGGAAACAGGATATAAAATGAAAGACAAAACAGATTTTTATTTCACTGTATCTCAAGGATTCTTACAAGCCAGACAGAGGCTTGAGTTGTTGGTTAAAGTACAAGCTGACAGTCATTATGAAAAAGGGAAAAGACAGCTTATTTGCTTTTCTGAGATCAGCATTTAACATAATGTGGGAAGAGAAGGTGCTAGGTAAATAAAAGTAATTTGTGGTGCACTGGTCCAGGTTAACAAGAAAGCTTATGTCTGTTGACCTGAACTGGTGTTTGTGAAGTGACTAGATCAAACATGATAGCATAAAACAAGATTTCAAAGACACACAGAGAAGTGGTCTCCCAGTACTACGGCCATTTGATTCAATAGCAAAGTTCTAACTGGTAGGAGGCCTGGTGTGTTCAGGACAATTAAGTGACAAATGGACTCACCCTTTGCAATTTCAGGACATATGTTTGTTAAGTAGAAGAAGTTTGACTTACTAGTTGATTTGTCACAGAGGGATTTGAATTCTCTAGCTGAAAAGAAAATGATAAATGTATTAAGTTGTTTTGCATGCTGTGACAGAGTAGGGGTAATCTCTTGAAAAGCTCCTACATCTTATTTTCAAGAGTCACCAAGGTGTTTAAAGGGGCTTTGGATCAGTGCCTCAGTTGACTGGTGTCTGATTTTTCCTGTCAGTTGCTCCAACAGAAAGTTGTATGACAGTCAGCAAGCTGTCTTGCTTCTCCCTGAGGAATCGCTTACTGACTTGAATCTTAGCAACTATGCATAATAGGGGAGGCTTATACTCTGCACTCTAGAGGCTAAATTGCAGTATTAATGTTGCTGGTCTGTGCAAGTGGTATTAAATCAGCATGGCCTACAACCGGCCTTCTTGGGCCACATGAAATGCCATGGGTCTGTAAGTGCTGAGGCTGGAGCAGGGAGTAGAAAGTGTTGAGGCTGGTGCTCCTGCAGTGTGTCAGCCCTGCCACCCTGTTGCATGAAATTTTGCAAATACTGGGCTAACAGTGAAGTAATGGCACTGTTCATTCTCTGCTCCTTGTCTTCTTTATAGCCTCTCACTTGGTTTGGCTTGATCAGACATCTTAAGACAACGCAGAGAGATTCTGCAAGAAGGATATAAGAAATGAAACTGTAAAACAGTTACGCACCAGCTAGCACAAACAGAAGATAGCTAGAAATCAACAAATGTTAGGTACTTGCATGCTTACCACCACAATGGATGAGGTACCTGAAGATCTGCTGCTACTTGGGCTACCATTTTCAAGGAGGGGGTAGGGCCAGCACCTGTGGCTCCTCCATGAGTCCCATGGCACTGGGAAGCTGCCACCAGCCTCCATATCCACCCATGACACTGACAACTTAACATGGCTGGCTGGGACCTCAGCATCTTAAGCCCTTGCACGCATAAATTTACCCTTTGGGGCCTCACATCTTCCCATGCTGGTGTTTTCCTTCCTGAATCCTTGAGTTATTAGTTACCCTAAACAATCACACTTCTGTCTGTAATGTTGGTCCTTCTCATCTCTGTACAGTTATTCTCACAGATCTTTCTCAGCAGAAAAAGCTCAGGCTGGGGCAGGGAAAAGCTAGCCGTAGGGGCTACAGGAAGACTATAGCATAAACTCTAGACCACAGAAAACGTAGAAACTGCTAAAATGGAATAATTGCACTAAAAATGTAGAGATTCTACTGTTTTTTATATTTTTATTTTTATTTATTTATTTTTTTATTTTCTGCTGCTACACTGATTACCTATTTTACCACTTTCTCTGGATTCTCATTTTTAGGCTAGCCCTTATTTTGGCCATTGTTCTCAGATGACAAAGGACAAACTCATATTTCTATTCATTTGTAAAAGTATACCAAAGGTCTGTTTACCAAATAGGATCAAAATCAAGCAGGCAGCAGCTTCCTTGTTCCATACTCTAAGCATTCTTTCCAGTTATACTCCTCTCAAAACACTCTCCCAAGGTCATACCCTAGCTGTTTGCCCATAGCTTTTTAAGTGTTTGTATTTCCATTTCAGTCTGAGCATAACTCAACCTGCAAAACCCAGCCTATCTAAAAAACTCTTTCTTGGTGTAGAGTTTAGAGTTCATCTCAATTTACTGTAGGCTGGCTTCTTTGTGTTAGCTCTCATAGCTAATGTGATGTAACTTAAACTAGCTCAGCTGTCAGTTGAGGAGAGGGGAGAAATAGAATCGTAGAGTCATAGAATGGTTCAGGTTGGAAGGGACCTTAAAGATCATTTAGTTCCAATCCCACTGCCATGGGCCAGGATGCCACCCACTAGATCAGGTTGCCCCGGGCCTCATCCATCCTGACCTTGAACACCTCCAGGGATGGGGCATCCACAGCTTCTCTGGGCAACCTGTTCCTGTGCCTCACCACACTCGGAGTAAAGAATTTCTTCCTAACATCCAATCTAAATCTCCCTTCTTTTAGTTTAAAACCATTTCCCTTTGTCCTGTCATTATCTGACTGAGCAAAAAGTTGCTCTCCATCTTTTTTATAGGCTCCCTTTAAGTAGTGAAAGGCTGCAATGAGGTCACCCCAGAGCTTTCTCTTCTTTACACTGAATAGCCTCAGCTCTCTCCTCCTTTCTTCATAGGAGAGGTGTTCCATCCCTCTGATCACCTCTGTGGCCCTAATCAACCTCTGCCAGTGAAAAGCGGCTAACCTAAGTCATATTTACTGTAGGACTACAAAAATATATGGGCAGTAACTGGGGATTCAACAATGAATATAACTTTTTATCCAAACTAGTTTGTTAGCATGCTTATGCTTGGGAGCTACATAGAAAACTCAGTGTTTAATGACACTTTCCAAAGCACCAGTTTTGCTCTAAATAGAGTCTTAATTCCTTCCCACAGTTTTCATGCATGAAGAGTATCCATCTTCACTGACAGTGTGCTCTAAGCCCAATTTATGTAGTTATCAGAACTAATAGTATTTATGCAAGTAGAAAGATTAAATCACAGCGATAATGGCTTATGTAACTTATATACAATTTACGGTGGACAATACCTGGAATATCAGAACGGTATAAAGCACTTATTGATGCCCTTATTATGACATGCTTTTTGTGTTGCAGATGAAGATGTGATATGCAAGGCCTGCTGAAAAGAAGAGCACAAAAGTGCAAGAGAATTCATTATATCTATAGAGAGAAAGGGAATAAACCAAAATAAAAAGCATACCACTGATGCTTCCCATGACAGGCAATCAGATAGGGAGGCTGAGTACATCTGAAACTTGTAGGTGCCTCAGGAATTGAGCCAGTGCAATTCTCTGCAGGTCAGAAGGGGATAATAAGAAAATCTGTCAAAGTTGAGGGAAGAGTCAATTTTCTAGACCACAAATCTGATCTAAGCAGAGTCGAGAGACAAGAAGTTCAAAAGGTTAATGCTGCTATGCTTATTTAAGTGAACATTAACACTGTTGTGAGAAAACAGATGGAGAAGAACTGAAGAAATTATTTGACTGGTTAGGTTTATAAACAGTGAGTAAAAAGACAGACATCTCATGCAAAGAAGCTTGTCACAGTGAAAGTGTAAGCTGAGGTCTTATTTTTCTTTTGCTTACAAGTAGTTTGAATTAATGGGTTCCCAATCATCACAATTATGTGCTCCTATTTATGAAATCAGTGGGGAAACATCTGGGTTGTACATAACATTCACTGTCATGTCTTTCATCAGATAAATTAACAGCTCTGTTTTTCAGTGGCTGTAGAAAGAGACAAAAACAACAGAGCACAATGGCACTTACCATTTTTCTGTCAAGATGGAGCCACTATTAGGGATGCTACTATCAATGATGATCAATGTGAAGCAGACGTTTACTGGGAGTCTGTTCCACCACAATACAAGGGAATAAATGGCAAGGTGGAGTCATTTTGTGGATAGATTACAACCTATTGCTCATGACCTGCCTTTATTATATCCTTTTCTTTCCATCTAAAGAGAAGAGAAACCAAAATAACAGCGGTTTCTGTTGCTCTGATGACAGCTTGAGAAAAAGTAATAAGGAGTTCCTACAGCTATAAAAACACAGTGAGGAAAGGGAGCCAAGTTACCCTTGGAGCTGTCACTCTTTGTAAGGCTCTTTTCTTTTCACTTACTTTTGTATAATACTTTATGGCTAAACAGCTATTTTTATAGCCAGATGAGGACATAACTCATTCTTTGAGTAGTCTTGGAGAATCACTGAAGAATTTCTGGTAAATCTTCAAATGGCAAGTCTTATTTCTCATCTGCTTAGATACTGTGTATCTTGAATTTTCAGGCATCTGAAATTATGAGTTGTCTCAAGCTTATTGGACCTGCTGTTTGGATTTGAGCTATGTCCAATTTGAACAAACAGAGAAACTCCAAAAGTGTTTTCACATTTATTTTTTTTAATAATTATTTGTCTTTCATAAAGAAGGTAACAATCTGAAAAGTACTACAACAGAATAGATGAATTATTTTGGAAAGCAGAACTATTTCATACTCCTCATTTCTTTACATCCAATTTTAACTTTTTATTATCTTTTCCATGATGCAGAAGAAGACAGGACTGGGTGAATATTGCACAACAGTATTCATTTGCAGGAATTTTAAATGGCTGTTTGATCTATCCATATCAAGGCCCCTTGTTATCTGCTGCTCCTGCGGTTTCAGACAGAAAGGTTTTTGTTCCTGAGGAGGTGGGAGGAATGGCTGATTTGTGTGAATACCCGTATTTGCATGCGAACGAGGCTATTCCTTCACAAACAAGAGCGTTCATTATTCCTCTGTTTAAAAGGATACACTAACCCAATTAGAGAGCTGGAAGAATATCCCGTGACTTAGCTAACCAATGACATTCTCCAAATAGCAGGCAGGGAATAGTTAAACTGTTATCTGAACCCCCCCCCCCCAGGTTGGCTTTTCCCAAACCTTTGAAAGCTGAACCCTCCTTTTAGGAAAATGGGAACATCTGCACTCTTCACCCCTTCCATGTATTATCAAAAGCATACCAAAATGAACAAATGCTCAGAGAAGTTTATGTGGATCCGCATGTTCAGATACTTCCTCTCCTTCCAAGACATGCTATGAACAGTGTAGGAAGAAACTTACTGTTGTTTTAAACAAAAGAGTGAACTCTTGAAAAAGAGTGCCATCACAGAACCACTGCTTCAGGATTTCTGAAGGCTCAGGCAGGTATCACACTAGCAATATTTACTGTACAGACCATGAAAGAAAAGAGAAAAGACAACTGAGATGAGAGAGCAGATGAAAGGCTGAGACTGTATCTCTACATATTTCCTTATGCTCTGCTCATAGTCAAAGTAGTTCACATTTGATGATGCTGAGAAAATTAGAGTCTACTTACCTAATGTACAGAACACTAATTTCAGACAATACTCATGCTAGTTGGTTGAGGGAAGAGATTGTCCCACTCTACTCTGCACTGGTGCGGCCTCACCTCGAGCACTGTGTGCAGTTCTGAACACCACAATACAAAAAGGATGTGAAACTACTGGAGAGTATCCAGAGAAGGGCTACAAAGATGGTGAACAGCCTAGAGGGGAGGATGTACGAGGAGTGGCTGAGGTCACTTGGCCTGTTCAGCCTGGAAAAGAGGAGGCTGAGGGGAGACCTCATCATGGTATACAGCTTCCTCATAAGGGGGAGTGGAGGGGAAGGCACCGATCTATTCTCTTTATTGACCAGTGATAGGACCCACGGGAATGGTGTCAAGCTGTGATGTGGGATGTTCAGGCTTGATATCAGGAAGAGGTTCTTCACCGAGAGGGTGGTCGTGCACTGGAACAAGCTCCCCAGGGATGTAGTGATGGCACCAAGCCTGTCGGAGTTTATGACTGTGCACTTAGTCATATGGTCTGAATTTTTAGGTAGATCTATGTGGTGCCAGGAGTTGGACTCGATAAGCCTTGTGGGTCCCTTCCAACTCGGGATATTCTATGATTCTATGATTAAAAAAAAAAAAAAAAAAGAAGGTAAATGCTCAGAATAATCAACAGGATCAATAGGCATTTCACATTTTGGAGAGCAGTCTCAAAGCTTATTCATAAATGATTCTCAAACAGAAAAAAAAGCACGTATGTGCTATAAGTATTATTGAGGATGAATAATCCAGCCAGCTGCACTAAGTAGCATGAGAAAAAGTGAGTTCTTAAGTTATTTCTGGCTAAGTTATACTATATATAAGGAGGTTTATATGATTTAGGTAAGATCTGGAAAAATATCCAAACTTCTGAATTTATACTCAAACTTCCTCACCTCTAGGTTCAGGGTAACAGGGAAGATTTATAGAGCCTGGCACAAAATGAAAAAGCAGGCATTGCCTGCCTAATCATCAGTACTCCCAACCCTTTCCGCAGCTGCTATTTACCTCCTCTTTTTTTTTTTTTTTTCTCTAGGGGTTTCTTTTCCACCCTCCTCCAGCCTAACCCCTAGGATATTTAATTAATTTTCAAAATTATCCTCTTTTTATCTCAGCTTCTTTAATTACTATTATTTCTTTACCCTACATTGTTCACTTTATCTTATCATGTGGCTTCTTACGTCTCTGCAGATGTGTTTTCAAGGCTCTTTGCAGCTCTGTACTAGCACTTTGTCTTTCATCACTCTACTTCTTGATTCCTCTTTATTGTGCCTCCTCTTCATACCTTGTTGTTGCATCTATCCCTATGACATTTCCACACTATTCTCTGGGCATAGAGAAAAGTCAAATCAAAACAGTTGAATTCCAGGAAGTGATATTGGCATAACAATGTATAGGCACTGTATTAAAGCCCTGGCGAAACAAGACCTCCGTCTTAGTTATAGGAATACAACAAATAGAGCTTATTCAAGATAGGACTATGCTTTGTATCTGGAATTTGAAATTTTATTATTATTATTGGCATTGATATCTATCCTTGATCAATATGTGTTCTGAGTTTAAATCAGAGAAAACTTATGTATCTTATGGAAGTACTTCTTATGACAGAATGACCTGTCTTAGCAAGGTTAAAAAGAAACAATAACTGAGGTGGAAGATTTTCCTAACTTTACAAGCTATTTACCAGAATCTTCACATAACTGTGAATTAGCTGCAATACAGACACCACATAACTAAGAGAGACAGAGGAAAATATCCCAGTAGCTATCCAATGGAAAAGAAAAAAAAATAATGGGAATTCTACACCCTTTGCAGGGTGTTATGTTGCTGGGACCTAATGATGTTGTCCCCAGAAGTCCCTCATGACTTGCTTTCTTACACAGTCCATGATCTGATCACTCAATTATCCTGAAACATCACCATGAAACATCAAATGGCATAACTTGGAAATTAAGTTTAAGGTCCCTTTTTGACAAACAGAAGAGTATGGCTATAAGAAAACAAATAATCTGATCTTATTGTTGGCTGTCCCTTCTTGAGCTCTGAAGAAAGGCTTAATACCTCCCCTTCCTCACTTTTAGTGTGAACAAGGTTGTCTGAGGACTTCAGCGAGACCAGACATGTTATTAAATAACAAATCTCTTATACTTTTATCTCCTTCCTTTCCTATGGCTTTCTAGAGCACTGATGAACAAACAAAAGGGCCAAATCCCATGTACTCAGGTGTCCCTCTGTAGCAACCCTGCTTCAGCTAGGACTTGGTAAAGTTTGGAAAAGAAGGCTGGTAATCTGGTCATTTGCGATTTTTTTTGAAGATTTATCATGACTTCTAAAGAAAGTCTGTCCCAGCACAGTGGAACATATATTGTACATGTCATTTATGCCTGCCTCCTGTGAACTCCCAGAACTGCAGAGCAAAAAAGCAGGATGGAAGTTCCTCACTGAAGACTGTTCCTGTATTTTCTGTAAATGTTCATGTAAATTCATGTGCAAGCTTTTTTGGCTACTGAATGGACAAGACTGTACATAGTCACTGTAAAACCCTTTCAGCACTTAAGGAGAATGGTTCTGAGCTGCCTTTCCACAACTTCCAGACTCTGTATACTTCCTCTGCACTTATGCCAGCTTGAGTAAGGATCTGTATCTGTCCCTTTTGAACACTCAAAATTCTAGTCAGGTGAAATATTTCAGGCTGAGGGAAATATCTCCTCCCTCAGCATCAGCATTTCCACAATAAAGTGACTCTTGTAAAGCAAATGGGGCCTTTTCACTCAGGGTGAATTGTATTCCCCTTCTAAAGACAATAAACATGCACAAGAAGCAGTCACAGCTGTAATTAATGACCAAGTTGCACTATTTTACACTAAAAAAAAAATCAAGATGACAACAACAGAAAGTCCCCAAGTACTAAATTAATTGAAAACTGCAGGTCAGCTTTCAGTCAAGTAACCATCATGTTATGGAAGATATTGCTAAAGGAATTCAGAAATCCCCAGCATTCAGTTCTGTGCAAACGAGGACATTCTAGTTCCTTCACTGGAAATACACCTGAAGTGAGTAACTCTTCCTAAAGTGCAGTCTTGATCCTGCACTCTGATTTATGATCTTAAGGAGATTGGGAGTGTAGAAGCAAGCCCTGGTAAGTAAACTCTTTCAAAACAGCCCTTTCCATTTCATTTCATCTACCTTACAACAAAACTGGGCATTGATCCCGACTGGAACCTTAGGGCATTTCTGAAACACTTATAAGTAAGTTAATTAACAACAAGGAACATTCTCTGAACATTCAGAACTGAAGCATAATGTTCATTTCAATAAATGAAATTAAATGAGATATTTTATTTTAACTGCACTCAGTGAATTATTGGCTTTGCTGGTACTACATTAATAGCAAAACTACTGTTGATGCCAGCATAGGCAGGACTTTAACTATTGTTCTTAGTACAACATGTTTTCAAATGTTAGTCTAGCTTGGGCAAAAATAATTTAGAAGTTAGAACTGTTGTTAGTAGTTGGAAGCTGGCCCTAATATGTCTGGAAACTTTACTGAGGTCCATGGAAAGTGAGTATTGATGATTTGGTCCAGGATGATTAGATTTTGATCCATGTTCTTAACCCCAAACAAGTACCTTCTGCACCACTGTAGCAAAGAGAGCTTAAAGTAATTTACAGCAACAGCAAAAGACTCCACTGGGGAACAGCAAGAAATCTATCCGCTTTCTGCCTCCGTTCCCATAGGGCCAACTTGAAATGCCTTGGGGAAAGGACAGGTTATTCTGGCTATGTGAGCTGTTCTCCTGTAGCATCATTATTTGCTGGCACAGCTAAGAATGGTTCTGAAAATTCTCTAACTTCCACAAGGAATTGATTTGTATGCAGGAGCTTCCATGACCAGAGAAGTAGAGAATGGTAGGGGGCTGGCAAAAAAGTCATCTTTTCATCTTTCTAAGGTTCACTAAACATTTCTCTGACACTCAGGGGATCAAGTCTTTAATGTATCACTGAAAATTACATGAAGAATTTTATTTCCACTCCCTTGTATCAATCTTATGGTTTCCTGTGCAAACAGACATTTTTGTCATTAGGCTAAAAATAAAACCTTTTGAGAACTCAAGCAACTAGTCTGTCTAGTTCTTTTCATGCGATGTTTTTACTGGTAACAGCAATAACAGGATGTACTCACCATTTCTCAGTGTAATAATCCTGTCTCTTCACCAATATAAACAACTTGCCCTTTGACCTTACAATTTATTCACAATAGGCCTAACCCCAGACAATTTAAGTAACAAAAATATTCATAAATAATTTGTAAATAGAAACATTCTCTGTGTTGAAAGAAGTGTAATGTCTCCAATAGAGTCCTGTAGTGATAGGTGTCATTTATAAAGCTGACTGAAGTAACACTGTTATCACTATTGCCTCTACAATTATATTTCAATCAAAACCTGAGCATGCTTATGGCTCGTTCTCCAATGCATGAGCCTAAAGAGTCTAAACAGTTATGCAAAAGACATGTCCACATTTGAGCTAACCAAATCCTTCTTTTAAAATTGGTCATGCTAATAACTACAATGTATGCATATGAAGGAGAATTAAAAAAAGAGTTTGTATGGGGCTGAGGGTCCACTGTCATTTCCCCACATTCCCTCCCTTATTTCCTCTTCATTCACCAAACTCTCATCAAGCTTTTCATTGCCGTTCTCCCCTGCTGACTTGAGGAAGTGCTTTTGAATGGTGCTCTCTGAGTTAATTTTAGGGTTTAGATCTGAAGGGTCCATGTTTCTGTTTCCATCCTGATCAGGAAATACAAACCCACGATCTGTATTCATGCTCAGATTTGCAAAGAACCATTTCCCCAGCACTTATTTTAAATCTTGTTCTTCTGGGAGGAAAAAAAAAAAAACAACAACAAACTTTGAGTTTGAAATCAAGCCAAATTAGTTTCCCTTTCCTGAAGTATTTCTGGTGATTTCAGGAAAAAAAAAAAAAAAAAAAAAAGGCAAGCTGAAAGTCAGGAAGACGTATTAATCCTACATGCAGATCTCTATGGATGCTCATGTTTTGTTAAGTAAAACAATCAGATTACACATAAGGTTGCTGAACCTCATCTCCTACACATTTGGAGCTGCAAAGTGACTTTTAGTTCTATTATGAAACTTTTCCCTGAGTTATAGGAATGTATCTTTAAAGTGATCCATTATTATAATGAATTATAACAAGTAGCATGACTGCAAAGAACTGATACTTAGTTAGTCTAGTCATCCTGCAGGTCTGAGTATTCAGTACTTTTATAATGTTTATGCCCTTTATATTATACTCAGGGAGCTGTAGTTGGACTATTTAAAGCAGAAACTGTTGTCTGTGGGGAGACTGGGTATGAGACAATGTTTTATGCTACTCAAGCCAAAGACTTGTAAGAGTTTCTTGTTTACACTCATCAGGTCTGTGCTAAAGCATTAAGAAACTCTGGTGAAATATTAATCATTCATAAACAAATTTCACAAACAGTCCCACAGAATATGTAAGAAAGCCTGAAATCACAGCCTGAAGGCTGTGATTTTGCAGGCTTTGCAACCCATTATCCCAGTGCAGATGGGATATGAGGAACAGTCTGAATGGACTTTGAGCCACAGCCCTGGGAGCCCATGCCAGTATGCAAGAGGCACCATCTACAAGCCGGCTGGCAATTGCCAGGGCATGCTCACTTAATCCTCATAATTTGAACATGTCAGAAGGAGAAAAATCTGGTTACAGCTACAGTCTGTTGGTGAAAGATGGTAGATTTGATACTCTGTTCTCACACCAACCCCATGACTTATTTTCTGGAAGATGCTAACTTGAGTGGAGTTGCCTAAGCACAAAGCTTGTGCACCCAAGTGGAAAATCAGGCCTGGTGCCCCCAAGAGAGCTGGAATAGATGACTAACATTATTTAGCTTATATCTCTTGAGGGAACAATTTATGGTATACAGGATATGGGAGATTTATTTGGAAACCATATGGAAATATTTATGTGTTGTTTTGGTAGTTCTGGGATTAATGTAAAAAAATATGATACTACTTATCATCAGGATGGTGTTGGAGTGGAGGGTCCATCTTTCTACAGGTTCATTCAATTTCTTTTCTTTTGTTCAGCACTGCAGTGTATTGGAGACCAAATGTTTACTAGATAAATGAACTTATGCAGAGCTCAGTCGAAAAGGCTGGTTTTCATAAAAAGAGCAAACAACAACAAAGTAAAGACATTGAGCTGGAATACAGCATTTGAAATGGCTGAGTCATTTTGGTTAGTACTGTCATGAAATATTTTTTTCCAAGAAACACTTGTAAGTAGTATAACTGAGTTGCCTTATGTCCATGTAGCCTCTTTCTTTTACTGCATCAGAACTAGACTAAAGTGACTTGATGTTGGATTAGATCTTGCTTTTGCAGTCTTCCTCTGCCATCTCAGCTTGAGGGGAGATTTAAACAGGGTCTGAACCAGTGGAAGAACATAAGGAAGGATCCAACCCATGGTCTTCCTCAGGGACTCTGAAAGTGAGCAGTGAAGAGTCAGCCCATCTTCCTGCCTGAGTTTGTGTCACATACCCCTCTGTATGGATGGACCCGTCTGGATTTCAACTTCCCCCATCAAAAAAGTACCTGTGTGAACGTTCACAGCCACTTTGCTTGTAGGTGGAAGCAATGGCAGTTTTCCTTGTAGAGATTGTAGATGAGTTCAGTGCAGAGATTTAATACAGAATGATGATCTTTGAGACTTCTCTTCTTTAAGCACTTGTAAAAGATGGTTAATAGTTCCCCTAGAAATATTTTTAGAAGTGTTTTCTCACCTTCCTTTTTCCACCTGTCTCCTCTGAAACTGCATCCAAACTTAGAATTTGTCACACAATGTAGGTGGTGGAAATGCCTTACCTGCTGCCACACAATTGTGTATTATTTAGAAGAGGGAAATGGAAAGCAACTTACAGACCAAGAAAAAGTGTGTACAGACCATATCATAAATGTGTATCAGGCTTTTTATAGAGTCTTCCTCTATCTTTAATATAACATAAATTAATATAATCAGATAATATTTTGGGATACCTTCAATGAGCACAGGAGACAGACAGAAAGGCCAGTTTGGACAGTGTTGCCAAATTTTCATCTATATAGAGCCCTGGGGCCATAGGGGCTTAATATTTTCCTGGAACAGGAGGAAAAAATAGTGCAATATTTGCTGATTGTAGTGTACATGTTGATTCATGCTAACTAGGAGACCTGTGGTGAACGTGAGTCTTCTAGGGAAGATGGACTAGAAAGGAAAAGATTATTCTTCTAAGGCCAGGTGGCCCCAAGCCAGCAAGACCTAGGTATTAGAATCCCTAGTGCACTTGCAGCACTTCAGTTAGACAGTACCTGTCTTCTTCTTCTGCAGTAAAAAATGTATTGAGAGAAAAGAGAAGGGTGCCAGAAATAGTAAAAAGCGCGGGGGTAGGGGGTGAAGGGGGTGGAGCTGGGGGCAAGAAGAGAGTATCAAGTGAAAAGGAAGATTAAGCTTACTGAGAAGTGTTTGTGGTGAGCAGCTGACCAGGTCTGGGTCTTTTCTAAGGGACTCCATGGTCAAATTCCAGGCCCTGCTGCTCTGGAAAAAAAAATAAATATATATATATATATATATAAATAAATAAATATATATATATTGTAAGCAGTTCCAGAATCCTAGAAAACATGGAGCTAGCTGTGACCTGGAATACTGACTTACAGGAGAGGAAGGTGCCAA
Organism: Anser brachyrhynchus; assembly: GCF_964034855.1. Lineage (NCBI taxonomy): Eukaryota > Metazoa > Chordata > Aves > Anseriformes > Anatidae > Anser > Anser brachyrhynchus. The sequence goes on from NC_137694.1 coordinate 151,829,946, forward strand.
TGCTCTGGCAGCATATTGGACATGTCAGCTGGCAGAGGAATTCATTGGCATTGCACCCCAGCCTGTGCAGATACTACTTGGCCTTTTCAAATTTGGTGGCAGTGCTGTAACACCTAATGCACACCGTGGTTCCAGAGCTGCTGAGGTCTGTTTCTTTTCTCTCTTTTTTTTTTCTTTTTTTTTTTTCTTTTTTTTTTTTCCTTCTTGCTGCAAATAGCAGTGCTTGCTTCTAAAAGCTGGTAAAAGATTCTGTTCTACAAAAGTGTTTATGACACAGCAAGCTGAGGACACCTCAAATTATAACATGCTTAGGGAATGTGACAGTTGACATAGCTAATATTGCTTCCTGGAAAAGCATTCAAAACATACATCCTAAAAAACACACTATTTGCTTATACACAATCTTTTTGAGTGCTCTAGTTCTTTCACAGGAACACCTGTTGCTAAATTTAATCCCCCGGACCCTTCCTTTTTTTTTTTTTTCCTTCCTGTTTTTCACTGCTTTTCAAGAGCATGTTTTTCTGGTATTCTCTTGCCATTTATAGCAGAAGCCACGTAGTTTCCATTAATTGTTAACTGGTCACAGACAAACTGGATCTGTTAATTGTCTGGGCCTCTCTAGTCCCAGGCTTCCTACTACTAGAAGGAGCAAGCTGGTTTGTTACAAGGTTGTTTCTATCCTTAGCTTTGGGTTGCTTTTCAGTGTATGTTGTAAATAAAATGGTAGGCATATGTGCTTACTTCCCCTATGAATCATAGAAGAATTCAAATGAGTGCAGAGTACGCTGCTATTGGCAGTTTTTATGCAATGTGCTCTATTTCCTTTATTACACCAAGATGTATGCTATACTGGATTGTAATACAGTTACCTACCTACAAATAGGTTTCTCTAGATATTCAAGTCTTTTTATAAGCTTTTCAGTAGGTCACATTTTTATATGTGACATACTTTAATTCTAAGCCAAAGCACAAAATCCTTCAAATATTGCTTAACTGAATCAATAACCCTTGTTTCTTTAATGATGCTGATTTTACATTCCTTCATTAGACTGATCAATGTGTTTCCATCACAGATATTTTTACTTCACTGAAAAACTAATCATGTGTCTCTCTTTTGAAAATAGTGTACACTGGTAAACAAACAAAACAAAACAAATAAACAACAACTGGCCTTTATTTATTTATTCATATCTGAAAGAAAGTACCTGATACAAATTCTGTAAAGTTCTGTGATGGTTATTAAAAATTCACACATTTCTACTGTAAGAGGAGGTCTAAGAAGTTTCTTTCTTTCAGAGAGAGCAAGTTTCTTTCAGTCACAGAAGGCTCCAAGATTAATACTGAGTGACTACAAAATCATTACTTCAACTGAATTGCAGTTCTCAGGGTTTGACCTCAACTGTGACTGAATGTTAGAAATCATACGGTATGCACAATGGAAGCAGAAAAAAAAATCAGTAACAGTGAGATGGAAAAGACCTTAGAGAAGTAAATTTCTGTGAATAGGCTGATGTTCATAGTGCTGTACATATTAGCTTTGTGAATGCTACCCTTTATTTCTATAAAATAAACAAACAAGTAAAGCACAAAAACATTCCGACAAAAAATTCAGTATAAAGTTCCTTTATTAGCCTGGCTGCCACTAACATCTCCTCCCTGGGTCTCTATTGCCCTACCCCATTAAAGAATTGCTCCCACTGTAATCATCAGCAGTGGGGAATTAAACTTCAATCAATTAGGTGAACTTCAACAGGGCTCTAGCACTTACCAGCAGAAAAGGTCACCAGTAGGATTGCTGATGCTTAATACAGCCATATCAACAAGGAAAGAAGTACGTTTTGAAGGGAAGCACTAAAGAAATATTGTGAAAAAAAAAAAACAACAAACCCAAACCTTACAAGAACAGTAATATTCAAAAATTAAGAATATATTAGCTCATTATCTTGTTTTAGGACTGAAAATCTTATAAAGATATAATTTTCATTAGATATAGTCTCTGTTTGATCCTATTATTCATCTGAATTAGCCTTAGCAAGCCTGTTGCATTCTGTTGTTTGTAAAATTGATAAAAGAAACATATTGGTGAAAAGGAGGTTGTTGGGATTAATTGCTCTATCTAACTACTCAGACCCTTAGGGTTTGGTATAACTGTCATCTGACAAACAGTAATTGTAATCTATTATCTGGTATCTTGTACTGAGATTCATAGAGCTAGGCTGATTTATACTATCTGAAGAATTCACCTTCAATTAGCACGCTTACTGTATGTAATATCTTATTTTGAAGAGCCTGCAAAGGAAATTTATTGTTTGAGAAGTTTCATAATGTAAAAATATCTCATGCACTTTTGGTAACTTAGTAGAGATTGTATACATTTATAATACAAAATAGAAGTAAGTAAAAACAGTGAGGAACTTCTTATTCTTGTTATATTCTTCTAAATAATTATTTAAATTATATAGAAGTTGATCAAACGAGTGATACATATATATATCTTAATATATGTGCCGTTCTTTTGCTTAAGTTCTAAACAACTTATGCTCAAAGAGAATTGGAAAGAAGAAATAGAATTGGAAATGATTTCTCAGGTCCTTTTTTTTTTTTTTTTTCTCTTTCATATATGTGGAACATAATGTGAGAGATGTTGGGGGTTTTAATGCCTTGGATTAAAGGAATCTCTTCCTCTTCCTGCTGAGCTTTGTGTCTATAACACACTTGCTGGTCTTTTATGGTGTCTAATAGTATCTAAGTGAGCTAACAACAACAAAAACGTTAAAACCTTACGTCAACCTATCAACCTACCCTGGTTATTTGCAAAGATCAAGGAAGGATTTTGTTTGTTTAGTTTTTGGAGAGATGGATTGAGAGATTTTAAAAGGTGACAAGCCAGTTGGGAGGGTTTGGAGTACCAAGGATATCCTTGATAGCTGATAATTCAAGAAAATACTTCATCAAACAGGGTGGCAGTCATCTCTTCACTCCTTTGAACCCCCAGTGATGATAAGGAGGCTTTATAAGATGTCATTAGTAAGAAAATTTGTTTTTGAGATATCTGATTTATAGGTAGGGGATTTTCAGTATGAAAGACATAAAAAAGTGACCATGTCTTCATTTCATTTGGACAAAGGACTAATATCAATTTCATGCAGATCTGCCTTTCAGCAATTTGTTGACAAATCCATTGACAAAAATATCTCTGGAGTTACTTAGAAAACTCATCAGTAGCAGATTATGTGTGTGCATGTGAAAACAACAGACAATTCAAGGAACTTTGTAATTAATGGCTGAATATTTTAAAATATCTTATTAACAGCAATCCAAAGAGAAGTAGAGAAAATGATGGTGTATCCATATGTCACTAACAAGACACACAATGATTTTACAGAGCATAAATATGTTTCAAGATCTTTCAAAGATTTTCTCAGATAAAGAAAATGACTGGATCCTAGAATACTTCACTGAAGGTTGTATTTCTCAAACAGAGAAGAAACAAGAGAAGGCTGACCTCTCAGTTTGCTTACAGAAAGTTTTGTATTTGCTAGGATTATATATTTAAAGCACTTTCTATAACAGGCCAGGCACCAACATTATAAAGTCACCAAGTGTATATGAGTTGAGATAACGCAGTGCTTCCAGACAACAGCAAGAAACCAACTGCATTTTTTTTTTTTTTTTTTTTTCCCTGGAGACCAGAACAGTCACTGTGAGACAACTGAATCTTTCACTCTCTCCCTCTCCCATCCTGCCTGAAAATGGCAGAGGCTCTGCTGCAGGTTGGAGGCAGGAAACCCAAAACAAACTGATGCTAACTGATCAAAACAACTGGAAAAATACAATTTTATCTGGTAACAGACAAAGCTTACATGCTTCAGTCATTATTTATTCACTTCTTCCATCACATGTATTTCTGTTTAATTACACAGAACTACAGAATGGCAGAGGTTGGAAGGGACCTCTGGAGATCATCTGGTCCAGCCCCCCTGCCAAACAGGGTCACTTAGCACACACTGCACAGTATCACGTGCAGGCAGGTTTTGAATTTCTCCAGAGAACAAACCTCCACAATCTCTCTAGGCAACCTGTTCCAGTGCTCAGTCACCCTCGCAGTAGTGAAGTTTTTCCTCATAGTCAGGTGTTACTTCCTGTGTTTCTGTTTGTGCCCACTGCCTCTTGTTGTATCGCTGGGCACCACTGAAAAGAGTCCGGCCCCATCCTCTTGACACCCTCCCTTCAGATATTTGTATACATTGATAAGATCCCCTCTCACTCTTCTCCTAGCTAAACAGGTCCAGCTCTCTGTCTCTCCTTGTATGAGAGATGCTCTGGTCCCCTAATCATCATTCTGTGAATCTGTGATTATATGACTGAGCAAAAAGTTGCTCTCCAACTCTTTTATAAGTCCCCTTTAAGTATTTAAAAGCTGCAATAAGGTCACCCCAGAGCCTTCTCTTCTTTAGGCTGAACAGCCTCAGCTCTCTAAGGAGACATACTAAAGAGGACCCCCACTCCCCATAATTTAAGATGCAACTTTCTTAACCACATTCCAAACATATGTTTTTTATCTACAACACAAGCAAAATGTGGGGATTTGAGTAACAAAACAGAATCTGACAAGCATTATCATTATTATTATTATTATTATTGTTGTTGTTGTTGTTGTTGTTATTGTAATTAGATTTGAAAGTATAATACAAAGCGATGTTTTTTAATCTACATACTAAAAATATGTAAAAAAGCAAACTGGAATTGTCATCATTGATCTGTTTCTGGTATTAATTTCTATACAAGCTTAATATAGTCTCCAGAACTTTTGGGACTTTTCAGAACAGATGTGCGTTCTTTCCTTAAGAAGATGGGTGTGGGAGAACTGCAGTAAGCTAAGCTCATTTCCATAATGTTTGGTTTTCCTTGGTTTTCACTGAGGTTAAACTATTAGGTCCATGCTAAAGCACCCATCTGCTAAACTTTGCATGACACAAAATATATCAGTCTAAACCTATGAGAAAATCAGAGATAAATCCTGTGATTCTTGAAGTGAAAGAAATCGAAAGCAGACAAACAGCAAACAAAGTGAATGGGAACAACCAGTGCCAGAATAGGGGAAAAAACAGGGAGGTAGCTGTATAACCCTGATGGGAGTTATAGCAGTGTAGGTAAGAAAAGATTTCAGTCAGATCTAAGGGAATGCAGTTCTGAGGGAAGAAAAAAAAAATCAGCACATTTCACCGATTACAGTACAGCACCAAAATCCTTTGAGGATTGGCTGATCCTAAGGTAATGAGTGAAGGGAATCCCTGTCTAAAAGACCGAGAAAATATTTTTATTTTTCAAGCAGTGTGTATGAGCTATTTCTTTTATGAATCTGGTAGGCCATTGCTCTCATGAGTTGAGAAGGAATGGCTGAAGATTGACTTTACTGGCCTTGGGTGAACTCCCACTCTGGGGTTGAGCAGTGAATCTCCCTTCCTTCACTATCTAAGAGCATGCCTAATTTACACAGTCTATCTCCTTCTGAATAACTTCCACTGGAGTCAATGGGAGCTGTGTGCCTGAAGCCAAGGGCAGAATTTGGCTCAGACAGAGTATAACAGCTCCAGTGCTTTCCCAAATGAAATACATTTAGAGTCTGACATGCACAGTTGGATGCAGTAAGTAAAAAATCAGTTTTGCTGGGTACAAGGCTTCACTGACTAGTGCTGCTTCTCTCTCATCATTGTTAAAAGATGTGCTTTATATGAAAAGCTGTGCTAGATCAAACCAGCGACTTATCTTACACACTGAACATAGAGTGATATTTTATGTAGTTCTTTAGTTTCCAGTGTTTTGTGGCTGAGAACTTCCTGTGTCAGATGTAGCTTTTATTTTATTTTATTTTATTTAGCTCTGTGCAGATTGTAAAAAAGTTGTGCCAAGTTTAATTGCTTTCTTTGTCACAGCTTCTTGAAACACAGTTCTTTTAACTCAGTCCAAATTATTTCCCAAAATTCAGTAGCAGTAGCAGCACAGTTGACTGATACGATCTGTACATCATTTAAAACAGCCATTCAGCTTGTCTAGTCACTGCCGAACAACAAGTATTTTACTAAGTCACAATACCTCACAGTTCACCAGTGTCAGGAACATAGATTATTATGTGGCCTTTTCTTGTGATATTCTTCTCATGAAAATCTATTCTGAACGGTAGGTAAATGACTACCTTGCAGAAATAGCCTTTTCATCTTTCTTTTTCTCTCTCATAATGTCAATCTTGATCTTACTGTTTGAATTCTCCTATGCCTTGAATGTATTGGTAATTCCTAAGGGATCATCTCTTCATGTAATTGTAAGGACTAATTGAACAAAATTGCACATATGGACAAGAACTCAGCTATTCACACACTTTTACAGCCTACAGGAGTCTTCCATGGGAAACATTAGTTGCAGCTGTTTGTTCTTCCCTAAAAACACAGTGCCTTACTGCTATTTCCCTAAACAAATAACTGTAGGAAAACAAAAACAAAGCTTTTAAGTGTTAACTGCATGCTCCCAGAGTGATCTGGATTGGTTTCTGGATTTTTATTTTGAAGATTTTTGTTGTTTTGTTTCTCCTCTCTGAGACTTCTGCTTCTCTTCTCTAGTGTTTTTTTTTTTTTTTTTGTCTTCACCTTTAAATTTACAGTTTGCACCTCTGAGAAGTAAATGCAAACTAGGAAACCACTTTACTAGAAATTCTATTCATAGAAATTACCATCACAGCCTTCAGACTGCATTACAATAAAGAATTTGTTCTCTCTGACCCACTGAAGTTCAGGATTTATATTGTCTGTTTCCTTTAAAACATCAACAACATGAAATTATGCAGTAAACTTTGATTTTGGGTTATGTGATTGTTTACAATATTGCTATGGAGTGCACAGTACAGGGCGAGATTATTATTTTTTAAATTATGTTAGAACTTTGTGCAATCTTCATAGAGAACACTTCTAGCTAGATGTTTCAGGAATGGAACTGTCAAAAAATTATCAGATAAAAAAGATCTTATTATCAAGGTGATTTTTTTCATTCCTATTAAGACAATAGAAGATGTTTGGGATTGTTTTCCACCTCAACATGTGGATTTCAACAACTGCTGTTTGCTATTAATTACAGAACGTACTGCACCTTCTTTCGAATAAACATGTCCGGGGAGAATCAAGCTAATTTGTTATATTCCCCTTTGGATAAGTTTCCCATCTACACAATGTTCAGACTAAATCCTGTGACTACATTTTTCATTTGACAGCTTGGGGAGGCAAGTTCTCAGCAATCTGAACTACAGAAGATCTGAATCACTGATCATGCTCCTAAACTCAAGTGCCACACTGTACACAACTGTGAAGTTAGGTGCCTAGAATAGACCATAGGTGCTTATATGCATCTCCTTGAGCAATTAAACTTTAGCACTTGATTCTGGAAGCCTGTATGTATGTGTGAAGTTATCTTTCAGCATGTGAGAAAGTTTGCAGAGCCTGAAAGGAAGAAAGAGAGAAGCACTAGTAAGATTAGCACATTATGTAACGTAATGACTATCACCTGGGAGGATCTTAAAATACTGTATGCAGCATATGAAATATTTTAATATGAGATTACATATATCACATGTGTCTATTAGTTTGATCTGCTACAGTTGATATTTTTTCTTTATTCACATTGGTATAATATGTACATATAATACAGAGGAAGTAACAGACAAATAAATGAAAGAATTAAAAGCCTGTATTTGAATAATTAAGAGCAAAAATTATTGCAATCCAAGCATATTTTTAATTAATCGGATCCAAAAACCTTAAGTAAAGTATAATTAATTTTACGAAAATTTCAGAGCTTCTTAATAGAATAGATCTCTTGTGTGAAATATTTAGGTAATGACTGTCATAAAAGAGACCACTTTAGAGTGCAATAATGTGCTCTGAAAAAGTCTTTTTCTTCTGTGTCAGTTAGGAAGAAAAAATCATTATACTTGGCACTGTATTTATTGTGCCCAATACTGAATGAGTTGTAGCTGAGTAAACCTGAAATGTATTTGTGCTTCTAGTGTACCTGCCATCCTGCCCACAAACTTGCACCATCACTGTGATCGTCCCCAGCATATTTTTTAAAGATTTCTCTCTCCCTTCCTACCTTTCATTCTCTCCTTCCTTCTCTCTCTCGTTTCTCTCCCTTTCACTCTTTCTTTTTTCTTACTTTTTAACATTATTAATATATAGAAATAGGATGAACTGATGAAATCACACCTGAGATAGGAGATAAAGAACAAGTCTATTACTTGTTACTTTTGTAAATACTACCTACGGCCACCTACAAATAGAACAGTTCTCTTTGCCTTCTTTCTTTTGACATATTTCCAGATTTATTACTGTTTGGAATACCAAAACGCATAGAAGTGAATGATGTTAGGAAAAATCCACTACAGCTTTGAGACACTTGTTTTCCAGAGGTTGCTCTCCATTACAGGTATGTACCTACAGTTAAGGTTTGCTAAAAATACCATAGTTCATTACTACTATGGTTATTTGGCCTTGATAATTCTGAAAATGCATGCTATTTATGTTTACACTGAACACACATGAATGCATGGCAAGGTCCGATTGAACACTGAAGGAAAAAGGCAGTCTTCACCTTGAGGAGTTTACCAGCTGAAAATACAGGGGCAATACATGGTGAGGGTGTGTACATGCAAATATAGGGCTTACCACACAGGAGCAGTCAGGCTGAGAAAGGTTGAGTCACAGGAGAGGAATGAGCAATGGCCTGTCAGGAAACACCCTGTGAGTTCCAAACATTCTTATTTTTGTTTGATGGAGGTTTGGGTAGGTGGGGATCAGGAAAAAGCAAAGGCATGGGGAAAAAGGCAAGGACGTTTCAAGATATGGAGAGGTGAGAGGAGAACAGACATGCAGTGAAGATGAGAACAGAGAAACAGAGAGGTGTGGGGGTGAGATGGGGTTGCAAAAACCAGCACGTGGGAAAGGATAATTAAAATTCATGTGTGTCTGTCAGCCGTTAAGCCTCTTTTACCTTTGCTTTGTTGGCTTCGTTGTCAGGCTGGATCCTCCCTGTAGTCTTTTCCTCATTCCAGGCTGATCCTGTCATTGTTTAACACAGTTGTGCATGAACCGTGCATACAGACCAAAAGCATAAAATTATACAGTGCACTTAATTGAAAGATTGAAAAATTGCTTTACTGCAACAGTTTATACAATGGTTGACATTTGGGGACTGATCTTAGGCTACTGTACTCAGTAAGTGCAATTTAATATTGTAACTTTTAAGTATGAAACCAATGATTTTTCTTTTGGCAGATGGAAATTATTCTTAAACCACATGAACTTTTTGGGCTGAGACGGGAACTTCTATCTTTACCTACCTGTTTAAAGATTCAGTTAGCTAATAATGTTTCTCAGTTATGCACGAGACATAAAGTCTGAATCTCAAAAAGGGTGTGTGTTTATGTATTTGCTTCAGTCAATGAGTATATTAAATTTCTTTAATATTGAAATGTTTTTTCTTATGTGTTGAGAATTTTTACTTTTGCTTTCAAAGGTGATAGTAGTTATGGGGTAAATAAATATCCCTTGTCACTGTCACTCTTACCCTCTATGAAAAACAAAACACAACTAAGGTCTGGTTTTATCAGTCTTTCTTCTTGCTCCCCACAACTTGTTTGAAACCAGAAGATTATTTTTTTTCTGGAAACCTGTATTAAACCAAAAGAGTTTGAAATGGGAAGGCACTCTGTTCCCCATTTTCTTTGATAAAACATAATGAAAACAGCAAAGTAGATCCAAACAGCATCTAAATTGTCTGAATAGTGACAGTATCATGGCTGAGCCATATATATTTCAATGCCTGGTTATTTAAGCTTAGTTACTGGTTGCCAGAATTACACTCATGAGACCCCAATGTTTCTTATCCATAAATTCATTTTTTAGTTAAAATTCAGAAAATACCCCCCTACAAAATAACAAAGAAAACCTAAACAAACCATTCTCTGTATGAAGACAGTACTTTTGTAATTCAGTAAATTCAGTCCTTGTATCCATAAGCACAGCATTTGCATAGTCAGCACTTGTTCTTTTAAACACAATTAGAAAAACAAAACATCAATGGGAAATCAAGCTGATTTCAATATTGTTCAACAAAGCAGGAATCATCTGGCACAGTAGGAATTTCTTCTTCCATTTTATCTGAACAGCAGGCTAGGAGCACTTTAGTATTAAGATATTTCATTTTCTCTAAAAATTGTACTGAAGACTGCAGTGTGGTATATGTAATTTATAAATATTTGAATTTTATAATTATTTTCATACAAGATGGAGACAGAACCCACCAGAAATCTTCAAGTAGTGAATATTCTTATTACTGAAGTCTTACTTCAAGTATTAGTGTCAAACTTGCAACTTTTGATCACATATGCCGAATCTCTCACGTTAGAATAAACTTTTTAATTTACTTTTCAAACAGCCTCTTTCATGAAAGTGCAGCTAATGGCATCCTGTTTGCAGCCTCTGTGCTCTAACACTTCGTTCAAACTAACACCTTTACCCAGAGCTCATTAAATCAGCACTTACATGCCTTCAATACAAAGGGAATAGTTTCAGGATGAGCACTGGGTGTCTGATCTCCTTTTACACAGATTATCCTTTTTTCGCCCCTGCTCTAGGCATTGCATGAGTGAACTTATTCCTGAAATACTGTACTAAGAAATGGCTTCATCCTCTCTCTTATTAAACTGTCACAAAACATATCTGAGAGCTAGATAATCCACTGCAGTGTATTTGGAAATTCAGGAGATCATGTAGCAAGTCTAACAATAGAAAAAAAGAAATGCTCATCTTCTATCAACCTCCAAATTACTATTCTTTATTAGCATTATCTTTTCCAGCTTTGTGGAACTGAAACCTTCTCCATGTTAAAAAACGAATGTTATGCATTTAATATATTTAAAAATCTGAGTCTGAAACTGCTTGAGTGAGATGTGATCACATTGTCATAAATCACCCTATCTTTTATAACACGAAAGTAATTATTTCCAAAATCTAATGTCAAATATTTCTGGTTTGTTTTTCCTCTCTTCTTCCTTTCATAGCTTTTCAAGTTGCAACAACTGAGTCCCAGATAGAAAAGGAGAATTTCATTCCTGTGGAGTGATTAGGGACTCATTTCAAGAGAGTCAGGCTATGGTTGTCAGCCATATGTGTGCGCTTTTTAGAAAGGCTAGTTGACAACACTAGGTTTGGGTTTCAAGTTGTTAGATTCTTACTTCATTTAAGGTCTTACTTCACTACCATTAAATAACAAAATGGTTACAAATACTTTTGGTGATGAAGTAGATATCTAAATAAATTTCAGTCTGTTTTATTTTGTCCAGCCCTCAATTTTGAATCCAGATCCGTGAATGAGATACTTCTGGTGAGATTAGTTAAAGACAAGGGGATAGCTATACAAGAGAAAACCCTCCTTAGCATTTGAAAACAATTAGGAAACTTCAGTAGTATCTATATTCTCCTCACTAATCATTCTGATTTACCCCCAAGTTAAATAATTTCCCAAGGGAAGTAACCATCCTCATATATTTCCCAGGAAAATAGCCACTCAGTAAGTACTTAGATCAGTAGGCTTGCCCAATTGTGATGATTTCTAACTCTGGCTCAGGAAGGCTTTCTGTTGCAAATTCATGGAGGGTAAGAAGACAAATAAGGGACTTATTACTATATACTAGTCCTGTTGCATATGCACCTGTTGTTGGCCACTGCTGAATTGTGATACTGCAGTAGTTTTATTATTTGACTGCCTTTTAAAGCTGATCTTAGGTAATTATAGACAAAGAAAGGGCACAGTTAGGTCTGTTATTTTAACTCATAACAGCTCACATGCTGAGTAGGAAGCCACCTAAACCAGCCGTACATACGTTGAGGACAAGTCTGTCACAAGTCTGTTTTGTCTGTGGTAATACTCCCATTGGACCTTATTGGCAGCAAAAGGTCCTAAATGTGTATGCAGTGGTGCTTTCAGTGGAAGATGATGGACCTTAGCAGGAAACAACACCAAGCAGGGTCATGCCTCAAAACATAGTTAAGTAGGAAGGTCTTATCAAATAATCTTTTGCTTTGAATAGGTTGTGAAATCTCACTCAGGCAATTTGGTTGCTTTTAAATCCCCAAGCAGCAAAGAGAGGACAAAAGGCAGGATCAGCTCTTGGGTAGGGTTCTTCAGAGTTCATTCTCGTATGAAGGCATTCTTGTATGAGGCTCAGAAAGTGAGCTCAGCCTTGAATCTGAAGCTTGATCACACTGGTTTTCCTGGATCTTACTGCCTCTACAAGGGGAGCTTGTACAAGCTGTCTGGAGTGGCAGAATTGCACAGGAAGGTTTTGGAATGGTTAACACAGACCCTTCAGGGATCTACTGTGGTGCGCAGTCCCCTGGAGAGCAATTGGATTCCATTCATCTGTCACTTTATCATACCAGGTTTGAAAATAAATAAATAAAAATAAAAATAAAAAGTCATGTTTGATTTAAAATTAGAAAGAAAGAAAGAAAAAAAAAATGTTCCACTTCATTAAATGACCTCACAATGTATTTGGCAGCTTTGTCAGGAAGTTTGCTCGGAAAAAAAAAAAAGTGGAAAAAAAAGAAGGAAGAAGGAAAGAAAAGAAAAATCCAGTGAAGTTTATGAGTGTTTTTACAAACTGTTATTCTCCCTTCTCCAAATTTCTGGCCTCTCAGGTGAAGCATTGTGTGGCTGGTATCTTGACTTACCATTCTCTCCCAGGCTCTGCAGGGAGTATCAGGCCATCAGCACTGATGTTCAGAGCAAAGCTGTGAAAACAAACCACAGTAGATTAGTTGGGCTGCTGACCAGGTTATTTAGAGCTAACCACTCTGTGTGCCCTTACATCTCAACCAAACAATTACCCTTTTCCATTCTTTTATTTGTTCATGCACTTATCAAGGAAAACAGTGTTTGCAAGGGGACATTTTATTAAATAGGATGATTCATTTAAGAACCTTTTCTTTGACTGCAGAATGCCAATATATTCTGCTCTTTAATTAAGAGAGCAAATAGCACAGAAGACATATCAAAATGATAGTTATCTGAAATTACTTGATTATCTGAAAGAGATGCTGAAGACAGTACTGGAAATGCTGTAGCTTGATTCTGCCATTTTGAACAGTTGTTCTTATATTGACAGCTAGGCTTTTTACAATAAGGTCACCAATAAAGTGAGTGCTATTTCATGAAAATTAGTATTGGAATACAGAATTTAAAATTAAGATATAAAAGGAAGAGGTAGATACTTCAAAACTGAATATTTATCTCTCCATTTATTTTTTCTTACCTCCCAGAAATGATTTAAAATGATTTGTCTACTTGATTTGTACCATTTTTATAACTTAATGTATTTGTGGTTAGAAGTAATGGCAGGTGAGTGAAGTAGAGCCGTCATTTCAAGGGTGAAATCGCAGGGAATTGGAGAGGAATTGTTATCCAGCTTTTTATTAAAGGCACCAGGGATCATGTTCCCTAAAAGAAAACACTATACAAAGTGATTTGAAAATCACTTTGAATTTTTTTTGGACATTTTAGGACTACAGTACTTTCTAAAGGGTTGTCATTTGTTCTTAAGTATTGAGATTTAACATCAATTCTTTATTTAGTGCAGCAGTAGAAAACATTGAGCGTGCCCTGGCTTTGTTGTGAATGAGTAGATGCTGTCAAGTTATTAATGCTTCAAGAAACTCACTGAAGTATTTATTCTGCTTTTGTTGCTTTAAGGCTTATGCTCTTTTTTTTTTGTTGTTTCTTTTTCTCCCCTGAGGTTTCTGTTGAATTGTATACAGACAATACTTGTTCATAACTATCCATGAAAAACTCAGTTAATAATGTCAATTGCTCTCTGGAACAGTATGATTTGCTATTACCACACACACACACGTGCACGCGCTACAAGGATAGTATTTCTTACGAGCTTGACCCAAGATTAGTAATTTGCATCTTGTCCAAGTGATTGTTTTTAAGCTTACTTGGAAAAAGGAGGAGAAAATAAAATCTTCTCAAATATGCTTCTCAAACTCTGTACAAGATGGTAGATTTTTCTTCTCTGTGAAGAAAAAAATGGCATGACAAATTGCCAAAAGATCCTCTAGAGATGTACAGGAGCACTAGAGCTCACATTTTATCCTTTTCCCATTTTGAAGCATTAGCTTTAAGCTCTTGAACAGAGTATGCAAACAGGAGAGAAAGATTACAGCAGGAAGAAAGGAGTTAAAGAGGTGTCTTGAAATCCATCTCTAGGCTGCATAAATATCACTGTGGTTAATTCCTCCATTTTTAGACATTCCTCACTCAAGTTATTTTTACTCATCAAATTCACACTTCATACCTTAAAAGAGAGGTTGAATAAAAGACTTTTGCTTAAGGCTATCTTAATGAACTTGAGATGCAAAGTCTAATTTAATAAAGTAGATACTTTGACAGCACATCCAAACCTAATACCTTATACACAGTCCTAGCTCAAAGCAAATGCTCCAAGAATATCTTGTTTATTGTTTATACATAAGCTCACTTCAAACTGTTACTCCTGGGGTAGAGAGCAGCTGGAGTAGGCAGGGCACATATTTGTTTTCTTTCTTTCCAATGAGATTATCTCAAAGACATTTCTCCCCTTCTCCTCCTTTGCCTTCTTCACATAAAGCAGAATAGAGCACAGCTGTCAGGGAGCAAAAAACGTGAAACCTCATCTTTATGCAAACCTGTACCTTTTCATTAAACTAATTCACTTAAATCAGTGCTGAACTCATATAGACACTCTTATTTAGCTTTGAACCATCTGATTTGCAGTTGACTTTACCAAACTGAAACAAATGTATCTGCACTGCCTCTTAGTCCTCTTTAATAAAGCAGGTTCAAAATCATCAGCAAATGTCGAGCACTCCAACACATACAGAGAACCAGCAGACTCTGGCTTCTTTTCTCAGTGCTTTACTTCATCATGCACTAAAAAATCTGACAAATGAACTGGGGAATGCCTGTTTATTGCTTGTAGGGCCTGCTGGGGCAGAGCTGTCTCAGATCACTCAAATCCCAAGCTACAGTGAGAAGTCTGTAAAGTCTGTGTCTTTTAAATGGTAAATTTACTGAATATTAAATGATATTATGAAATTTGGCTTTTCTGTAAGTAAGTATATTTCATGAAGTTTCTCTGGATGTACGATTAGAGATGACATTATGAGATGGTTTTAAGGAACTTTTTTTTTCTTTTTTTCCCCCCTAGCTCTCCTGGAGAATCTATCACAAATACAGAAAGTTTGTCAAAGCTAAATGCCTGCTCTGAGTACTGTGGATGGTGTCTGGGACACCAGCATACTGCTAGTTGGAGAAGCAGTCACCCCTTCCCAAGAGGAACTTCTCTGCCCGTGCCTTACAGATGGCCTAATTATAAAGAAAGAAAAGAGAAACATTGTGGAGATGCAAAAGACAAGTTGGGATTCCCCTCTGGCAGCTCCTCCTTCCAGGCTCTGTAGAAATGATTTTGTTTTTTGGGACATATAGAGGGACACTCAGTCTATGTCTCACACACCCCAGCCAGTTACTCCTCAGGTCTCTTCATGAGCGGTCAATGGTCCATGATAAACACTCACTTTTGGATGCCATCTTTTCAGGATCCTAATGGTCCCTCTCCCATCAGCTTAGGCTGAGTCTTTTTATGCTGTACATTTGAGGTCTGCCTTCTTCCCCTGCATTAGGGCACAGACTTCAGGAATTCTTCACATTGGAGCAATAGGACTTAAATGGTATTATTTATATGTTTATTTTCTGGAGGAATGCTTGGCTTGCTGCAATGACCAGATCATCTGTCCCATTAAAATGTTGGACTTTGGAGATTGCTCATGCTCTGTCATTAGAACAAGAAACTTGGTTTGCCAGATGGGCATGTTCTTTACTTCAGCTCAAATGGCAGTTTTAAATATCAGTTCCTCACATAGCTTTTCTCTTGTATCAAAGAGGAGAAAATTACAATTTCCCTCTGATGCACTGTCCAGAGTTGGCAACTTCTAAACTATGAAGATAGGGAGGGGTGCTGAATCTCTGCCTATCTGTTACAAGAAACTAATGGTGTGTATCATCTGATTTTCCAGTGCCCACCAAATCTTGAGTGGAACTTTTCCACATCTTCAAGCCACTTTGCACATGCACAGTTCCTTTCAGTGTTGAAACCTTTCTACCCTCCATGTCGATTAAATCTTTGGTATTTATAGCAAGGATTGACTGAGATGGTTATGTGCAGAAGCCACTCAGAGTTCTATGTAAGAATATGAAATGTTTATCTCATTTCAAGACTCCTGTGATTTGTCCAAAATACAGGGACAATTTGTACTGATCTGGGTGAGTCAATTCCTAAGCTGTTTCAGTCCTGGAAGAAGCGGGAAAAAGAGAATAAGAAAATAGTTTGGCATGTGGTAAGGACACAGATATAGGTGTAATAGAGAGGAACTAAAAGAAGGATGGAGCAAATAGTGTGGAAAAATGCCAGCAGAAAAGACTGGGGGTGGTGGTGGGGTGGAGCATCTGAGCTTGTAATGTCTGCAGTCATTACGCAATCTCTCGGGTTCAAGATTTGTATGACTGAGGAATCATCTTACCACAGCATGCTGAGGAGCATCCCAGGAGGAAACAGTAGATAAGCACAGTAAAGACCTCAGATCATTCTGCAAGAGAAACGAAATAAAAATGAACAGGCAAAGCTTCCTGAATGCCCCAACATTTGGAAAAGGTCTTCCATAGGGTCATGGCAATGGTAGAAGCTCTGCTTGAGGAGGACTGGAGCTGTCCTTCCTGTTCATTCCAGTCTGGAAAATGTTCATTCATTAAACCCAGAAAGATGTTATGCAAGGAAGATAGTGAACATATGCCCTTTGGAGACTGAGCTTTGCCTTGGGAAGGAAAAAATGTGTGTGCCCGTTTGTGTCAAGGTGGCTTGAATCATTACAGCTTTGTAATGCCTATCTTAAAATACCTCTTCAGGATTGTGTCAATTACAAATGAAAAAACAAACAATAATAATAATAATAAAAAATAAAATTAGTCTGTCTGAGTAACACATATGAGACTGTTTACAGATTTGACTGAATTTTGGTGATGTTATTTGGTGATGTTTTTAGGAAAAGGAAGAGAGAAAGAGGAGGATGAACAAAGGTGTTTGTGGGAATTGTCATTAAAACCAGACCGAGATTCAACCTTGGCAAAGGAGATACTGCAATTCTGCTATAATGAGGAAATTAAGTCAATAAAGAATGCATTCTCTCAAAGCCAGTGGACTACAACACAAGCTTGTTTAGAATTACTGTTAAACTGTGGTACACTTCACAAAGAAATAGATGTGAACATTTCAGAAAGCAGTCATCAAGCACCTTGTTGTTTGCCAAGAAAAATAGGCAATTATGAACATTATGTCCAACTATGCATCATATCGGCTCCAATCAAAACCATTTAAATCCAGTCAAGCATTGCTTTTGCGCATAAAACCCTACCCAATGCTTGATTATACCTCAGCATACCAGGTATGTAGCCTAGGATGTTGGCCAATAACAATATTCCATTGTCTAGGAATTTTAATCCATCCATCGATATTTATAAATGTCATAAACTTGATCGCAAAACATTACAATTATCAAAACCCTTGCTGTTTTAACTTTTGAGTCCAAATCTACTAAAAAACCTTTGAAATTAAAAGCAAACAAATAAATAAAGTCTGATGAAAAAGGGGCACTGACATGCTTTTAAGTGGAAAAACTGGACATAGAAAATGGCTTAGTTTTTCTACACTTCTTTACCCCTCCCCAGGTGATGCTGCCTCCCAACAGGGTAAAATTATTATGTAGAGAAATTGGTTTAGGCTGCACATACCCAGACTGAGAAAAAAAAATGCTTCAATATAGATACATTAAAAACAAACAAGAAACCTTACAGGCACTTTTGTGGTCTCGGAGAAACAATGAATTCTATTCCTCCTACTGCTCTGCTTTGGTAACTAATCAGTGTCGTCCCCCCCACCCCCACCCCCCACCTTTTTTTTTTTTTCCCTACGAAAGCTCTTTATATTGGAGACTTACTCTAAAAATGTGTCACTTGCTGGTATGTAAGCGCCAGGTCAGCTCAGCAAGTGTCAATAGCACGAGGAGTTAGCACAGATGAGTGACCGATGTTTTAATGTTATGTCAGTTTGACTTGCTGTGAGCACAGACATATGCTATTGAATTTACAACACTGACAGAGCTCAAGTAGGGCTCCCCATGCTTACAGCAACTGGAACTGAGTTACAGTTAGAAAAAAGACAGGAATTTTCTGCTTCCTAGAAGAGCTGCTCTGGGATTCAACCATCTGCATCTACGCTACTCAGCTATCCTCTGGATGAGTATTTACTTTCAACTTCTCTATTCTAATGTACTTTTTCTTCCCCCCCCCCACCCCCCCTTTTCTTTTTGCACAGCTTTCAGTGAGAGATAGACACTTGCCTGGTTCCTTTCCATAATTAAAATGATGACCAAAATATGTGTCAAAAATCTCTTTCCAAGAGCAGTATTGCTGCCAAAGACTCCAGACAAATTATGTGGCTAAATGCTTGACTCTTGAGTACGATGGCCACAGTTTAACTGAGAGATTTTATCATTGGTATTTAAAATGGCACATATAATCTTAAATAGGAAAACAGTGGGATTAAATAGCTTTGGCTGTCAGTTCATGACCAGACGTCCTAAGAATCTTTGAGAGACCCTCACTTAAGGAAAAGACATGTACAGCAGATGACAAAAAAAGGTATTTTTTCAGATACCATCAAAGGTGAGGCTGCACAGAGGTAGCTGATTTCATTTAATTGCAGCCAGTATTGGAATGTAACTGCCAGAAACAGGAATGCTTCCTTCATTTGGTCTGATTTATCATTACAAGAACTAACAGCTCCTTCATAAACTACTGGAGCTTAGCTCTGACACATATCCAACAAAGTTACACAACTTGTTTAACATCACAAAGAACATAATGCTTCTATTTACCCCTAAAATAATGCCTATCACTTTTCACAGCATCATACCAGAATTCATGAATCAATTTTGACAACATATGGGAGAAAAGGAGATTTTTAAAATTATTATTATTTATATTTTTTCCAGGAGAACAGAGAGAACATGAGCTTTATTTTGAAAGATATTTATGACCCCCAAAGTTTAGGTAGGTGCCTAAGATACGATTAGACACTGAACTGAATTTGTTGAAAAGGGTGGTAGGCACCTAAATGCCTTTGCAGTGTGCTGGCACTAGGCAGCTGGGTAGTCTCTTAGGCAGAGATTTAGGCATGAGCCTCTCCCTCCTCACACCCACCGGCTGGATGACTTGCACCTCTACCTAATTTAGATGAGTGCTATTCTTTTTTTCCCTCAAGGCCCTAGAGAATTTCCCTGATTATTTACCCTGTGTAGCCAGTTCTGCCTTAAAGAATCTGGCGTTAATCACTTTCCCTAAGTTTCTTTCACTGCAGATCCAGGATAAATTGGTATCAAATTGGGAGCTAGGTTAAGTAGATGGTGTTGCTCACTATTCATGTGTTTTTTGTATATTGCTAGTATGTGTGTATACATGTGTGTGAGCGTGTGCATGTGTGTGAGGGAGTATTATTCTAACGCAAACAATGATAACGTAAGCCAATGCTTCAGTGATCCATGACTTTCTTACACTTTACCTTGATTCTCCCTCCATGCTTTGCTCCAGCAACCTCACACACATTATTTTTCTTATCTTTATGCAGTAACTGAGAATTTGCATTCAGAAAAATATTAAGGTGCTAACAAATTCAGTTACTTAATTTCCTTTGATTTTAGTAGGAATTATAAGCTTAATTAAGAGCTGTATGTTTAACTACGTTTGTTGATCTGTGTGTTGGTGAGTGGGTAGAAACTAACTCATTTTGGGAGAAAAATAAAAAATTTATGAGAGTATTTTGGAGCAAAATGAGAAAATACTTCAAATGCTCCAAGAATTCTAACATTACTGTGTGGGCATTAATCTGACTTCACTTTTCAGTGTTGATCTCTATTCAAAAATGCATTAAATGATTACTGAATCAAACTCTGAATATTATATTACTTTTGAGTACAAACTAGAAACAACATCAAAATGAACCTGGAGTGCTTTTTTACTTGAACTTTGTATGTGATGATATTAAGATGCTGAATATTTCAAAGGCTGAAAGTATTTATAGCTTTTGACTTTTAACCATATTATGTCCTTTGCCTTATTTCTTGTCCTCAGTAAATGTCAAGTGGGTGTTGTGTAGAACTGAGAGAGACCATTCTCAGGAGAACATCCGTCTTCAGTAAGTGGAACTCCAGATTACACAAAGCTGCAGGCATAAAAGAAGCTGCAAAAGCAAGTTCAGCCTGAAAATGAAATCATTTTCTCTAGGAAAAAAAAATAAAAAAGAACATGAAAGTGAAAGTAAGGACTTAACGGAAATCATCATGCTTTTATAAAGTTTACTTTCTATCTAACAGTATATATATATATAATTGAATCTGTTATACCAGTTTTTGTTTTAAACATTGCTGTTGTCTTTTCCTAGAGTTGGCATATTTACATAAATAAATAATTAAAAAAAATGCATACACAAAAATGAAAACAAAAAAAGTCCAAATGCTTACTCTGTTCCCCAAAATTATGATCTTTGTGAATTAATTAAACTAAGTTCTTTGTGAATTCAAGATATTCTTTTAAGAAGACTTTTAAAGGCTCTGAGCAGAAACTTTCTTCAGGATGTAACTCAACCCCAGGGAACTGTATCTGATTTATCTCAGCATAAAGGAGCATAGAACTTGTTTTGTAATACATGTATAGAGTGCAGAGTGCAGGTGATGACTTGAGCTATGAAAATTTACTTTATAAAACCTGCACCCACACATTCTGAAAGCACTGTCAGGTTTACTAAAAGGTTAACGAAAGTTGTGAACCTTTCAAGTAAACCTATGGCTAATTTTGTGTATCTTGATTGATTTATGGTTACATATATTTGACAAGCCAAAGTTCAGCTTTTTTCCTTACTGTCTTACACTTGGAGTTATTTTGCTTCTTTGAGCCTGGAACTGAAACTGAGTTTCGTGAGATGCAACCCCTTGGAAACTGAAACCAAGGAATCTTTTCTACAAATCTAAGGATGGAAACTGCTGAGTTTCAGGCAGGTCTGGATACAGCTCAGTCTTCTTTTTAGCTCCCCTGAGATCCTGCAGTCCGTAATTGAGAATAAAAGATACAAAATAGCTGTATATGCTCTGCATTGTTCTGTGATCTGAAGTCTCTTCCTAATTTCCTGTTGCACAGTTCTGTATGAAAATCCAGAACATGGTGGTTGCATCTTTGGAGCTAGGGAATGGAAACAACATGTTTAGGATGATCTTATGCTCTATCTAAGCTTGGCTGCAACAGCAAACAAAACACAGAAGTCTGTGACTGTAATATGCAGCAGGCCCAGATTTACGGGCCTCTGTTGACAGTCTGCCTCTCCTGTTGGTTTAGGTCCTCCTCACCGTGCTTGCTTCAGGCCTGGCCAGAAGTTGTGGAGGCAGGTGGGGGAACTAAGCGGCTTCACAGATGCTCCACGTGGTGCCACCTTGTGCTAGCATTGCTAACCTTTTACCCCTCACATAAATCCATGTCTCTTGCTGCTCTTAACTGAGAGCTGAACTGGGGCCTCTCTGAGGTTGGACGTGTCTCCTGTGCACTGCCAGCAGCAAGGCTGAGACTCCACCAAAGCACCTAATGCTTCATCTAGACCACCCAACAATAGTGTGAGGTCAAGCATTGCTGGAACCTAGTCCTGGGGGTGTCCAGATCTGGCTAGAGTGAACTTTGCACTCTACCAGCAAATGTACTGCAGCATCCTCTCCATAGGAAGAGGAGAGGCAGGGAAGGGAGAACATTACCCATATTTTTTTATTTTATTTTATTTTTTTTCCCAAGATAGATGTACCGGGGCCTTCTAGGAAGTAAGAAATGCTCTCAGTTTCTGCAACTGGACATAGTTTTGGTTGGACTTATGCCCTCTGAAGAAACCTCTGTCATGACTATACAAGGACCCCAAGGAGACCTGTGCTTCAACAGATATTCATATAACGTGTTTGAAGATAGGTGTTCTCATCATCCTCCATTTTGTTGATCTGTAATATTGATTTGAATAGTTTTAAGTAATTTTGTTTCACTATTTATATAGACTAAATAGATAATACCGACACTGTAATCAGGTATGACAACTTTCACATTAAATTTCTGCCTCATGCCCTGATCTCTACGAAGTCTGTGAAATGCACAAGTGAATATGTATACAATATGGAGGCTATCGTTTCCTGTAATCTGCAGTATGATTTTTATTATTTGAGGTGATTACTTTTTATGTCTATCTTGAAATAAAATTCTTGTAATTGTACTGTTCTGGGGAATCCAGTTTGTTTTCCTATTTTCTTTTGAAATTTAACGAATTCCTTCATAAAAGATGAGGCATTGAATAGAGAGAGCCTGCTTATGGGTCATACTCTTCTGGCTGTATACATATATAGGTCCTCACAGTCTCAGTACATGAAGGTTTGAAGGTTTCCTTGCAGCAGCATCAAAACACAAAGAGCAAGAAGCAGCCAGGACATAGAGAAAAGCATTGCTAATTACTAAATAGCTACTGCTGCTACTGCTAAATCAAGTATTTTGTACCAAAAATAATCTGCCTCTATGACAAACTTTTTTTTTTTTTTTTTCCTACTGCAGTAGTGTAGCTAAAGGAAAAAGACAGGACTAGATCATTTATTAAGAGAGTTATAAAAACAGCTAGCAGATAGTTAAGTGTTGACATTATCTTTTGCAGGATGAGCAAATGTCAGCTATATAATGAAAAGAAAACTAACTATGTTCCAACGTGGGTTTAAATGTTTGGAAAGGAACACCTTCATGATTTTCTTAATGTGTTTTGTTAATTAAGCCAGTGGAACGTGTGCTCCCAAGTCCCTCAGGCGTTGATGAGACTGTCCCCCTAAGTCAAGCTCACAAATTTTATTTATGAACAAAGCCCACCCTACTCCAAGAACCCAGCCAGTTATTTAAAGCTACAAAATTAAATAACAGTCTCATACATTCATGATTGATTGTACATTCTCCAGCTCTACCCCTGTCCATCTTAAATGCCTGTCAAAACAAGTGTAGGTTTGCAGTACAACCTCAAACACATCATATCTAAGGTACTTAGCCCAAATCCAGAGAGAGACTGCTATAGTGATGATATTAGGGTGGATGGCAGAAAGCTGTTGTGGGTTGTGTGGGGTAGTGTGACAAAGCTGAAATGGGGCAGACATTGCATGTTGTAGCTGAAGGCTGAGGAAGTCCTAAGTAGGGTACCGTGAACAACTGTGGGATGGATGTGGTGGTATATGATGGTTCCAGCAGAGCCATAATAGGGGCAGACATTGGCATTATGGAGATTGTCTTGAAGCACTAATATAGATGAGTTGTTTCAGTTTGGGCTGTTAGATAACAGAGCCATGTAACTCTGACCTTTCAAAGAAGGCCTATGTAAATGGAAAGCTTTCATGTTTATGTTTGCAATGGAAAGACCATTAAGACTAAATAGATCTTTGCTAATCTCGCAACACTGTATATGGAATACTTGGTACTGTTTCTGAAACATAGACTGTATGATAAGTCCATACGGGACTCTGAGGGCACAGATAAAATCTGGTGTGAAAATCCAAGAGCTCTTGAATGTGGCACCTTGCAGGTGTTTTTTCATTTTGTCTGTATGATTTAATTTTTTTTTTTAATACCCAGAATTTCAGTAACTCTATGCCACATACTATTTCGTCAAGTCAAAATGTTTGGATGGACTGAACTGACCTCTGCCACAGCAAATAATAAAGAGACATCTATAAGATTTAAACATTTAGATGATTTAAAATCATTAAAATCATCAAAAAAAATTAAAAACGTCCATAAGATTTTCAGTCCTTGTATGGATATGAAATAGTGTAATAGAAACACAGAAAATAGGTCTGTATGTGTCACAAGGTGCTGTACCTATGGTTTCTGTGGTGCTACCAGTGGTTTCTCAGCTGTCTTTTTGTTACATTATCACCACTTCAGACTTTCTACTATTTTAGGACTTTGACCTATTGCAGTCCTGGTCATCCATCCCATATCTCTATATATTCTCAGTCCTTTCTGTCCCACTACATCTCAGCTCCTGGTCTTCTTCTCACCTTAACTACTTGTAGGACTGTTCATCCTCTCTCTTGTTCTTCTTAACTACTTTCTAAATCAATCCTAGTTTACTTTCCAGTCTGTTCCAATCTTTTTCTTGTACGGTACCAATGTCTGCCTCCCTTAGATATTCCTTTTTTTTTTTTTTCTCCTCAACCGATGGTCCTAATTTCTCTCTGTAGCATTATTATTAGGATTTTTTTTTTCCCTCTAACTTCCTGTTTTTCTCTCTGTCAGCTTGTCTCTTGTACCCTCTGTGCTTGAGACAGGTGGTGATTTTGTCCATGTGACCTGTAGGTTCCAGACATATATACATATGTATATATATGTGTATATATATTTTTTTCCTTTGTTGCAGCAACCACCTTCACCCTTACCTTGAGGACCTGAGAAAAGATGTAGAGGAAAGTCTCTTCACTGTTTGGTGTCTGAACAGGAGAGCACCAGCTGCACTGGAGGTGTGGGCCCCAAATACCCATGTACTAAAAGTGCCTGAAAACGTTCCCAGGCTCTGGCTGCTGGACCAGGGAACAGACCATGTTTTTGCTTATAAATTCCCTCACTCTCTGAAACTAGGTGGCTGCCTGAAAATGTGCCTGTTGGAAATCATCCCAGGAATATTTGAACTCCCAAGCTGGCTTTGGAAATTTTTTGAACGAGTGTTAGATGGCATTGTCCAAAAGTGTGCCAGGACAAGCTCTGACAGTTTTGGGAATGCCTATATTAGGAAAAGAGCTGAATAAGAACAGATCTGTGGAAGAAAGCATCTGGTGCTAAGGATTGCATCCAAACTGACCTTCACAATCTGTATTTCAGAGGGTTTTACTGTTGTTTTACTGTTGTTCAACTCTAGTTTGCTCTTGTGACCATTAGCAATCAAAGTGCATTAGATGCCCTCTGAGACTGCTTCTGCAGGTTTATTTTTATCTGAAAGGAATTCATTTTGCACATTCCAAACTTGATGTGAACCAAAGAGCAGGAAGTAGGAACTACTGGGGGATTTACTTCAAAAGTGCATCCTGATCTTAACTATGATGTTACCACAGATATACCTACAACTGTGTCCCAAAGTCTGAGAACATTCTCAAACACAGTTTAATTTACCTTTTCACAAAGTTCAATTGCACATAAAAATTGTGTGAGGCTTTGGCAGGCTAAGTGGAATTTGGATTTTAAATTTTATGCTAAAATTGAGTAAATCTCTGATTGTTTTCAAGTGCTTAAAATAAATTTGGGAAACTTTGCAAGTGGACACAAAATGCACAAAATGCACAACTGCTGCATAGACGGTGTTCGTGAGATGTTTTAAATTAGGCTTGTTAGTGTATATGAGAAGGGAAAAGAAAAAGAGAAAGCAAGACAGTGAGTCTGTGAATATTCAAGGGAAAGGCTTAAGCAGGATGTCTTCTTATAGATTAGAAAAATCTTCACAGGAAATTTATAGCCAAAATTTCCAGTCCTGACTAAAGCAAGCAATGTTTGGCACTCTGTATCTGTAGGTCATGAGCTTTAATTACACCACATTATCTTTCATTGTAAGATCTGGACAGCAGTTGCCTGTAGGTTGGAATCCAAGCTGATAAGGGGCTTTCTATCACTACACAGTACATCAGGCGTAGTTTGTAAGGAATCGATAGTCATCTGCTGTACCAACGTGCCTATTCTAGTTGAAGTTGCCTCCAGGGAACAGATACCAGAAACTTTACATTTAGAACACTTAAAAAGGAAAGATTCCTGGTAAATGTGATGGCATAAGTAGTATTTAAAAACGAGCTGTGTTATATAGTACCTAAATCATTTTATAGTCCCACTGCTATTTTAGTATGCTAGTAGGATATCTGAACCACTTGCTCTTGACTTGTACCTTGTCTGTAATGATGTTATGCATAATGCAGCAAAAGGAATCCTTCATTCTTAAGCAGGGGAACAGAAGTGCTTTTTATAACTCATCTCTCATGGATCAAAGCAAACCTCAAACTTGCCTTATCATGTAAGGGAGGTTAGCGTCCTTGAGCTTTACTGTTACAGTTACACATGCTTATCCCACAGTTTTTGCTATGTTTGTGTTAACTGAAATTACACATGCTTATAGATCCCACAGGCTTGATTTCAGCTGTTAGATATTTGACGTGTCTATTAAAAACATATTTTCAGGGCTTACTGTGAAATGTATGCAGAACTGATCAAAAATGTGTAGATATTTACGTTGAGATAAGTCTGGCTAAACAAAAAAAATAATAATGGGGGAAAAAGACAAAAAAGAAGAAATATCCCAATAACTAGAATATATTTTTTGTGTGTACACTATTTATATTTTTATTTTCCCTGCTAATATTTGTGCTTTCTATATTTGTAAAATATAGGTTAGAAACAGTATAGATGTGAAGGCTTGTATTTGGGAAATGAATCCTTATTGTGGTATATGGTTAAAAATAATGATGTATTTTGTTGCTTACTACAGTACGTTTCTATTTGAAGGATTTTGTACTTTCTTTGTACATTATGTATGAGATGCACAGATCATATAAGTGACAGGGTAACTACTTTTTAGTGCTAATCAACCCCATAAATGCTGTTTAAAAACAAACAGACAAAAGCCAAAGTAATTTTTGACCTCAATGTCTTTTAGTGGTGATCTAGTACATTATGTGTCTGGACTGCATTGCTTGCCTCATTTAGATCTCAGGGTTTTTAGGGCAATGTGCATGTTCCATCTGGGTTTTGTGTCTTGCTGAGCAGTTTGACAGTTTCTACTAAATCATAGTAATTAGGACAGCAAAAACAGTTGGTGTCTTTGAGGGAAAAAAAAAGGAAAAAAAAAAGAGTCCCATGAAGCTTCTCCCATGGAATGGTCAACATATGCTTTCTTAACTGAACAGAGCCATAATAGCAAAGAAACTTCTTATTCCTAGTCATTCACTTACCCCTTTCCATCAAATCTATATTATGTTTTTGTTGTAGAAAAACAGTTTAACTAGTTGGGTGGTTGTACTGCTATTGGCTTCCTAGCTTTCCAGCCTGCAGCCTTTATTTTTTGCAAAATCAGGACTACTTCAAAAGAATTCTCATTTTCCGGAAAATAAATAAATAAATAAATAAAACAGCCTTAGAAAGGATACTAGAAATCCACTCAGGGCATATTTATGTGTTCAGCTACAATCTACTTTTATCTGTTGTTTTTTTTGTAAACTAGAA
Source organism: Anser brachyrhynchus (assembly GCF_964034855.1). Taxonomy (NCBI): domain Eukaryota; kingdom Metazoa; phylum Chordata; class Aves; order Anseriformes; family Anatidae; genus Anser; species Anser brachyrhynchus. The sequence continues at coordinate 151,857,444 of NC_137694.1, forward strand.
AGGTATGAGCCAGTTCTCATCCCAAAACCAAGTAGCTACATGTGAAACTCAGGTAGAATTATAGTAATAAATCATTGCTTGCTTTAAAAAAAAAAAACAACATGGGTCTCATTGCTCAAATAATTCCAGTGCTGGAGGTGGCATTGTCCCCTCTGGAAGCGGACCCACAGACAGTAGCAGTACTCAAGTGACTACATAGAAATTCCCTGTAACTGAGTGCTTATTAGTAAGCATACTGTGCTGTTACCAGCTTTCTATCAAGTTACAGGCCTCTTCCTCAGTGTCCATATCTCTGGGTATGGAAGCCTAACCAGAAGTATTCTTGTCTTCCATACGGCTTAGGAAAGAATCAGAAGGTGCATACATCAGCACTGATATTAAATATTTGCCTAACATTGCCAAAAGTAGTGATAAAAAGAAAATCTTTACTACAATTGAAAATTATACTGCCAATAAGCAGCTTTGTTTATAACAGTAAACCAATATTTATCTTAACAGGGTATGCTGCCTTTATTTATTTATTTATTTTATTTTATTTCTTTATTTTATTTTTTTAATATCAGAGAGTCAGGGGTTACTAATGGAACAGAGTAAGTTATACTTATATGTAATAAAATAGCTCAGATCTCAGTTCATTCTGTCTGTGGACAGCCTATTCTTTCCTCTTTCTAGTTGACTGTACTGGGGTTCTGAGCCTGTGAGCAAAAATATTTTCAAAATAGCTTCTATTCTAGTCTGTTTTAACATTCAACTACACTAGCTTTCCTCTGAATGTTAACTATGTACAAAGAGGAATACTCCTTATATGGTTGTGTTCTGGCATCGTTGATACCACCGTGAAATTTATTGTTAACTGAACACAGCCAAGGTTTCACTTTCAATTCCCTCCTCCACTCATGTATCTCATCTCCCCACCCCCTGCAACAAATAAACAAAACCTTTCAAGTTTTCACTTTTTTTTTTTTTTTTTTTAAGTCCACTTAATATGCTTGGGCTGGCATAAACATTGGGATGCCATGAACATGGAACTGGTTAAGGAAAATGTCTTGTCTGACATTAATTCAAGATAGTGTGTAATTTAGGTCAAATGTTTGCAGAATTCACGATATAGAAATGGTATTATCAAAAGCAGTTGCTCCCATGTGTGTAAAGGAGCAGGAGAAGACACATAACTGTTCATCCAAGGTTCATATATTACATCTGTGAAATACATGTACTGCAGTCTGAGTAGATCTGTGATCTAGATGCTTCACCTGGAGATTGTTCATTTATACAGTCCTTCAAGATGACGAAAAAACACCACCACCAACAAAAACCTTGGTGTGTGTGTATGAATATGGATGTGAATAAATAAAGAGATTATTTTACAAGCTACTCACAACATATTCAAAAAGATTAGACATCCTCTCTTCAAAACAAAAGAAGAAAATGAAATAAAAAATCAATAAACAAACCTGTTTTAATAATTTTCCCACCACATTTCGACAAAGAAGTTGTGTATGTTAATGCAGAAAATAAATTACAATGTAGAATCATAGAATCATAGAATGGTTTGGGTTGGAAGGAAACTTAAAGATCATCTAATTCCAACCCCCTTGCCATGTATCTGCTTTTGCCAACACACTCAGCTCTTTCACATATAAAATTCACATATAAAATTCTCTCCCTTACAAAACATGTACTACCCATACACTGCTCCACTATTGAGTCATTTTCTCCTCTAGCCAAGCAGTAAAGAGATTCCTCAGTTCTGTTTTTAAACATTTGAGGGGTGCTTAATGTTACATTTTTATTACTTAGATAAGCAGGTTCAATAATTCAAGATTTATCAGTACTTTACAATATATTGGATCCAAAGACTTTGGAGCAGGTTCAGGTAGAGTGTTGGCACTCATGATACCTGTGGTCTTGAATCTTTCAGACTTTGTCTGTAAAGTAATTGAAGAGTTCTAAAGAGAAACATGAACTTTATTGAATTTAGGCTTTTCTGCTATGCTGGTTATGAATTACAGCAACTTCAGTGTCAATTAGGCCCAAATAAATCAAGTTCTTGATGGATTTCATGGGGTGTCTCTTCAGGAATTACTGTCTTGCCCTGGTCTGATAAGAAATATCCTTTCTCCCCTCTTCCTCCTTGCCAAGGATAAATGTCAAAAAAGTTCTAAGCTTTTATACCTGTATATGTGTAGCATGAAATTGCTCTCATCTTTACATTATTAATATTATTAACTTCTGTGGGACTACTTGCATCAGGAGGGTGAACTAGATTTGACTATGTAAATGTATAGTGTATGTTATATAAGATACCCAGATGCCATATTTATTTTATTTTATTTTATTTTATTTTATTTTATTTTATTTTATTTTATTTTATTTTATTTTATTTTATTTTATTTTATTTTATTTTATTTTATTTTATTTTATTTTATTTTATTTTACATGAAGTGTTTTACTCTATATTTCAGCTTGTTTTTGTCTGAAAATCAGTTAGAGCAGGAATAGTGTGCATTGTCTCTATAGCAATTGTTATTGTCACTTCCTCACCTTTCCAACTTTAAAAATTACAAAAATCTATTGTAAAAGATTAGGTGCCATCATTGTCTTTGTTGCGTTTACAGGTATTTATTTTGTGAAAGATGTATGTTGTGAATCTGCTGTCATTTGTTTCAGATAAACTCTTGTCACTCATCTTAAATGGAACATTGTTGGGCCCATAATTTAATTTGTTGACTTGAGCATGAAGTCATTCTTGATGAACCAAGTTGCTAGTGCATATGTGCAAGTGACTTTGCTGCAACTTAACAATCACATTTATTTCAGATGAAACATGGGGGAGAATATAAGGAGAAAGTTATGCTATACAATATAATCTTTTGTCTTAAAAGTTACTCATTTTTTAATTTGCAACTTCATGAGTCATGAGCGATTGAAGTGAAGTGAATGAAATAAGGCTGTGGCCTGATGATATTAAGGGATCCTTAATATGGACCTGATCCAGGGCTTATTCTAGTCATTTGGAATTTTTCCATGAATCATGAATTTAAAGTTGATCTGGCCCTCCATCAGGAATCTTTTATTTCCCCAATTAGTACCAAGGCTTGAAATTTGCCATGTACAGAAGGACAACACAATGTCTAAGAACTACAAATAACCCATTAAAACCTTCACAGTAGGCCTTAGGTGGGAAGGAAGTGATGCAGAGGTCTTTTGTTGGACTAGTGTAAACGATGAATTGCTGTAAGGATGAACCTATGAATCTTCATCTGATTTACCCTTTCTTCCCATGTTTTTCTACAGTTTTTTGGTAACTTTATCATTTTGTTAGTTGCAAAAGAAAATTATTATTATTTTTTTCCCACTGTTTTAAGATAAATGCATTGTTTATTTATCTCATGTTTTGGAACCTCTGTATTGAAATCCTAGTAACAAAAGTTATTACGATAGTGAACAGCATGTTGTGGTGGGTTCTCATACTAAACCCAGTCTGTATCCCAAAGTCCTTTCTGCAGCATTCTGATTTATTGTTATAAAACTTTATAATTATTTCTAGTCCTGTTGATTAAAAAACAAACAAACTTCTTCTCCATAAAGGCAAAATATGATTCACAAATGCATGTCAAAAAGAACCATAATGTTAAATGAGACACAATGAAAGATGATTCCATGCTGTCTCAAGACTCAAGAAATTATCTCCAAACATTTATACTTGATAGTCATATTTACCACAAGTTGGCTTCTTGCGTAAACTGACATTTAGTATCTTGTTGTAGCCTAAAAGAAACTACTTTTTAAGTAGTTCCTTCTTTTTAAGAAGGTAAAATCAAGACAGAACCTCATAAACCTTTAGCACAGCAAAACTAGTTTTAAACTATTTTTTCTCCTCTCCCTCAATCCTTTAGCAACTCAGCTTTTACACTATTCAAGAAGATTTCTTTTGTGAATGGCTTAGATTTGTCTATTAGCATGAGAATGCTCCCTCCTTGCATAATGTTAAATTCACCATCTAAGGAAGCCCAGTCATTGTATGTCTTGCAAAAATACCAAAATATGTACAAGTAGTGCTTTAATTTGGTGTGAACTGGTCTTTTAGAACATTTTCGAAAGAAAAATGGAGAGAAAAAAAGTTTTTTTTTCTTTTTAATTTTATTTCTGTTGCTGTTCACACAAAAGTAAAGGTAATTGACCTGTACATCATAGAACTCCAGCATCATCAGAGTATGCAGTAAACATGCTGATACTGTTGTAAGTATTGTTAAATTGAAAATGAAAATGAATAACTTAGTATGTTCTTGCTTTTCTCCTGCAAGATGTTTTAGCTTCTTTAATAGAGTGATGAAAAAGATGAAGTTTATATAGAATGTAATGTTGTTAAGGCAAAAAAAAAAATGTTTTTATTGTCTTACTAAGGAAAAAAATGCTCCCATCTGTGGGAAAGAAATGAGATTTTCTAATAGGGAAGGACCTCTTCCCAGTGCCTCCCCAAAAATCAGAAATGTTAGTGCAATAATAGACCTCAGAAAGAAATGGATTTTTAGAGTGACTGACATTGAATAAGTTAGTCCATCTGCCCACTGATTCACAGGGTTGGGACTCTGGATTCAGTTTTCCAATTGCAGAATTAAGAGAGATATAAAGTTTTGCTTATATATTTGGTATGTTAAATTAATCTAACCATAGGAAGGTCAGCACTAGACCTAGACCCTGTATATCTCAAATTAATACATAAATGGTACAGAGCTCTGGCTTTTCTCCAGGAATATATTGTCACAAGAGTCATATTTCTGCTCTCCTTGCTTTACAGTTATTACAGGCTGGAGCAAGGGGGAGACACGCTAAAATCCCCTTCTCGTGCTGGGTGATGAATTCCACAGAAAAAAACATTGCAATGGCAGTTTTCACAGACCCTCACGTCAGCAGTGAATGTCCTTATTTGTCAGCTCACATGTGGTGGGCAGCTCACATGTGGTGGGCAGTGTGAGGAGGGATGGGGTGATCTGGGGGCTCTGTGGTCCCCAGCCCTCTCTGTCCAGCCCCCAGCCTGCACCCACTGTCTTCCTGGCTGGGATGAGAGCAGCACATCTCTGTCACTAAGTCCCACTGTGGAACCTACAGGTATGAAATGAATTGTCTTTAAGATGATCATCTTATTTAGTCTTTTCTTACCATACTCTTATGGAGTTTTGTGGGGGAATTGCTACTGGCTTCTTTCATTTGTTCTTTCCTGGTCTTTCACTTTCCTTTTTGTGCACACAGTGTTTTCCTCTTTCCTTTCCTATTGATTGTCAGCTTCTCCACTTCTTCCCCTTTCTCTTTTGGCTTTCACAACATCACTCTCCTTATCTTACTCTCTCTTTCCTTCCTCCTTGTACTTTCCTTCTTTCCTTGCAATGCTTTTTCTTAGGCCCTATAAAAGGTTTCCTGGTTAAAACATCATCTATGATCTTAGCTTCTAACATGAGTTTTATTACAACTGGGTTTGTTTCAATTTTCCATAGGTTTGATATAAAGAAATGATTGTATTCTGAAAAGACCGTGTGAGTAGTTACAGGTTGAAGGACATTCTTAGGGGGAAAAAAAAAAAAAAAAAAAAAGAAGGATTAAATACCTCCAGTAACTCACAATGGAAAGAAAGGGGAATTGTGGGGGTAGAAAACCAGCTGTGCTGACAGGCTGTCTGAGGAATTCTGCTGTCCCCTAAAGCAGACACTAACACTGTGAAGATTACAGCTACCCTGCTTGCAATGTCCTTCCCTATAGGAAGTGCTCAAAATGAAACAGAGTATCTGAACTTTGAATACAACTGCAGAGAAGCATAAACTGGCAATCAAATCCAGCTATAAAAACATGACATGATCTATACATAATACACTTGAACTCTAGCATATTGGATGCTTTTTATTATAGTTATTAAGAGGAGTCCATGAGATCTGAAAAACAGCCTGATCCTAAAGGGAAAAGAAAATGACACTCTTTATTTGAAACCATTACTTACTGTACCACTTTGGAGGGCTTAACTGCATTGTCTAGCATGCATCATCTTGGCACTCTACTTTTTCATGGGGGAATTCGGTTCTGTAATTCACTATTTTCAGTGCTTACTGGAGTTACATGCTTTATAGAGGGGAACACAATAAGGACTTCTGTGCTTCACATACTTAGTAATAAGCATATGGAATAAATTACCAGGGAAAAAAACAATTTGAAAGAATACAAATGGGTCAAGTTTGTTTCTGCGGAAAGAAGATACTGAGTCTTGTAATCCAACAACAGAAAGCTTAGGACAGAGACAAACTGGAAATGGGCAGGTAAGAGCAGACAGCGCTTTCTTAATCTTGTAGCTGTATGAATTTAAAGCTCTTATATGTGCTTTTCATATAAAACATCACATTTGTGGGCATAATTACTTAGCTTTACTTTAATATATCATCTTCAAATTCTTTAACCTCAGTGTTCTGAGTCTACAATCATTTCCCAATTAATCACTGTAAATTGCCTGACAGCCTTTAACAGCCACAGTGATGAAGCGAGAATGAATCTATACATTCAATTCCAAGGGACAGGTTTCAAAACCCCTTACTCTACTTTTAACAGAGGAAGGCAATAAAGATGGCGTGACAATTTGCTAAGACACCATTTCTGTACTGTTACTAAAATGTTAACTTTTGTAGCCAGAAAATATCTCAGCTGCCTACAGGAAACATTGGGAGCTCTCATGACTTATGGGGAAAAGACACAAAATAAGAAGCATGCTTTGCTCTTCTGTGGGAGGAAGATGAGTGACTGGGCCTAAGGAAGTGTCTTAGGTAAAATTTAGTAGGAAGTGCTGATGGAAAGAGGCTAGTGTTGTTAGAGGAAAATACCAATGCCTTGGTGAATCTCATTGTGAGTAGAAGACTCAAAAGATTTGTTACCTCTTAATAAATCTGGGATGACAAAATACTCTGGTGCAATGATTTCCAGGAAAACAGAAGAAAGAGAAGCTGAATTCAACAGAGCACTATGTGCAGTAAATCAGTCCACCCACACATTAATTCAAATACTCTTTGTACTGTCTTACTGCTTAGATGGGATATAAATGTTGTGCAAGCTTGAACTTAGCTCTTTCTATAGGTTTGATTTTCATCCAGTGTGTGTGCTTCTGGAAGACTTTTAGGCCATTAAGAAACATGATAAGGGCTCCGTGATAAAAATACTGTAGTACTTGGTCAGGCATTTTTGTCAGCATGGGAAAGAGTAGTGTTACTACGAAGGCTCTTTCTACCTAACATCATATAATGGAAGAGATTGAGACTGCCTTTCTGGAAGAGAAACTAAACCAACAAAATACATATTTCTCTTCCAAACCCTGAGCAATCAAATGACCTCACAGACTTCAACTACTTGTTGAAAAAACTGTATTTCCTACAAAAGGAAAGCTTGTTTTTGGAGGTTTTGTCAGTAATGCAAATGTCATACCCTTTCCTAGTTTTCAAATAGTTATTGTCTCATTTTTAATTAAGATGAAGAAAGAATGTGGTAGCTAACATACCCGAACTTAAAAATGTTAGGTGTCTAAAACCTGTAATAAATAATTTTCATAGCAATAAGGTTAAAAAGCTACAACTATGAAATGCAATTATTATATGGCATGTTAGTTTGGATCCCACTTGTGATTATCATTCTTCAGTTGGTTTGTTTTCTAAAATTATGTAAGGATACAGCTTATTCATATGGGAAATCACATTTTAAAATATGGAGAAATTTAACTTTTCTGACATTTAGAGTGAGATTTTTTTCAAAGCTGTCCCACGGGCTTTGAAGATGCAGGGAGCCCTGTTCAAATCTCATAACAGAGACCAAAAAAGCCAGCTTAAAGTCAGTGTTAGAAAAAACTATAGGTCAAATTCCTTCTTTAAGAAAATTGCCCAATGCTATCAATAGAATATTACTCTGTTTCTGGAGCAAAGAATTTGTTTCAATATGTGCCAGATGTTACAAAAATATTTAAAGAAGTTATTCTCTTTGCATGGGTTACAAAGTCAGCCAGACCCTTGGCAATCACTATGTTTCTGCTACCTGCCTACACACATGCCAAGCAATTCTCTCAGCTAGTGCTGCTTACTGAAAAATGGTTCTTTCACACAAATGCCCAATACCACAAGCTTCTTTGATGCCCCTGTCTGCTTTTACTGGATATTCATTTCATTGCCCTTCAGAATTTTAAGATACCAAGCATCTTCTGTTTTGCTGATCCTAAAGCTTTGGATGCTGTTACCATGTAATTATCCTTCATGCAAAACATCCTGTCACAAAAGTAAATAAGGAAACAGAAAAACACTAAATATAGACACAAATGCTACAGACATTTTAGAATCAGATGAACTGTGAAACAAAGTACATGCATACACGTGCTATCCTTATCTGTATCAGAATGTAAAATAATCCTTTGTCTATGAGAAAAGACAACAACAACAAAAAACAGAATCTGTTAACAACTGATCTGTTGCTCAGCTAGCTATAAAGAAATCATTAACCTATTATGATGCACACATGCTGTTCCACCTTGCAGGAAGATGTTTCAATTTTAGTTTTTGACAAAGATTTCAAGAAAGACAGCATGCTCAACAGGAAGAAAATCAGCAGAGAGTGATGTAGAGCTCTGTGATTTTTTTGGAAGGATGGTTAAAGGGGTCTTTAAAGCAGCTGAATAAAGTGTCACAGAAAGAAATAGTCTCATAGAAGACCCTGAATATATCTGGGGGAGAACGTTAGCACCCTTAAGAATGTTGGGAGGCATGTTTGAGAATGCTAGGCCAGTGACGCTACATGAGGAAGGCTGTTTCATCCCAGAGTATCCTTTTCCTATTCCTGGAAAAGCTTAAGGCAGCTAAAGGTATATATCACAGCCCTCTGTCCTGTGCCAGGCAGCTATCATTCAAGGCTGTCTTCTCTACCTTATTGCCAAAGCACTTTATTTTCTTAAACTCCTGTTTGTCCCACCTGCTCTTTTCTAGTTAGATTGACCCTTTTGTTGTGTTTGTAGATGGTACAAAACTGGGAGGGGTGGCTAATCAGGTGGTTGGGCTGCTATTCAGGAGTATTTTAACAGGCTGTACTGTTGGTCAGAATGGGACCTCATGGAATTCAACAAAAGGAAAAGTCAAAGTCCTTCATCTGGGAAAGAATAACCAATCCCAGTCATCAGCATGAGTTTTTGTCTGGAAAACAGCTCTTCAGAGAAGGATCAGGAGGTCCTGGAGGATACCAAGTTGAACGTAAGCCAGCCATGTGCCTTGTCACAAAGGAAGTCAGCAGCATCCTGGGCTGCACAAGGAAGAGTTGCCAGCGTGTTGAAGAAGCAGAGGTGATCCTTCCCCTCTACTCAGCACTGGTGAGGCCACAGCTGGTGTACTGTGTCTAGTTCTGGGTCCCGCAGTACAAGAGAGACATACTGGACATCCTGGAGAGAGTCCAGTGAAACACCATGAAGATGATTAAAGGATTGGAGCATATCTGCTGTGAGGAAAGACTAAGAGAACTGAGACTGTCCAGCCTATAGACAAGAAGGCTCAGGAGAATGCATGATATAACTGAAGGAAGGGTGTAAAGAAGATGGAGACAGGCTCTTTTCAGTGGTGTCTGTTCAGTGGACAAGAGACACAATCTGAAATACATGAAATTATGCTTGGCCATAAAGAAACGCTTTATTATTATTATTATTATTATTATTATTATTATTATTATTATTTTATTATTATTTTCTGTGAAGATGGTTGAGTGCTAGAAAAGAATTCCAGGGATGTTGCAGAATTTTCGTTCTTGGAACTATTTCAAACCCAGCTGGACATGGCCCTGAGCTACCTGCTCTAGGAGACCTTGCTTGAGCAGTGGTGTTGGACTAAATGATCTTGAGAGGTTCCTTCCATGCTGTGATTCTCTTATTCTGTTATTGTAAAACTTTTCTTAGGTTAATGTTGAGTTTATACAACACAAAAATAAAACAATCCAAGAAAAAAATGTTTGGCTTCAGTATTTTTGACTTAAATTCAGAATGAAAATAGAAAATGAAGTGTCCTAGTTTTATCTGGGATTGAGTTAATTTTCTTCATAGTGGCTAGTATGGTGCTGTGTTTAGGATTTAGGATTAAAATAATGCTGAAAACTCACTGATATTTTAGTTGTTGCAGAGCAGTGCTTGCACAGAGCTAAGGACTTTTCAGCTTCTTGTGCAGCCAGCGAGGAAGCTGGGGGTACACTGGAAGCTGTGAGGGAACAGAACCTGGGCAGGTGAACCAAACTTGCCAAAGGGATATTCTGTACCATATGGCATCGTGCTGAACAATAAGGCTGGGGGGAGTTGGCTGGGGGGGGCTGTCCTTTCTCAGGGACTCTCTGAGCATCGGTCAGCTGGTGGAGAGCAATTGTGTCGTGAATCACTTGCTTTGTGTATTCTTTTTTTTTTTTTTTTTTTCTGTGTGTGTTGTGTTTTCCCTCCCCCCTTATCTTTCCTATTAAACCATCTTTATCTCATCCCTTGAGTTTTACATTTTTTCTCCTGACTGTTTTCCCAGTCCCATTGTGTTTGGTGTGGGCAGACAGTGAATGAATGGCTGTATGGCACTTAGCTGTCTGCTGGGTTAAACCACAACATGGAGAAAGAATAGGTGATATATGGAGGTTTTCATTTGTGGGTAATGTGTGAAAAGAGTTGTCTGAAACATGGAAATGGTAGCTGTGGATTTCCCTAGTACAGTAAGAAGCAGAGCTCTATTCATTTAAAAATTCTGAAATTAAACTTACATGAATCTCTACCATATTTCTTTTGAATATCAGAGAAGTATTTTACATGTATAACTTCCACAGAGAAAACAGACAAAAGAGGATTGATTTTGTCAACTGTTTTTAGGACAACTGAAATAATTCCTCAGTTTCTAAAGTCAAGCTACATGGATGAAAAGGATGTTGTACAAATTTGATTTTTCCCCCCACTATAGTTCAGTATTTCAGAAATAATGCAAGATTAATATGGTCCTTAATATAGTTTATAAGAAGTGTCAGGTTATCTGATGTGAGCCATTCAGTGATGCACAGATGCTGCCACTGCAGAGTACCAATTGATCAGAACTTGGGAAAATAGAGAAATAAACCAATATCTTAAAAGTGTACATGATTCAAACTAAAGTGAAATGAGTGCATAACCTGACAGAACCTCTGGAGCACAACTAGAGAAGGATAAAAGTCACTGATAACCTGCGAACTAGTGCAGCAGAGCGTCTGCAGACAGTTATATTTCTGGCTTAGGATCACTCTATGTCATCTCAGACAGATAGCTGGCTGTGAAGCTAGGGGAAGTAGAAAGAGCACACACTATTCAAAATGTATTTTTATTCAACAGAATATAAGTGATGAAAAAAAACAACAAAAGCAAACAAACAAAACCAAAACACTCAAAAAAAGCTTATTTTAAGCCTTAAATTTTTAACTATAAGGCAAGAGAATGTACTTGGTAAAACCGAGGGTTTGGTTGTGAGCTAAACTGACTTGGTGTGTGAATTAACTGTATGAATAAATAGCAATCTGGAAAATGAACTGTTTGAAACCGTATGATTACAAAATAGCATGTTGATTCAGAAGCTACGTATGGTAGCTTTAAAAAGATGTCAAGCTTTCATTCTCAAGAAAAGACATGAAAGGGAATTGAAGCAATTTACTAAGGGTAAGGAAATTCTCAATAAACTCCAGAATAGAGCTAAAAGAGCTCAAATAGTCCGTGGTTCTTGTCAGTAGAGAACTCCATTCACCTGAAGATAGAGGCTAAGGAAAGCAGGTCATAATGTTCAGTGCAAATATGATCAAGTATGCGTACTTGTTAGTCATGGTACTAAGTGTATACACTTTGCATATATAGAGGTGTGAAAGAACTAAATGATTTTATGAGCAGATAACATTTTTTACTACCTACAATTGGAAAAAATATTCTGGTAATGTTGACTGATTCAAAATCTTTCACTAAGCTTGATTGCTAGCAGTGTTTTTGCACGGGTCATTAGAAAAAAAAAAAAAGTATGCTTATTTGCATGGCCAACCCTTCCTTAAGGAGACACTGTTTTTTTTTTTTTCTGACTGCCTTTCCAATTATGCTTTACATCTTATCTGTCTCACCAAAATACGTTGTAAGAAATGTTGGTGTCAAAATAGCTATTAAGTATGATGTTTTAATAGAAGGGAAAAGATCTAAAAGTATGAGAAAGAATAAGGAACTTTGGAAACATGCAGAGTGTAGACCAAGGCTATAGGAATGAAAATAAAATAATAATAAGTAAAAAATAATAAATCTGTGCAATAGATTTTCTCTCTTTCGTGGGAGGAGTAGGCATAGAAAAGACTAGAGATAAGCCTTTGTATGAGAGCTGTCTCAAAGACATTTGTTCTGAAACACAAGAGTGGCAGCAAAGATGTTTTTGGAATAGTGAACCATGGAAGATAATGTATGCCTAGTTTGGCTGCTAACAATCTGAGAGTGCTCTGGTGGAAAGGTGTCTAAACACATAAAAATATCTTAATAAAGAGTATAAGAAACTAAAAGTCTCATTTCTGAAATAGAGAATAAAAGAATAAACTGTTGATTAACATATGTAAGAGAAGGTCTGATACAATTCTTTGAGATCTTGTGCAAAAAGGAGAAACATGAGAATTCTTCCTCTTAATGAGCTATCACTAAAACTGTTTGTCAATATGCTCAGATGAAGAAAGATGCTTTGATCTTGGTCCACTGGGATAAAAGACAGAGTGTCTTTTTTAATGGGAATTCAGTGTAAGTGAACATAACCCAATTACTGGAATTGTCAGGTAAAGAACACAGTATTGTTGAAGAGATTTATTTATTTTTAACTACATACGTATGATTTCTAAATTGAATACTAATCTGGAAGAGAAGTCACATTGCAAATGCATGCTCTAGAGAATTTTGTGTAAAAGGACAGCAGAGGTAGATTATGTACATGTCAGTCTGTTATAAAAATAAATCTATTTGGTCTTCCATGAAATATGGAATACAATTACTAGAAATATTGCTAGGGATGAGACAAGCTAAAGCAACTCTTTAAGTAATAGGGCATGGAAAACAGCACATTTGTAGAATCACATGTCAATTGAAAAGTAATGCCTGAAAGAGAAAGGATTTTTTTGGGGGGAGGTTATTCAGTGGTGATTTCTAAAATACTCAAGTAAAGAAAACATATTATTATTATTATTATTATTATTATATGTTGAGAGAATAATTAAAATTTTATAGGGAAGGAACAAGGATGCTCTACATCTCTGAATCATGTTGCCTAGGCTAATGCAGATTGTTAAGGTATGGTGTCACATAGCAACATTTATATCTCTGTCCTAAGGGAAGTTCTTTTGTTTTCTTTTGGGATGTAGGAACAATAAGCAAGAGAATGGACTGTATGCCATCCTTGCGAGACACAGGACATAATTCCTTATACAGCCTTCTCGATCTATTGGCTGTTCTCAGCAGTCTGACTGGATAGTAGGACATTTCCCTGTCTTCTGTGCTGGATTGCCTGCCCTGCTGCACAGGATTAAACTCTCTAATATACATTTCAGTATCAGGCAGACTCCTTTGCATTCTGATTATCTTTTTAAATATCTCACAGTTCTTTTGGAGTCTCAAACAGTTGTTGGTTCTGAGGCGTACTTGTGCAAGACAGAGATCTAGGACAAGACAAGCAAAATGACTTGATCTAATGGCAGATTTGAAAATGTGCTCTCAAACCAATACAAACCAATACAGCTCTCACTTTGTGAGCCAAAAAAAGTACCCAGGATCCTAAATAAAAGGTTGCTTCTGTGAACCAACCTTATGTAAGACTGGCACCACTAGAGAATAAATCAATGCAGGTTAATTAATTTCCAGCAGAAATACGTTATACCTAACATAGCAATATCTAACACAGGAGTACTATTTAGTGATTGGAAGCAGAATGATTGCAGAGAAACGTGAGCAGAGAAAGCTTGCAGTTTGTGCTGCTGCATGCATGTTTGAATTTGTAGTCACTCCTCTGTGGTCAGAAAAATAAGGTGCCTGTAGGAGCTGGACTCAGAACTTGTTTGTTCCTGTTGCATTATAGCACCAATCAAAGCAAACATGGACTGTGTCACCTGATGATATTTTGTTTAAGAGAAAATCAGAACCAAATAAGGCCCTTCAGGAGAGTACTTTTAGGATACAAGACCCTCTGAGCAGAAAATCCCTTATACTTTGAGTTTGTGTAGTGTTTAGTAAGGTACGACCCTGATCTCTAAATAGTGCCGCTGTAGCTTTCATCTCAATGAACAATGTCTCCCTCTATCCCCCTCCCCCTCCCCCCCAAACAAACAAACAAACAAACAAACAAACAAAAAACACCCACCAAACAACAACCCCCACACAAACACCCAGGAAAATAAAAAATAAAGAGTTTTTGGTACTAACATAGAGGCAAGCTTCACCATTGTCATTTTATGTCGTAGATCATTAATCTGATCACAGAGATTCATGTGGTTAAATAATATTATTTTTTAAAAATTATTTTTAGGAAAAGGTAATATCTTAACAAAATTCTGTAGAGTTCAAATGGGTCATCTCCTATAGTCCTTAATCTGAAAAAGGATATTTCTTATATTTTCTGTAAATTTTCATGTGTAACAATGACAACATTGTTTGCCTGCTTTTCCTATGTAATCAGTGTCTTCAGCCAAAAGATATTAAAAATGGAAGTAAAGAATATGATCAGCGTCTTGAAGAACTTTCCATACTCTTTGAGTGGAAGATTTAACTCACAGCATTCTGTAATTTTTGCCTGATATATTTATCTGAGTACACGTTGGTTATGATAATAAGTTTAGGTATCGTAAATTAAGTTTCAGAAAAGGAGAAGTTATTGAAATTGAAACCTAGCTTTTCTTAAGTGTAAAGCACTCTTTTCAAAAGTGGCTTCCAAAATCTCAGCATTCTAAAAAGTTAGGGAATATTCCTCCTGAACTATTTGAATGCAATGCTTGTGAGCTTCACTTGTGTTAAATGTATTTTATTATGGCAGAATGATGTACTGGGACAGTATTGTTAAACACTTGCTTTTGGCTTATGAAGCCAATCCTTTTATTCTCACTCTACGGAGAGTGTGCATAGAGAGTGCTCCAAGGAAACTGTCAGCTCCTCAGTCAGGGCCACATCTAGAGTCTCTTTCTAGGGATTTACATCTCTCTCCATAGACCGTAGAGCTGAGGCTCTTGAGGATAAAGTTAGCTTGTTTTAAAACTTGTTCTGTCCTTATAAAGCCTTAAAATAGTCTTTCAGTACAAATTCAGATTATTTGATTGTTGAAAATGATTTTTTCTTTCTCTTTTTCTGGTCCCATACAGTCAATCTCTGATTATATATATATGTATATGTATGTATGTATATATGTATATATATGTATATATGTGTATATATATGTGTATATATATGTATACATATCTATATATATGTATCTATAAAGACATATGTTTATTATTACTTATATTAGATGTTATTTATACACCACTCCCCCCCAACTTTGAAAACATTTTTTTGCATCACAGGTTTGTACAGCAATCTAAGTGATGAAAATTTATTATTTGCTCTTAAGAATCTAAAAATGTACATAAAATCTTAAGGCAAACGTACAACTTTTAATTCATTACATACTATAAAATTCTGTCTGTCAAGTATCCAAAAAAAAAAAGAAAATTTGGCCAATACTTCATGTAGAACAATAGCTGAAGAACATTATCTTATTTTTAAAAGCCAACTAATCTCTATGTAAGTTAATACAGCATTGAAAACTTAATATTGATGAGTAACTACAACATGCTTTTTGTCCCATGATACTTTCTTACATTGTGCTCTGGAAAAGGAGTTGTTTGGATAGCTCTCTCTTTATAGTAGTGAATATTTACTTCTCAAAAAGCACGAATACTGGTAACTGGTGTTTTTCAGTTGTTCTGGTTCTGTTAAAAAGCAGAACAGGAGTTGTAATCCTTGAAATTTAATAAAAATTAAAGATTTGCTTCCACATAAGTAAATGACAGTCAGGTTGAAAGGAGAAAAAGCAGTTATTGCAGACAATTTTTTCTTCAGAAAGTTTGCAGAAATATCAATAATACCATATATATAAGATAAGAAAAAATATTTTTATAAAGACAAAGAATATTTTCTACTGAAGAACAAAAAACACCTAAGGGCATGGAAGATATTCAAATAGAGAGAGGGTAAGTCAGAGTGCAAACTTAGCACACTATCCTCTATGCTCTACGTTATGTGTACTTTCCTAGGTATGTGGACAGGAGCGAAAAATAATGCTTTAAGTTATGAAGTACTAGGAAGAGATGATTAGGCCCAAAAGATCATTAAAAAAAAAAAAAGATCAGAAGGTTAACATTTTTGGGTCATGTGGTTTCTGATTACAGTATTTGAACCCTATTTTACTAAAATACAACAAGTTATGACTCTTGCAGAAAATTATAGAAGCATATTGAATGAAATATGTTCTTAAGAAAACAAATATGCCTTCTTTTTTATTTTGTCTATGTTAAATATTTCTGAGGTCACACTTGATCAGATGAAGTTGAAATTAAAGTTATGCACTTAAAAGCTGTTCATCTTTATGGAACTTAAGCCTAAATAGTATATAAATCCTTTTCCCAAAAGAAAGAAGACTAAATCTGTAATGCAATAGACTTTTAATTTTTGTATTTATTTATTTATTATTATTTTTTTGAGCCACAGGTTGCTCTTGTAGTTGAGATTAAAATGAACCATAGGAATTACAACCAAATTTTGAACCTTTTTTTTTTAAAATATATATTAAGAAACAAAACTCCTGACATTATAAGTGTGAGTTTTAGTTCCAAAAATGAAGCTCGCAAAAAGGTATTTCTGGTCAATTTTAATAAAGTGAATGAGCAGGTATATCCTAAGAAGAGAAGACATTTTTTTGGTTAATTATTATTATTATTATTTATTTTAATATTTCCATTGCTACAGTTCAGCAGCTGATGGTTTAACTTTCAAAGGTTCTGTTGTTACTTAACTCCCACCAGTAGCTCCCACTGATTTTCACTTACTGTGGGAGTTACCTGTCTAAGTATGGATTTGACAAAAGGTATTTGAGAACTTTAACTTTGACCTGGCAATGGCAGAGAGATGATTCTGAGCATTTACAAAGAAGCCATCTCTGTCTGTCTGTCTGTCTGTCTCTCTTTTTCCTGAGGAAAAAAACCACTCTCCCCTTTTAGTTTTCTACTGCTATTCACTTGAACTGGCTTGAGCTTCTCTGTAACTTCTGCTACCAGAAAAGTTAAATAAGAAATGAATCCTTTGATCATCTGTTTCTTAAATGGAGCATACTTCTATTCTTACATGGTTAGATATTTAAAAGAGAAGTGCAGAAATATCTTATGTGAAGAAAATCAAATAAGTTACGGAGGGGAAGACTGCATTAGTCCTGAAAGAGGCAGATAACTACTGATCATAAAGCAGTAGAAAAGCTGTCAGTGAATCTTGAGTGCACAGGTTGGGGAGCAGACCACACCTAATTTTTCCGTCCTGCACTTCACTGTGTCAACTAAAGGCATTTCTTACCTAAGGAATATTCTCTTCATCCGTGACCTCCCTGCCATGATCCTGGAGTCTTTTTCTCTTTAATGAATCCTTCTGAACATGGCACACACCAAACATAACCTATCCAAGAACATTAAATGGATCTCATTATCTCCTTAATGCTTTGTTTTGACTTATAATGACAGGACAGATTTTTGTCTTCTCCAAAAAAAAAAAATCAAACTTTTACTATGCATAAAAAATATTCCGCAACAAAATGTTGCAGTTGGGAGGGATGATCTGAAGTCCTTTTCTGGTAGTTTCTTCATCCATTTCTTCTTTTCTAGGAAATATACACAGAGTATATTTTACATTTTCTTTTCCTAATACACAGTTTTACATTATTGTTGAGATGGAAAAAACATGGAAACAAAGATGTTGGAAATTTTGCGACAAACTAAGTAGACATAGTTCTGTTGTTAATTATAGTTATTATTTAAAATTAATTTGCTATATTCTTTATTACTATTGTTAGAAATCAGAATTTTAGATAACCTTTACACCTTACTTAATTTTTAAGTTACTATTTTTTTCATGTAAAATTCACTCTTTTTTATTGTATTATTGAATATATATATGGGATAATTCTGACATTTATTTGATGGGGTTAATTCAAGTAATAGAAGAATGTTAATATTTTAAAACAGATCTCTGGACAACTAATTTATATTAAAATTTATGACAAGCTGGAGGTGGCTTTGTTTTCCTCTGTATTTGTCCAAGTATCAGTAACAAATGACCTGACTGAATGAATCACAGCAATGTCAGCTATGCACTTTTATTTTTAACTGTGCAATCTGTTGTGATTTGTGGACTGACTTGTAGAAATACATCTTGTCATGTAGGAAAAATTTCTTTGTCACATGGCCAGTATTCACCTGCAGACTTTTCCTGAACATGTCAAAACACTGCAGGCACCACATTACAGTATGTGTACTACAATTAAAAATACCTCCCAGAGGAGCAGGAGCAAGGTAATGACATTAAAATGGATTTGCTTGTTCTATTCTCTTCTCTCGTTGTTTAGAGATCAAGTTGCTTAAACTTAAAATAATTTATGCAAACATCTATGTGTTATTTATATCTTTACTTTCTGTTTCATAATTTTAAGATTTCCCAGACAGTGGTAGGATCTTCCCAGCAGGGAGGAAGATGTGGTCAATACTTCCCTGAATGTTCAACCCTGCTTCAGGGAGTGGAGTCCAGCACATTTTTGAGGAACTGTGGGAAGGAGATAGCATGATGCTGGATGAAATTGCAGAGTTCAGGTAATGCAAATGTCTTCCTGAGGCAGAATCTTCTTGAATATAGTTACATTTTAAACAAGATTATTGGATGGCTGCAAGCTGTTTCTTATTTTAAAGGTAACATAGAAATTTGCTCTAAGACAATAACAAAATAAGATTTGCCCAAAGAGTTGTGTGGCTATTTGGTATCTTGGACTTATAAAATTAAATACAGTTCAATTAGGTACCACTATTCTTACATATGAATGTAGCACCCACGTGCAGTCTAGGAGCACTAGGAGCGTCAGATGTTTTGGTGTTCTTTTAGCTTTTTTTTTTTTTTAGTGTTTTTGAAATAGAAATTAGAAAAGAAAATAAAGTTTTATATTAAAAATTTTACATCTAATGAAATACATACTTCAGATGTAAGATTTCAAGCTTCAAATGAGGGAAGAGGAGAGTGGATATTTGCAGTAGAATGAATAGAGAACAAGTAGCTCTTATCAGCTACTGACATATTGCTTTCCCTTAAACATTCTGTAAATACTTTCATTCATGTCTGGACCTGACATGCAATATATTATCTTTTGCTTAATTAGCAGTATTTTCAGTCTCCTCTCTTCTTTTCTTGCAGTGAAAGTTCATTTTTAAATTTTATGAGATGTCAGACTTCCTCTAACAGTGTGAAAAAACAGCTTGAAGGTTCTAAGTAAAAGGTTTTAGGCCATGATTGACACAGTATAGTAGGTCATATGCTCCCCTGACAAGCAGTAAATTCTGAGCTATACTACAAAATACAGGTGTTTCTAAGAAAGGTTCTGACTAGATAATTTGTGAGCATCAGCCTATATATCAAGTGTAACAGAATGTAAATGGATTTTTGAGAATCTTATTTTGCTGGATGTGCCCAGGAAAAAGAGGTTGCTATGTGTGTGATAATGAATTATATCTAACCAATGGAAATGGGATTACAGATTACACTGATGAAAAGCACACCCATCACTCAAAAAGACTTTGACAGGAACTTCCAATCAAAATTCCATTTTCTGGCCCTAGTGGATTAATTTACAGACATGCACATATGCACAAAGTCTGATGCACAAACCACATCCTCACAAATAAATACAGTAGAAAACTCTCTTGGAAATGATTGTTTTGTAAGTGTAACCAGTCTACAACATGATGGAAATCTGTTTGCTCAGAGCACTTTTTAACATAATGTCAAAATTATTTCATTGGCAATTAGAATATTTCTCTCCTGGTGTTCTAATGCAAAAGGTATTTTGCTACCATGAGGATGTGATGGTTCTGGTTATTCTGGAGCAGTTAATGATGGATAGACAAATTTTGCTGGTTCAAATTTTGACTATTGGTATTGCACAGAAAATGCTTCTTGGTACCTTGCTTTTCTGTGACATGCATTTTCTGCTTTCTCTTGCTATTTGGTATAATCAGAGCTATTTGCATGAAAAGAGAGGACTGGGGAAAGAGTGGACTTAGAAATCCATCTACCTTTGTTGCTTACTCTGTGCATAAAGTCATAATCCCTTATGACGTAATCAGCACTTATGCAATAGCAAATTGTTAAGTCACACAAAGGAAGTTGCACTTTAGGGATTCTGATCTGAAAGGACTCTGAGGGCTGTTACCGGACGTCTGACTTCAGTGGGGCTTGAAGACATCCAACATTTCTCATTGTCAGGCCTACTTTCCTGAAGTCAACCAGTAAGATTGCCATTGTTTTCAGCGAAGCAGAATGATGCCCTAAATGAGAAAAAGGAAATGAATATTAAAGAAACAATGATGCTTCTTTCATGCAAATTACTATACTAATAAATAAAAAAAAAGAGGAATTAGAACCAGGAAATATAGGAGATAAAGAGAAACTGTTGTCTGAATTAATGCCTTTCAAATTTTCCAATGAGGCATTTAGTTAGCATTTAGTAGCAATGTTCATTATACTTTTATAATTATTTAGAGCTTTCTCCCTCAGAAACTGGTTGCAGTGAAAGACTGTATCATGGTTCAGTAGTTAGGGATTCTTTTACACTACTATGCAAAAAAGAATAGAGAGGCTTTTTTTTTTTTTTTTTTTTTTCCAAGAGCAGGGCTCGGAACCTGTGAAATAAAGCAGCTCAATTGGAGAAGATCTGAAGTTAATGGGAGTGAATTCTGTCAGATATATGTATTTTAAATTAACAGTAAGTGAATAATGTAAATTAAATGAAAACTAAAAAGCACATTCCCCTCTTCCCCCCATCAAAAACAAACGAACAAAAAACCAAAAAACTATAATCCTTCTGTGTATTCTACCTACCACTAGTAAAAGGAAGTAAAGCAAGTAACATTGATATCTAGTGGATGTTGTAGAAGCCATGTTTAACATCTGTTACCATCCAGTAATGGTAATGCTAATTAAGAGTCTTGTCTTCAATTTCTGTTACCACATTTTTGTAATGTAGTTGAATTTGGCAGACTGGTGAGACAGTAGCTTGTACAAACACCAGAATCTGTCTCCAATGAGCTAATTTTTAAACTGTACTCAGTTTATACAAGTATTTTGTCAATATGTTGTGTTATAGGGTGAGACAAACATAAGAAAATAATCAATACTGATGAATCTGTAGCTATCTTAATTATTTTTGGAGAAGAAAATGGTGTATGGACAAAGTTCAATATTTGGTGCGTAGTATGAAGTTCTGACTTAATAATGGTGCTTATTGAGACAAGCAGATTTTTTTTCTATATTTCTATAAGGATGTAGCACTTGGTATTAGAAGTCAAGTTGAAAAAAAGGTTTAGTAGTGCAATATTCTTTTAAAAATCATAAATATGCAAAGAATTATATTATTCCCATCTTTTTTATTTTTTTCCCTGTCATTAATTTGTTCAGAAGTTTTATTAGTCTACCTTTTTTCTTTCAACTTGACCCAGTCAAAGCAGTTTGAAGACATTTACAATGATGAAGAGGGAGCTTCAATTAACCTTCTTGGCTGAGATATTTGATATGCATGAGTTACTATATAACAGCTTAATTATCTAATACTCTTTGTAAAAGATTTCTAATAAAGAATGGAATTGATTTATATATTATGAGAGCATAATCATTTATTTAATTTCTCATCAGATTTCTTTTGCCAAAATGTATGCAAATTAACTAGCAAGCTATGGGACCAAACTCAGTACTTAGGATCTGACTAGTTACTAGTTTTATGTATGTTTTGATTTGAAGGAGAAGCATTAGCTGTTGGTAACTAATAACCAGGTACTAAACAATTACACTACAGGTCAGAACTCATTAGAGTTATAGAGGTGTATTTTAATGTTTATTCTAGTGATTCACTGTCATAATCTGTACCACAGTAGATAGAGATATTCTAGAATGATTATTTAAAACAAACAAGTAAACAAACATGCAATCAATCAAACAAACAAAAACTAATCTTACAGTTAAGAACTTCATATTAATTAATATATTAAGTTGTTATTACAAAGATATATATATATTTAAAGATGTTATTTACCTCTGTTATTTTGGTGGCATTATAATTAACATGAATTTCATTGTCTTTCATGAGAATATAAATATAAACTTAATAATAGCAATAATAACAATAACAATAATAATAAAAAAGATTGCATACTTATGGAAAACAACAACAACAATGAAAGAGTAAATATGGGATCCTCCAGAGAAAAAAAATGATTGCAGTGCTTCATAGTAATTCCTGGTTTATCTCAGCCCTGATGCAATATAAGGACACCCTTGCATGGAACAATCAGATTCTGTGGGTACCTGGTGGCATGTTACAATACCAGTCACATACTGTTTGTTTTTATTGGACCAAATATCAAGATTTCTTAATGGGAAAATAATTACCATATCGCAAAAGAGGAAACTGAGGCATGGAAAAACATAATGATTTCTTGAAGATAACAAATAGAGCTAGTAACAAAGAAAGACACGGGAATTATATTTTGATTCCCAATTTATCTGTATTACTTGCACAGATTTTTCTCTCTTGGTGTTGCCACATTGTGTTTCTGGTGTTAAAGAAATGTATTTTTCCCCCTCTTCTCGTTTGGAAACAATTCAGTTTAAGAACTGTGTTTTTGAAAAGAGATTTCATAAAGAGCCAGGACATTATTCAACATATGAAAAGATGGACACAGCTGGGATACAACCCCTTTTGAAGCTGATGTGAAGTTTGCTACTGACCTTTGAGAATCTAGAATTTCACCAGAAGGTGAAGTGGTATCAATAAAACCCTCAAAGACCAGGAAAGAACAGTTTAAGGGAGACATATAGGAAGAGGCTTGGGAAGTAAGGAGGAAGAAGGAAGCAGAAAATAACAAACTCAGGGCTGTAAGCAAGAGCAGACTTGCACAGATTCCTAAAGGTGAGAATAAATGAAACAAAACAGCCTCTCATTGCTAAGACAAGGTGAAGATTAATATTTTTTATGAAGTGTTCCTTTTTTACTCTTTTGAAATATGTTTCACTCTCCAGATATAAAGCATATCATCCTTGACAAGATGAATACAGATAAACAGGGTTTGTTAAATTTGTCCATAAATGACCTTGCATTTTGTAGAAAACTACACATTTTTGCTTGTTTTTGTTAACTGAAATGTTTGTTTAATTATTAAGAAATTTCTTACATTCTGCTACAAGAGCTTTATCTTGTGTACACCTACGTAACAAGAATATGACATGCAAAAGATTATTTCCTTTACTGTCCTCTGTCACTCTTTTTATTCCTCTTCAGAAGACAGTGTTCATTATGATTTTGATCTAGTTGCTCCAGGTTGACTCCACACTTTCCCTAATGTCCCTAAAATGCATGTCTAAAAATCCCTATATGATCAAGAAAGGGAATTTCACCTCCAACAAGCTGTCTGTCTCATCTCTAAATCATCATGCAGGCTGGGATGGATGACCAGGGGTGTGGTGATACTTCTGCTCAGCAGTTGGCAGAAGATCATTGCTTGCACAGGGCAAAGGCAGACCAGACCTCTCAGCACAATGTCAGTGTCCTAACCAAAGATTTTGCTACAAAATTCTGAAGCTTTAGTAATACACAAGACAGGTGATTTTTTTTTTCTTGTTTTAACTTCCCCCCAAATTTAGACATTTAATTTCTGCTTAAGCTATATATTAATGTTTAAGTGCCATCTTGGGTATCAACTGAAAATGAAATAGAGAATAAGGCCTGCAGACTATGCTTTTCATTTTTGTACATTGTAAAGCAAGGAAGTAATTACCTCCGTTTTATGAAAAATGAAGCTGTTAACAGTAATCACTCTAAGTGTGGGACTGAAATGCTAGGCATGAGCTAGGATTTCTTTGTTAGAATTTCAAACTGTATTTACTATGAGAGTTTTTTTTTTTTCTTAAATGTTTCTTTTGTATGAAACATAGTGCCTGTCTCTATTACATATTAATGCAAAAAATAAGGGGAAGGTCTTATTTGTTGACTGGAATTAAAACTTTCCAGTCTACAAAGTGTATTAGTAAAAAAGGCTATCTTTGTAGAAAAATAAATAAATAAATAAAAAATTATTAGTAAGTCAAAACTTCAGGAACACTAAAAATTTGAAACATTATTTCAGCTGGAAACTGACCTATAGAGTTACAGAATGGGTTCAGTTTGGCTCCAAGTAAAGAGCAGCAAGAGCTCTGAATATTCGAACTCCAGCAGTGAGATGTTTAAATTTACCAACGGAAATGATCTATCTGAGGTGTCTAAATAGGGTAGGATTCATAGAACTTCAATTTGAGAGTCTCACTTGTGGACTAGGCAATGAAGTCAGATTTAAAAGTAAGTGTCCATGCTTAAGTTAAGCTAACCCTAAGCTATGAAGTAGGTCACTGATACCCACAACGGTAATAAAAGCATTATAGCAATTATGAGGTGTGGGAAAGTAGAAGGCCTGAAACTGAATAAAGATTTGGAATACTGGTATAGTCATCCAGGACCAGCTGGAAAAAAAAAAAAAATAAATAAAAATGAAAGGCGAAGCAAGGCGAAGCAAGGCGAGGCAAGGCAAGGCAAGAAAAAGCAAGGCAAGGCGAGGCAAGGCGAGGCAAGGCAAGGAATGGAAAGGCAAGGAATGGCAAGGCAAGGCAAGGCAAGGCAAGGCAAGGCAAGGCAAGGCAAGGCAAGGCAAGGCAAGGCAAGGCAAGGCAAGGCAAGGCAAGGCAAGGCAAGGCAAGGCAAGGCAAGGCAAGGCAAGGCAAGGCAAGGAAAGGAAAGGAAAGGAAAGGAAAGGAAAGGAAAGGAAAGGAAAGGAAAGGAAAGGAAAGGAAAGGAAAGGAAAGGAAAGGAAAGGAAAGGAAAGGAAAGGAAAGGAAAGGAAAGGAAAGGAAAGGAAAGGAAAGGAAAGGAAAGGAAAGGAAAAGATCTGCTTTATTAAAATAAAATTTACTTTAAAGCTAAGTGATTTATTCATTTATTTATTTACAAGATACAACGGGTTCACTGAAAAAAAGACCATTTTTAAATCAAAACAGCCTTTTTTTTTTCCCCATGTTATCTTTAAACTGGTGGCAGCGGGGATTATGAAGTAATTATAAGATAAAGCTCCAAAAGTTTTGAAAGAAAACTTTCATGAAAATAGAAAAAAAATCTCACTGAAACTGCTTAGGATAGATTTTCTGTCACCAGAGCAGCTCCATTTCCAAGCATCATTGATACGTTCACTTTACCCGCCTTAATATAGCCATATCCTTGGACTGTTTATTTTTGGGTATCAATAACTTTTTTTTTTTCCTCCAACTGAAATTTTCTAAGTTATAAAAGATTTTTTTTTCTTAATGATCAATATACTCAATTTGTTCTCATGACATAAAAATAAGTGATTTTTTTCCCACTTCAAATGACATATTCATGTAACATTTCTTGTTAATTCCATCACATTCTACCAAAATGTGATGACTTCATGAAGAAAAACATGACCAGAAAAAATAGGAGGAAGTACGAATATCTACTGAATATATGGCTGAATATATGTACTGAAATATTTTCTGTGTGTGTGTTGTTCAATCAATATGCAGGTAAGATGACTGAAATGGTGAGAAAATAGTTGTATTCTTGTAATTCTTCTTCCCCTATCATTACAAGGTGTAATACCATGAAGGTTTACAATGCTGATATGGTTCCTGCAGTTTTACTTAATGGTATCATGTAAAAATCATTCAACAACAGCTTAGAAAAAATATCAAAAGGTCTTTGTTTAGTGGCAGAGTTAAGTTTCTCCTCTGACAACTTCAAGCAACAGGAATGCAGAAATGGAACATTCTCAGTCAAAACACTGAGCAAAGCTATGGCACATCCAGGTATGTTAAAGTTACAGAGTTAATTTAGCAAGCTAAATGGTAAAGCTCTAGCAGCAACACAAATAGCTAGAGATAAACTAATATTCTGGAAATCAGAAAACTTTTGCTGTAGGTACTACAATACTTTGTGTTTGTTGTCTGTTATTGGCAGAAGAGGAAAAGGGAACTGGGGCAGTGGAGCAGGAATGTAAGAAAAAAAGAGTTTCTTTTGTTTCTTCTCTCTCCCAAAAGTCCTTGAGTTTTCCAACTAGCTTATTAGGATATGTTAAGAATTTTGCTCATGGCAGTGTTACTTTTTTTTTTTTTCCTATTAAAATGCTTAAGTAATGCAAAAGAATTTTTAATTCTGAGTAAGAAAAACAGGCTGCAGAGGAAGCACCTATTTTCAAGTAAAGAACTTAGACTCATTTTCTTAATTACAAAGCTAAATTGCATTTTCTAGTTTAAAAAATGTTTCATATATTATTATAATTAGAGGCAAACAACAACTATTTGATCAATTTACGAGTAATACATAGGGAAGCCTGTAAATATTAGCCATGCAAATAGCATTGGGAGGCTAAAAATTCGCAAGTTAGAATTTCATTTTGTCTTGCCTTTATACCAATGATGTCTGCATGCATACACTTTTGTAATGTGAACCTGTGTGCGTGCAACTCCTTTTGTGAACTATCAATGAAGAAACAGGCTTCATGACATCTTTCAGAATATTTAGCTCTGCCTTTGCACAGAAGTAAAGAAAGAAAAGTCGATCTAGTTGATCAAGGGAAACCAGCTGATGTGATCTTTTTGGACTCCAGCAAAGCTTTTGACACGGTTTCCCATAGGATGCTACTGGACAAAATGTCCAGCATACAGCTAAACAAAAACATCATGCGATGGGTGAGCAATTGGCTGATGGGCAGGGCTCAAAGGGTTGTGGTAAATGGGGCCACATCTGGCTGGCGGATGGTCACTAGTGGGGTCCCTCAAGGCTCCATTTTAGGGCCAGTCCTCTTCAATGTTTTTATAAATGACTTGGATGTAGGACTAGGTGTTTTGAGCAAATTTGCTGATGACACCAAACTTGGAGGAGTTGTGGACTCTGATGAGGGTGGAAAGGCCTTGCAGAGGGATCTGGACAGATTGGAGAGTGGGGCAGTCACCAACCACATGAGGTTTAATAAGAGCAAGTGCTGGGTCCTGCACCTGGGATGAGGCAACCCTGGCTATACATACAGACTGGGTGACGAGACACTGGGGAGCAGCCCTGCAGAGAGGGATCTGGGGGTTGTGGTTGACAGCAAGTTGAATATGAGCCAGCAGTGTGCCCTGGCAGCCAGGAGGGCCAACCGTATCCTGGGATGCATCAAGCACGGCATCGCTAGTCGGTTGAGAGAAGTGATTGTCCAGCTCTACTCTGCACTGGTGCAGCCTCACCTCGAGTACTGTGTGCAGTTCTGGGCACCACAGTACAAAAAGGACATTAAACTGTTGGAGAGTGTCCAGAGGAGGGCAATGAAGATGGTGAAGGGCCTAGAGGGGAAGACGGATGAGGAGCGGCTGAGGTCACTGGGCCTGTTCAGCCTGGAGAAGAGGAGGCTGAGGGGAGACCTCATCGCAGTCTACAACTTCCTCGTAAGGGGGAGTGGAGAGGCAGGGGACCTATTCTCTGTTATCACCAGTGACAGGACCTGTGGGAACGGTTTCAAGCTGAGGCACGGGAAGTTTAGGCTAGATATCAGGAAGAGGTTCTTCACCAAAAGGGTGGTCGCACACTGGAACAGGCTCCCCAGTGAAGTAGTCACTGCACCAAGCCTGTCTGAATTTAAGAAGAGATTGGACTGTGCACTTAGTCACATGGTCTAAACTTTTGGGCAGACCTGTGTGGTGCCGGGAGTTGGACTTAAGGATCCTTACGGGTCCCTTCCAACTCGGGATATTCTATGATTCTATAATTCTATGAAAAGTTCATGCAGACCTTACTGCAGTCATCTCACATGCTGCTCTTTTTCTGGTGGTAGACATGGCACTTTGCAGTCCAGTATCCAGAAATAATTGGTAGTTCTTTCAGTAAGTCTGCACACCTAACTCATTCCAAGGAAAATCCGGCAATTAAAACAAATAACAAAATCTGGGAATGTCACATAATTTTAGCTTTTTAACCTTATTTGCATGGTTATACATAAGCCAACAATCACAGAATCACAGAATTGTAGGGGTTGGAAGGGACTTCAAGAGATCATCAGGTCCAACCCCCGCATTGGGTCCTACCCTCTAAATAATGTTGGTGCTACAAGTAAGGCCCTTAAACGTGGCCTCCTCACCTCTTTGATGAGAAATATAAAACACAGACAGCACTTACCTGTGTATACAAATGGGCTGGTGTTCTGGAGAGGCTGGCAGCAGGAGTTTTTCTGGGTAATCTTGTTAGGAAACCAGGCAATGTTATTTCAATGCCCTTTGAACAGCATCAATTTCAAGGCAGAAATCTGTTTTCATTGTATTGCATGCCACCAACCTGAATGCACTGGCATCCATCTTTTTCTGGCTGGCCTCCTAAGGCCATTCAAGACAAAACCACTTAAGGCCCTCAGCTGCCAACTTAAATGGATGTTGTGTAGAAAAGCCAGCTCAGCTCTGCTCTCCACGTGTCTGGTGATGTCTTCCAGGTATCACATGCTTCTTTTCCCTTTTTTTCTCCCCTTTGTCATTGACAAATTCTGTAGTAGAACATTTGTTCAAAAAAAGTAGAGCCTCATACAGGGAAAAAACCACAGTTATGTTGGAACAGAATATAATAATAACACAGCAAAATATTAGTAATACAGCAATAATTTTCACTTCAAAGAGATGCAGCTTTGTGAAGGATATACAGCCGTACAAGCTTTATCCATATGCATATGTATATATAATGCATACATGCATAATGATACATTAACATAGACATACTGTATAATGCATGCATATACAAATATGCACATAGACGTATATGTGAATTTTAGTTAGCACTCAGAAGTCCAGACTAGAGCCTAGAAGAAATGCAGCATTGGAGATGACCGAAAGTTCGTCTAATCAATTAGCAGAAGCCCAGAGAAAATAAAAAAGAAAGACTGAATATAATCCAATCTTTCCCCAGAAATACCTGGTCATCTTCCAGTAATTAAATAGTTAAGTGCTTCTTGAACTGGCTCACTTTATTCTTCATGAATTTATTGAATCCCTTTTTGAACATATTTATACCTTTGGTTTTCATACTAACCCACGGCAAGGAGTTAAATCATTGTCATAGTAATGTCATCTTAAAAACACAAAACAAACACACACATCTGTGCAGCTCCCCCATTCCCCAATATTCTGCTTGTTTTGTGTCCATTTCTACTAATGAGGTTATTTTTCACTTGATTTTGTGATGAAAAGTTAATTCTTGTCCTTAAGCAAACAAAACAAACAAGGAGAAAAAGAAAATATTGTTATTCTTTTAAGAAGGGAGGACTGTGGGAATTGAATAACTCACAGGGAGGACACAACACTTTAGGGAACTGGACTAAAAACTGCTTCTTGTCTCTTGGAAGCACATCTTTCCTTTGAGCTAGCAGCTTGTAGATTTTGGTTGATGTTGTGGAGAAAATAAATAAGATGCAGTAGTAAGAGCATGTGTCTTTAAGAAACCTGTTTTGTGCCCCAAAACATGATTTGTGATGTGCAGCTCTGTCCCTTTTTGTTTCCCTCACTTCAGCCCCATAAACATGCTTTCTCTCGTAGCTCCTGTTCTCAAAATACGTGCAGACTAACGTGTACTGGTGCGTAATAATTCACAGACATTTTCCTCTCTAGTTAGGATGGGTTTTAAAGTTAAGGATTTACTAGTCATCAAGATTCAGTGGTGGTTTGGTGTACATCTTTTTCCTTCTTTAGAAGCTAGTTAGCTTGAAAAACCTCATATGTTCATCATTATTTCTAAATAACCGCAAATCAGAGACGTTCTGACTGTATCAGCCATTCCCAAAGTAAGAGTTTGTTTTGTTGGAAGGAGTAACAGTATTGTGGTGGCAACTGAGGAATGTGACTGAATTTAGTCATTTGGGATTTTGTCCTTCTAATCTCCTCAAAATCAAATAAATTAAACATTCATAAAATGTTTTTATGAAGGTGTGCACTAGCATAAGCAAAGGATGAGGGCATCTCTAACTTAAGTTCACATGGAGTTATTTTTATAAGCTCTAGAAAACCTCATTTTGAGGACAGTATGTAAACCTACTTGAAAGCTTGATAATAAAGTAAATATAATTATGGAGACATATGGAAACATCATCTATAATATTTATATTTTGGTATATATATAATCATATAGTGAAGAGTTTTTCCAAAATGTACTTAGCATATAAAGTGAATAATAGTCTATAGCTATTTCTTTTGACTACTTCAGTCTTTACAGATTCAAATTATAATCTCAGTTAAAATAACTTCAGGAGGTTAGGTATACTATGGATTTTATTATCCCATTTAAACAGGTACAGAGCTGATAGCTTTCTTCAGGGCAAGAGTCCATTAATAACTGACACTGAAAGCTGTTAATTTCATACCCTTGCTCTAAACATTTTAATTTTTCTCAGCAGGTGTAAAATGAGCAGTTTCTTTTCCACAGTGTGGTGGAGCCAAGACTCCAGTTTTGACTAAAGGTGAATTAATCAGTTGAAAGGGAGCTTTGAAACAAAGCTGTCAGGAAATAATATAAATGTGTATATGATAGCAAACTCTACTATAGGTCTTGAGTGTTTTGTCGTTGGTGTACAGTTACTGGTCCTCTCCTTAGTTTAAGCACACATTTTTGCTATTTCGAAAGGTCTATAGATTCTATGCAATTTAACTTAGGAATGGGCTTTGATTTGTGTGTAAGCAGCATCTAAATTAACTGGATGTTGATGCCTATTCAGAGCTAGTATATTTGATTCATGTGATTATGTTCATTTTTATTGCATGAGACCTGTTCATACACTTTACAGAAAACAGATCATGTTTGATGTCTTTTGCTTACAATGGAAATCATGCAAGGGATTATTATAGGATCTCTTATTCTGACTTGCTGACTGGTAAACTAATTATGCTGTGATGTGATGCTATTCCTATATGGATCATAAGTTTAATTAGCTGTCAGGGTGTATAGCACCCTTGCGTATAAGGACCCTTTGGCATTTTAAGTGTAACTAACTCATATACACCACTCATATTTGTTGCCTTATATCTTGGTAACACGTTTTTGAAATTTTGTTTTGCATACCAAGAAGAGCTTACCTCTTTAATTTATTCCACAGTAATTGTTTTGCAGGACTCAATGCTGTAATCAGAGTCCTTGGGAGTGTTCTTAGGTCTCAAAAACATGACTGAGTTACTGTACATGGAGTTTTTAAGAGCACACACTGGACTGAGAAAAAGGCATGGTAATTTAACTTAGCTTGACTCTCTTCAGTCATGGGTTAAGCTAAGTCAAAATCACCATACATTTGCAGTTGATAAAGAATACACAAATATTGTTACTACAGCTGAACTGAAACTCAGAAACTTTTCTGAACTGCAGTGGTACTATTTGAAACCTTATTTTTAGCACAAAAAAGCCAGCCTTTTCAAGCTATACCTTAATGCTTAACTGAACATGGGTAATAACAGCTCTCACAGGTTTTTATTTCTAGATAGTCTTATTCTGGAATTAAGAAACCGAGAAACAGACTTTTTTGCTTACCAGATTTTCAATTAATAAAAAAATGGTGAAGCAATGCAACAGATGAACACAAAATGGGGAATGTATTTACTGATATACATTCATACATGTCTTTTTATTTTAACTGTAATGTGGATCTTTTTTAGTATTTTTTTTTTCTGAGGAAGTTGCGGGTTATAGGGTGGGCTAATAACATATACCCCATTGCATTCCTTCTGGCCCAAACTTGGATGTAACTCAAAGCTTGTTCTGCAAATCTGCCTGATCATGAGTAGGAACATCTGACACTGTGGTAAACACTAAAATATTATGGGATAGATTATGATTTCTCTCAAATCTGTTTGAAGTTGCTCTTCTCAATAGTCTTCATAAGAATGCACATCAGTGCCCCATCATTTGTTGTAAAGAATATAGCTTCACTAGTGTTATTCATTTCTTTGTAAATAATTTTTTTTTCAATATTTCACAGTGAATTTTTTTTTAAACGTTTAATATATATATAATTGATCTGGCTGAATAGTCAGTCAAATATATAATTGGGAAAATTTTCTTTCTTTCTTTTTCTTTCCTTTTTTTTTCCTAATTATTTGTTGCTGTTGTTACAAGTATGGGTCTAAAACATATGTGAGTATGGTTTAGAAACCTGAATCCATTAAACGAATGCCAGAATGGAAAACTTGATCTGGAGATTCTTATCGAAAGAATATATTTAATGATTACAGATATGGAATGCTTTGGCTAAGAGTTTTAGACCAAATGTAAATTCCTAAAGGCTGGCTGCAAACTATAACTAAGCTCTAATTCTCTGCTGGAATAAGGAGGACTAATCATATGCATAAACACTAGAACACATTTTTGAAAGGCTTTTGATCTCCCACATAAACAATGTATACTTCTAATAAAAAAGGTTACAGAGCATCCAGAAGTTTACTGTGTAAGAGTATAGAAAGCTTTTCAATATAAACAACTCATTTAACAAGGCTTCCAAATCTTGAAGTAAGTGCCAGCTTTGAGATTCAGTTTTTAAAGGTTGGGTAAAAATAGATTTTTATTTATCAAGGATTATATGAACGTTTTCAGTAACCCAAGCTGAGGAAAAAGAAAGATAAATTAGGTGATTAAGTTTACTAACACAAAAATTTTGCTGTCGTAGAAGTCACTCTCATCTGTATTTTACAATAGTCCTTTTCTTAACAAACTAAAGGTTAAAAAAAAAAAGTCATACAGAGGCTCATTTAAAAATTTTTAGAGTGTTTGCCAAAGTAGCCTATCTAAAATCATGGAATATGTGGTCCCTGGTATGCATCTCTGACAATGTGAAATGCATATGTGGTAATGTGTTAGATATCTTAAAAACATTCATTTTAATTATAGCTTACCTGCAAAATTATCAAAGAGTGGGTAGGGAATGCCCCCAAGACATTACCTACACAAATTGGATCCTTTCCTCGAGCAAGAGTTCCTTCCTCTGCAGCCAATGGATATGAATGACTCAAACCGAAAAAATTCTGACACAAAACATATATAACAAAACAAACACACAAACAAAAAGGATTGTGTATATATAGGTATGCATACATATATGCATGTTTACTTCTCGCTTTTACCCAGATGCTCCTCAATTGAACATATACAGGCAGACCTTCATTCTGAAATAGCACATGACAAGCACTCAGCTAAATCCCCATGCAACTCTTTGAAAATGTACCCCATGTTGATAGGCTTTCATAGCTGAGCTTCCAAGGAGGTTAAGCCTCATTCAGAAATCCAAGTTATCAGTATCGCTTGTTTGGAGAGCTTGAACAATTCAGGGATATAAACATACTTTTGACCCATTGCCTAGTGATGCTTATTTTCAAAACTTGTTCTCTGTGGAAGTCACAGTGAAACAAAATGCTATGACACTTCAGTGTTGTGTAGTTTTGGATTGAAATTATACTGGTTCTGAAATAAATTTTGGGCTTTGTGCTCTAAGCATGCAGAGCAACTCATTGAAATCAGGTTAATCCCTGAAAAAGTGAGAGCTGTCAATGGTACTAAAGCTTCAAATGTGAATGATCAGGAACACGTGAGGTTGCTGAGAGAATATTGCCTCTGTGGGAGGACTTAGGGAAGCTGATGAACTATAATCCCTTGAATGATTGTCCTTTTTAAGGAAAATTGCTCCAAATGCCTCTTGGGATATATTCCTAGAGTCAAACTTTTATTTTGTCTTTTTTATTTCTAAAATGTACAAGTAGGAATTATCTTTTTTTGTCCCTACAATAATGAAAAAGAAAGTAATCAAATAGTCTGGTGGATTATACACTCTCTTTAACTTTATATCCAGCATACAAATGTTTTGGATTTCTTATCGTGACCACCTTAAAATGTGCTGTTTCAGTGATTTTATTTTATTTTATTTTATTTTATTTTATTTTATTTTATTTTATTTTATTTTATTTTATTTTATTTTATTTATTTTATTTTATTTATTTTATTTTTTAATAGAAATGTCAAATATACAGAGGCAGTCCATGTGTATATATCTGGTAACCAGTATGATTTGTCAGACAAGAGTTTTTGTTCATTATCTTTTTGACTCTGGGAATCAGTGTGGGAATCATCTTGTGAAATGATTCTCTTAATTCTCCATGGTAACAGCCACAGAGAAATTGTAATAGACTGGAGGATGAAATATTCCCTTGTAAATCAGGAAAGAAGAAGCCTGATTCTTCTTGCTTCAAAAAGCATTGCCTTTTCTAACATTAAAGAAAGCTTCACATGCCACATTTCTGCTGATGTTTTGAGAAATTAAAATATTTTTGCTCAGATGCCTCAGTTTTTTTTTTTTTTCCCCCTCAGGCTATTACAGATTTAGTTAGGGAGTTTGTTGCTCTGCTACTAAAGTAATGGGTAAAAACAATATGGGATATCTGGGAAGAAAAATTATTTGGGGTCTTGATTATCCTACACCATGCTTTTGGAAATGTATTTTGATCAAACTGTTTGAGGAGGGTAATAAGGGATAGCTTTTGGTGCTGCCCTACTGGTGACCAAATAGGCTTGGCAACTCTGAAGCCATACATCAGCCAGATAGGAGGAAGCTTCATGGGGGAGGTGTTGCTTTGACAGATGCCTGCAGCTCTTGCCTGAACTGAATGGATTGTACATCTGGCTGCCTACAACTATATTACACTACATGGTACAATCTCTTCATCTCCATGCCTCCCACACCCTAGCTTTCCACCCCCCATTTATTCTGGGTCTGATTCTGTAGCTATGACACTGACTTCATCATACAAATCTGGGTAGAGTTTCCACCGACTGCTAAAAAATGTTTCACAGAAATGTGGCTGCTGTCCAGACATCTGTTCTTGTCTCATCTTGTACTTCTGTTTAGACCTTTTGATCTCATTACCACCTCTACAGTTTTGTTTGTTTTACTTTTTGTACCAAGAATTCTTTTTTTTTTTTTTTTGGTCCCTGCAGCCATTCCTTAAGTCAAACACCCAGTCTCTCTGTCCTCCACCAAAAAGCCTCCACCAAAAGCCTCCACCAGGCTGCAAATGGGTTCTCCATCTGATAACTGCAGCTATCCATCAAACCAAAGGATTACTGTGGTAATATGGTCTATGACTAGGAGGTTTTCTTGTCTCCCACATGTAAGAAGACATTTTGTGGTCAGTTTTGACCAACATTTTGTGTGTCCTCAGAGTGTTACATATTGCCCATAATAGTCTGTTTAAAGTCTACTTCTCTGTTAAGTTTTTAAGTATTTTAAGTATTACCATCTTTACCTTCATTTTTTTTTTCCACCCTAAGACTTTACAAATATTTAAGTTTTGTCCTGTGAAATCTTTTGACTTCTAGTTCTGTGGTCCTTCCCTAAGTGGAAAGTCTTCTGTTCTTGCAGAGCTTAAACCATTCTGATGGGTTAGCAAGTCTGAAAAACAAACAAACAAACAAACAAACAAAAAAACAGAATATTCAAATAAACTGAATTCTTCCAAAACTGCAGACTTGCAAGTATTTTTTAACTGGCAGTGGCATAATTTATCATCACCTTTTTTTTTTTTCCTTTTTTTTTTTTCCTTTAGGAAAATGTGAAGAAGAATTTTGCATGAAGAATTATGTATGATCAACTTTTTAATTATTATTATTATTTCTATTTTAATGCAAAAAAACTCAGAGTTTTACTCTAAAGACTTTAGCAAAGTATCACACTTGCATATTAAACAGTCTGGTTTGTCATAATGTAATATAGAATTATAGAAACATTAGGGTTGGAAAAGACCTCCAAGATCATCTGGTCCAACTGTCACCCCACTACCAATGTCACCCACTAAACCATGTCTCTAGGCACCTTTCCTTGAACACCCCCAGGGATGGTGACTCCACCACTTCCTTGGGCAACCTGTTCCATTGCCTGACTGCTCTTTCTGAGGAGAAATGTCTCCTCATTTTCAACCTGAACCTCCCGTGGCACAACTTGGGGCCATTCCCTCTAGTCCTATTGCTAATTACCTGTGAGAAGAGATCAACCCCCACCTCCCCACACATTCCTTTCAGGTAGCTGTAGGGAGCAATTTGGTCTCCCCTGAGCCTCCTCTTCTCCAGACTAAACAGCCCCAGTTCCCTCAGCTGCTCCTTGTAGGACTTGTGTATAGCAAAACTTAAAGATGTTTTAATTAATTTGCAAGTGACATGAAGGTTATTCAAGATTATTTATTTATTTATTTATTTCAATTTTACATTTTTTTAAATCTCAAACTGTGCCTTGTAAGTTGAGCTTGTGATGAAGAACTATTGGAAATTCTGAGGACTCAATAAAAAATCAATAATAGCACAAATGAAAAAGGGCCGAGGCTTTATATATATTATTTACCAAAAAGATACACTGAGCTTGAAGGAACATGCTGTATTGACAGAACAATACAATATCTTCTTCAGAATACAATACACCGGTGCAATAAAGGATGAGTCTAGCACTGTGGTGAGAAAAATTGGGCAGTGACAGAATGAAGAGTGCACACAGAAAAATCTTCACTGTTCTTCTGGATTGTCTTCTAACTGTGTATGTTCTCCGTCCTAGTAAAACTAACCCATCTGAAAAAAAAAATGGAGAAGCTTGTGATTTATTAACTTTACATTTTCTGCTTTGGTTCAAATGAAAACTAAGAAGATACAACAACACTGTCCCCAGTCCATGCACTGGAAAATGAGGAGATAAAAGTCCTGCATTTTGTTTTATACCCTGCTTTCTCTTATAAACCCCCACAAGAAGGGCTACCATCACTCCTTAGAAATAATATTGTTTTTCACAGAAATTGAGTTATATAATGCTGTTGGCACAAATTCTAGTGCTGTATTCTGCCTTCATGTCACAAGAATACTGGCAAATAAATTAATACATTTGTGTAGGCATACTACTCAGTGATGTTGTTTTATCTTGTGCCTGTGCTGTACATTTGCACAAGCAGAATTGTTACTGGAGTTTGCAGTTTAAAGATACACAGTGACCTGCTGTCTAAGGTATCTGAAGCTTTTCAAATCTTAAATTTCAGTCAAAAGTTTCACTGAAATGCTGCTTTTCATCATCATCATCCTTATCATCAGGAATCAAATACAAACCACAAGTCAATTTTTCAGCTACACATGCAGAGATTTTTCAAATATTTGCAATGCTTAGGAAAATCTAATTAGAATAAATATATATATTTTTCTCATGAAACATGAAGTATTTTCATGTCTTCATGAACAGTGGTTTACCTGTTTTTTTTTTTTTTCTTGTAAGGGCTCTTCATTTTTTATGAATTTAAGAAAATGCAGTACAAAATGCAGACTGTTCCTAGGCTACATGAGAGGTCCTTAAAAAGTTAGTGTAGTCCACAAGAGATGTATGACTAACCTTAGTGATGCATACATGTAGAAGCTAGACTGCTTCAAAGACTCAGTCAGATCTCCTGGCAATGTTTGGACTCTTCCATGTAGCTTAGGATGCTCTTGTGAAATTTCTAACATATTGCTTGTGCCTGTCAAAGATAAATTTGGAATTGATTCTTTTTCCTTTCTGTGAGCAACTTACAAGCAATATTTGATGATGCTACTAGTTATCAGGAGTATGCAAAGACACAGAAGAATAAGGAGAGAAAAAGCAAAAACCAAGGTAATAATATTAAGATTAGACTGCTACTTAATGAAGACACCAGCATAACCTCTTCAGTATGTATGTATGGGGATTTATGCTTTTTAATTATTGCTACTTCTACCACAGTTTTATTTCTCTTCAGCTTTTTGCAAGGTTTCCTGTGTTTAATGGAATCATTTTATTAAGGTGAGGAAAGAGATAATTTTGGAGAAAGCATGGACCCATTAAAGAAGTGAGGAAAAATAATACAGTATTGGTGAGCATAGGGCAGATTACAGTGACTGGTTCCGTCGTTGTCAGAAGAGCTTGTGACCTTTAAAAAAGGAAAATTTTTAAAAGCATAGTCAAAACCAACTTGTGATCTTGAGTCCATTCATGATCATGAATTTTGAGTGGGCAGTCTAACAACAATTTAGCACTTCACTCTCTCTGAATTACTAGTAGTTTTGTACAACTATCTTTTGTCCACAAAATTGGGTCTATTATACATAAAAATCAAAAATATATATTGAAATATTTCACTGTTGGATGTAATATTGGAGGAAGTTTTATCATAGAAATAATCAATTGCAGAAAAATACAAAGGGCATGTGCGTAATGTGTTTGAAGTGTGCCATTCTAATCACAATATCTTACTAGAATAAAACAATGTTAATGCATTCTTCAATAACACTAATGTTAGCAGTTATCCTGCATTTGTTAGAGTAAGTAAAGATAGAATACTGAAAGATAAACAACAGCAAGCAATGACTTGCTTGAATAACAACCACCATGACTGAAACAAAAGATAGTGAATTTATATTGGTAGTGAATTTATATTGGTTGCTAGGTACATCTGTTCCTGATGTTCATGACCTCTGAGGAAGTGACAGCATGTAGAAATGAACCCAGAATATAACATATGAACAATTAGCTTTTTAAGTCTGCTTCAGGGAGGCTTGTCTATGTTCATTTTTTTCATCTGACATTTGTGAACTGCTTTATTCTCAATGTCTATTACCAGATTAAAAAAAAAAAAAAAGCTTGATCAGTCCCTCTCCACAGACTGGCCTGGCTGAGATGTATTTTCCTGAGAAATGCCCAGTACAAACCTGTCTTCCAGAGAGGCTCTCCTATCTCTGGTGCAAGCAGGGTAGAGTTCAGGAGCCCCATCTGCTGCAGTGAGTCATCACTGCATCTCCCAGAAGGATCAACACCTGTTAGCAGGGCAAGTTCACTAAAGAAAAGCTGCCAGTCTATTAAACGGCAATAAAAGCAGTTCATATTGTATGGCTAAATCATAAACATAAGTTTGCAATAAAATGCAATGTCTGCATAAATCTGTCATCTGAAGGATACAACTGGAAATGCCTGTACCTCACCCCTCTGTGCAAAATTACTGTGTGTTATCAGTGAATTCAGAAAACCATCACTTACAAAACCAGCACGTATCTGCAGAGTCAGTTATTGGAAATGAATGCAGGCAGGAATTCAAAGGTGGTACTTCTGTTTATTTTAAGCATCACACCCTGTCCCAGACTGAACATTAACCTTTTTTTTTTTTCCTTATTCACTCCCAGTTGTTATTTTTTTGTGTATGTTCAGCTCTGCATTTTCAATGCCTTGGATATACTTGCTCAACTCTCCTCTTGACCCAATGCTCTTCAGAGAATGATTTTAATTATACTATGGTAGTTAAGGTGTATGGCACTTCCTGAAGATTACATAGGTGTCTGAAAAAAGTTTGTAGCTCTTAGTTACACCCTAACTGGGAGGTGTAATTCAACATTATTTGTCAAAAATGCCCTATGTTTGTTGAATTTCTCTTACAAAAGCAAAATAAAACTTAGCTAAAGTACAATTTTCTAGTAGGGGGTGAATATTCTGGCTGTTTTCTCATCTTTTAATTTTGAGGCACAGCATGCATGTCATGTTGATCGTGGCTTCTGAGTGTGATAATCTCCCTGAGATTCTCTTCTTACTGTCCAAGGCTGAGGGTAGTAAGAAGACTGTGAGTATATGGATCTGTTATAGGACACTGTGGCTCTAATTAGCAACATGAGACAGATGGGAGTTGGGGTGGGTGGAATAGAATCCAAAATGGATAACTGCACGCACTTACCTGTGCTATCTGGATTTTGGGGAAAGTGAAACTCTGAACTGAAATTTAAATTAGGTGTTGCAGATTGCCCATTCAAGTAGAATTTTCAGACACTAGATAGTACTGAAATTCTTGTCTCAAGTAGATGGAGCTTTGGTGGAGTTGTCCTTATTTTACAGCAAGACTGAATGCTATTTGTAATATGTTGTATACTAATTAGGCAACATTTGAAAATATATAACTTTAGGGTGTATAGACAAATTACCTTAAAAAAAAAAGTAGAATACCCACCTAGCTTTACTATCTGGCTTTAGATGAGCTTCAGAATGTGTAGGTGTAGCATAAATAAATATATGTAAACTCAGTGTGAAAAATGATGATCTGTTTAGTTATGAAACCCAATCCAGTATTAATGATTGCTGATGAGCTGTCAGTTACCATGCCTTGATTCAGAGGATGATCTAACATTTTCAAGGCCACTTGAACCATATTTACTCAGATACATCCAATACACATCTAGTCAACTCTAATGCTCTTTAGGCTGATTTCCTATGGAAATTTTCCAGCCTGTTGTCTGAATGGGTGGAAAGATAAAATCTCAAAGGTAATCATGTTTAAAAGATACCATGAAAGTAATGACTGGTGGAAGAGGGAGACATTCTAGGTGATTTGACTGAAGAAAGGGCTTCCAGGTGAGTCCACAGCTTCTTAGAGATTCCTGGTGATGAAAACTTTCTCAGCACTCAAAGCATCTCTTTGAAATACAGAGTGTGAAAGATTGCAGCTGCCTGCCTTGTCTACTTGTCAAGCTGAAGCAGTTCCTTTGCTCACTGTCATCTGGATGCAATGTCCTCAAAGGACAGTGCAACCACCTTCTAAATAGCAGGTAAGCTACACAGATGGGCAACAACTGCTGTTGTATAACTTGGGAGCTTTTGAACTATGTAAGGTTTGGGTAGTGGTGGTGAGAGAGAAGAGTCTGCCAGGCTGCTTAAGGTCCCCTCTCCCAATGCACAGTATGTCTGCACCTGACTCAAGAGTATTTGGCTCATGAGACTGAGGCACAGACACATAGGAGACAAGGTGGCGTTAATTCCTCTAATTGGGGAAGCCTTTGTTTTATCTCACTTTGCTGCAAGAGAGAACAGGTCCTGAGGGGTCGCACTACTGCCATTTGCCACAGAAGAGCATTCAGAGCTCTTAACTCCAATTGTGCTCCTGTGGAGTCTCCATTCAGGCTTGTAGTGGAGAGTAAGAGGCCAATTTAACCTGACATGCAGCATGCAAAAGCTTGCTTTATGTAAACTGCTATGCACTGATACCTCTGGCTTCCAACTAACCATGGTAATTCAGAAATTATCAGAGAAATGTAAATAAAAAAAATGGAATACAAAATAATAAAAATGTGTAGGCATTGAGGGCCTTGGGATCTCTAGTGTAGGCTGGAGAAAGACAGTGGCTCAGACACTGTTTATCACATAAATCAATTGAATCAAGTGGAAATAGGTCTTTAAAAAAATCCTGTGTAGCAGAAATGGAACTTGATGGCTTAAACTTGTACAAACATATTTCAGGGCTGTTTGGAGCTTAAAATACTGATCGTGCTATGAGTTAGATTTTTTTTTCCTTGTTGATTTTGTTAACTCTTTGGTGTCAGTAGCTAACCTAGCTCACACAGCCAGGGTTTTGTTTATTTTCACGTTTCCACAGCTTCTGACTAACATTTATATAAAAAGTTATATCTTCTGTTGATGCTTATTTTCTCAAAGGTTCATTATAGTGGCACCCTGCAATGTCAAAAAAAAACAAACAAAAAACAACAAACAAACAAACAAAAAGCCTCCCTACATTTTGGGCAAACTCTAATCACAGTCATTTAACTTAGTAATGAGAAATGGAATCTTTGTAGAAGCAAGAGAGTCTGTTTGTCCCATTCTGTCACCTACCATGCTTCAAACTCAGTACAGAATTCAGTCCCTTTACAGGTACTTCAGCTGAATTTGACCTGTGTTCTCTCTCTTTCTCTCTCTCTCTGCCCCCCCCCCCCCCCCTTTTTTTTTTTTAATTTTTATTCTGGCTTTCTGAATGGGACCTCTATTTTTTTTCACCTACAACTTATAATACAACAGTATTTGCTGTGACCTTTAGTTTTTTAAATGATACAGACAGGTAACCTTGTTCAGATCCATTTCATACATCTGTAATGAAGTTTGTTTCTTAAAATGCCTAGGTTTGCTTTCTTTTATTGTTCAGCTGAAACAGCAAATAAAAGCCTGCTAATTATGCTTGTCATCCAAGTTATTCTGTTGGTAAAAGAAGACATTTGATCAGAGGTACAGGTTTCAAGCTATTCAGGTGACTTTCTCCTGTTAAATTAATCAATTTAATGGGCACATTAAAAAGTAAGTAGATCTGGACCTTTGTTCTTTGCTCTTTTTTTTTTATTATTTTATTTTTCTCTCTCTTTTTTTTTTTTTTCAAAAAAATAGAAGGTAGGTAAGTAGATGAGATTATGACTCTTGTTAGGACCACTGTTCAGATGCAAAGTAAGTTTTGGAAAAGATAGATGAATCCTGTCACACTCAAATTCCATGTTATAATGCATAAGAAATGACCTCAGTGTCAGTCCTATCAGCTACCTTTAACCTCTCTGAATCTAAGCTGAACACTGAAGGTAAACACGAACTCTCAGATTTAGCCAGCTTGAAATATACACTTGTGTCAGCAGAAAAAAATTCATTCCAAACATCTGAGGTGTATCAAACATGGGATTGCTGTTCAGCGAACCTTTAACCTTGTATTTTTTGCTGGAGTATTTCTTTAGGGATAACTCAGACATTCAAAATAATGAAATGAGTGAGATATTTCTACACTCATAAAAACTAGCTTGTATAGTTCCCACTAGATTATATTATAGCTGTTTTTTTTTTTTTAAAAAAAAACACCAACAAAACAACAACGTGAGGATAGAAATCCTTATTCAATTTTCTATTTAATATTTCATTTAGGTAATTTCATTTTAAGAAAATGGGGAAATCCCTGAATAAAGACAAAGCAAACAAATGAAAGGAGGGAAAGCAAATGCTAAGAGTTCTCTGACATATCAGTTTGGACGGGATACAAGAATGATTTGGTTTCTGTTATGCAGAAGATGGCCTTAAAATGTGGGGAAAAAAAATAAAATTCTTATTGATTTCATAATATTCATGGGCATAGATGGGGTAAGCCTAGAAAATCACAAGGTAAATCCACCTAGAAGAATTTTATAATGAAGGAATGTAAAAATAATGATTATTTGATGAGACAGACGCAAAAATTAAATGATACTCAGATTTTTCTGTTGGTGGTCTTTGTTGTCTGTAATATTCAAAGAATGTTCTTGCTCTCTCCATTTATAATCTACTTTGTGACTATATATATATATTTCGAGCATTTACTTATTTACTCTGTATTGCTATTTTAGTGCAAATTATTGCTAAATAATAATTTTCTACTTAAGAAATAATCTCCACTGTTGCAGGATCTGCATCTGATAATTAAATATGACTAGAACTGTGCAGCCAGAGAAGAAAGTGTGGATATATAACAGGGATCAAAATCAATTACTGGGCTGCCTCACTCACAACAAAAGAGAACTATTGCTATTAGCATATTTTTTCTTAAAAATAAATAATTTAAAATGTCTTTAAAGTTAAAAGAAAAAGTATATTATGAGTTCATTTTTTCAGATGACACTTAATCAGAGTAAAAGTCAGCCAGAGTAATTGTTTTTAAACAATCACTGTATCCTCATATTGTTTCCACCAATTTATTAAGCATCTCTGAATGCAGATTGGCTTGTGAGATGATGAGGTGAATGTGACTGTGAATTATTGAAGAAATTCTTATTGTCTTCCAAGATAAGTTTATGACTTGCCTCCACAAGTTTGTTCTACTCAGGAAACTGACTGACTGCTACCAAGATTTGTATACTCTTCTGTCTCCATTTAAATCTCTATTGTTTGTCAGCTTTGCATTCACACACAATTCTTTTACAGGTTTAATTCATTTTTGTCCAAATGACAAGTATTTTTATAGAGTTTTTTGTCTTTTTGGTATCACTTTCTCTAACAAGGCACACACTGTATAATCAGCCAACTACTCTGTAATTATGTTGCAAAGACTATGTAAATACCTAATTATTTTCATGCAGATTACTTGATAATTATACTACCAGTTACAAAGTAATTCAAAGAATAATTACCATGTAAATTCCACTTTTTAGATGTGAGGATAAGGTTTTGTTTTAAAGATATAGAGAAGTGCATAATTATCCTGGGGTTACATTCTACTGAGATTATCGATTATCCTACATTTAAAGTATTATTATATGGTTACTGGGCTCCATATCATGTTATCACAGTTTGAAAAAAAAAACACCTCTTTGCTCTCTACTTTGTAGCAAGTGTTAGACAATGACGTTAACAGTTTTATACTTTCTTATTAATTGAAATGGATTTTAGACTTTTTTTTTTGATTGTGAAGAAGAATATTCTTTTTTTTACTAAATCGTGCTATGTTTTTTGAAGAAGCAAATGACATGTACCCAGACTCTTAAAGGGGACTTGGATAATGCAAAGCTCATTTATGCCAAATATTCTTTAAGTTTCTAGAAAGGGTACCATAGTGTATGGCTTAAGAGTAATGAGGTATC
Organism: Anser brachyrhynchus; assembly: GCF_964034855.1. Classification (NCBI taxonomy): domain Eukaryota; kingdom Metazoa; phylum Chordata; class Aves; order Anseriformes; family Anatidae; genus Anser; species Anser brachyrhynchus. The sequence goes on from NC_137694.1 coordinate 151,902,260, forward strand.
CCACAAAGGATGCTGTCCATCTCTTAGAGTAGACCATAGGGAGACAGAGGGTGTCACCTGTAGATCTCAGGACAGGGATAGTCTTCTTCTATCTCCAATTGTATGAAGTAGTCTTTGGACAAAATATAAAATGAACATTTTGCAGTATATTAAGTAACTCCGGGACTCTCATCTCATTTCTAGCCACAAAGATACAGACTAATGAACTTGTTGCCTTGTTGGTTCAGTTAATCTTTCATTACGTTATGGGAAATTGAACTACTTGAGTTGGAAGGGATAAGAAGGTTCTGTTTCTCCTTTTGAGAAGCCTGGTATTTTGTCTGCTGGCTACAGCCAGTAGAGCTTTCTTATAAAACACGCTGAAAGAACGGGGCATACAGTGTGATTTATTCCTGTTATACTGCACAAGTAATCTCCCAGTTATTTTTTGATGCTGAATTTAGAAGCGTTACACATCACCAGTGAAGTAACATGGATGCACAGGCAGGATCCCACACTAAGCTATCTGGTAGTAGGCAGTAGTTGAGCAAAGGGATGGATCCCACTGCTTCCTACATAAGATTATGTAGGACGAACTTTATGCATAGGCAAAACAAATGGTAGCCTGGGACAGCATGTTGGAGGAGGGGTTGCAAGTTCATCATCAGCTGGAGAGGATGTCTGGGGAGTCTCATATCGGTGATACCAGACTGTGACTGCCCAGTACCACCTGAGCTGCTCTTCCAGCAGGATGAGCCCAGCTGTAGAACCTAAGTAACACCAGCACTTGAAATTTTACCTCTGCGCTGAATGCTTCCACCCATACAGTCAGTGGCTCCATCTCTGAGGGACCAAATGAGAAGGAGGGAGCCAGTCCCCCCTCTTTTTACTAATCCTATGGCAGCACTGTGTTTGCTTGGTGGGAAAAGGGCAGCATTGCTCAGCATTACTCAGCGTGAGTGAACCAGACAGCGAAGCTTGCTGAGTGGCTGCTAGTGCCTGTGGGAGCTTCCCTATGACTTTCACAGCTAAATTTTACCATAAGTTATTTTGTTGATAAAGGATGGCAACACTTGGTATTGTTTACATTGCTGAGAAACCCTGAGTGAACCCTGAAACTATTTTCATTAAAGGGCCGAGCATGTTTTGGTAGCTCTGTTGTTACAACTGTGTTTACATCGTATAAATATCTGTAAAAGCCAATGCCACAGGCTTCCAGATCTGTTGCTTCTAGTGTAAGACTGCAGTGGAAACTCCAGATACATAGTCATGCAGGATATCTCAAAGAGAATATTGGTAAAGGATGAAGTAGCTAACAGTTTTGAATGCAATGAACCTTTTCTCTGCTGCCTGTGCTCCACATTTTCCTGAGATCTGTTACATTTGATTCTTTTTTACTCAGGCAAAGAAGGTGAGAAGACCATGCTCCCCTCTTGCTCTTGCCCAATGCAGATGACTCTGGTGGCTGTATAGCAATGCCAGCTTGGCTTGGAGGGGGATTTGCTTTGGGAATCTTCAACATGGATTTTGACTAATGCTCTTTACAAATGAACATGCTGCCCTGGCTTTTGTCCAAGGCTTGCATCTGTATTTGTTGTTTTGTATGTTGGAAAACAGGAAACAGTCCTTCAGTATGTATGTGTGTGTATCTACTTTATATCTGTGGATATGCATATATAAAATACATACAAATGTGCGTTTTTTTTTTTTTTGTATATGCATGTATATATTGTACAGTGGCTGATCCTAAGAGGAAAACATCCCATTGGAAATGATAGCTTGTTGTCAGACACCTTAGTATCTCATATCTAAGCCACTGAAACTGCTAGACAGCATGTCCTTGGTGCTCCCTGATAACTTTCAACTGATACATTTCAAAAGCATCTTACTTACTGACACCCTGGAGCTGTTGAGATGTTGTATAGGTGACAAAAGGTGTCAAGGCAAATCTGAGCTGCCAGTGAGCCCGCTGAATAATCACAGGTTGCCAAAACATATTGTTTCATTAAACTGGAGGACAATCAGACCTAAGATAATTTTTTTTTGTGGTTTCAGTGTTCCAGCTTCTCTTTCTATGGCGACTGGCCAGTACTTCCAGTACAAAATGTACAATGTTCTGTCAGGACCAGGGACATTGCTTTGGCAAGCTACACAAAGGGGGCAAGACAGATCTGGCTTACTGCATAGTTTTAAAAAGCCACTTGGGTTGTTAATTCCATCCTTTTTTAACCTAGCTTCAGCCAGCTGGTATAATAAAAGAGGGAGAGTAAGAGTTGGACCTTTCCACACTCATGGGATATTGCTTCTTTTAGAAAAAACAAATACCTGAGACACATCTGTGAGCTGAGCCAATCTGTCCTTTCCTGCATGCCTTTCTAAGTGGTATGCACAGTGAAAAACACAAAGCTGCAGGAATAGCAGGAATCTAGCTATTCCCAAGGAACTGTATTGGTCTCTGATTGCTGCAGCTGTTCAAATGATTCAGGTACTGAGAAAGTCATGACTCACAGTGCTGTTACTGGATCAGCCCAGTCTCCCTAAAGGTGAGTGTCTGCCTTGCTGGGTATGATTTCTCTAGGAGAAGTATTATGTACAATATAAGGAAGATAGCACAGGATGTGTGTGGGTGTTACAGATGGCACAGGAGTATGTATACAGGGCTGGAACACATGGAGTCTTGGGGTTTGCTATACCATATTTAACAAGAGAAAAAAAAAAGTCTCTCTGCATGAATGGTCCTGAAGCTGCAGCTTTGGCTCTGAACCCTTGCTCTCCAATGTGCTTCATCTTCAAAGCTGGAAATAAAGGGAATGTAGTCCTCATCTTTATCAAAATCTGTTTTCAAAACCTATTTTAAAAGCCTAGGTGTTGTAGCAGCAAGGTTGTGGATTATTCAAGTGATGTAGCATATGTTCATGGCATTAGTAACTCTCCTGGTGGAATCACAATCTTGTGAGTAACTCTCTTGGTGGAACCACAATGCTGTGATGAGTATTTTTATTCACTTGAATCAACTGCTCAAATTAATAAGTTGTATAAGATTAAGAACCTTCCTTAATAAAGAAAATCAAAGAAACAAAACCACCACCACCAATAAAAAACCTCAGAAAAGTATTTTCTTAACTGTCCCTCTGAAAAGAAAGTACAATTTTCTTGGACAATAAATATCCACAAAGGCCTTCCAATAGTCTTTTAACAGTCTTTAAACAGTGTTCAAATATTCACAAAATACGTCTAAATAAGAATTTCTTAGGAAAACAAAACACTTTAAAATGTTATTGCAAAACATAGGACAGAATTCAGTGGCTAAGGTACAGATGTACAGATGTGTAATGCTGATGGGTACCTGAGACATCCACATGGGGCTGGAAGATATGGCAAATAGAGAAGACTTATAGTTGACCCAAAACCTTCTGGAGAGCATGGGGAGTACTTTAATTTTTTTTTAAATTTTATTTATTTATTTATTTATTTTTTTGGTACCTGGCTGTTTTTAGGCCACTTAACTCCACTTCTGGGTTCAGCTGGTATGGACCATCTCACCAATCCATGTCTGGCTTGTGGTGTGCTACAAACAGCTTGCAGAAAACTTGCTCTAGTCTTATGCTGTGCAGCCCATCCTTTTCCCTAGACATTGTGCTCACTAGGATTGCACCCTTGGCTCCAGATTTCATTTTTGCTTAGGTTTCCATCTACACTTTCAGTTCTTCCTTTTGCTAAAATAGACAGACTGCGAGGAGGCATTTGAATTCTTTAAAAAGTCTGGTAGGAATTTTGGTCACTGGAGAAGTCAGCAAAGTAGTTGGTGGGATGCTGGAATGGCATGGGGTTTTGTCAGTTTTTAACAGAAGTTTGGCTACTGTGTGTGATTTGTGTGTGAAAAGGTTACTCAGGTTACAATTCATCCAGGCTTTCTTTTTATGCCCATGTGAGACAAAATGCAACACCAGTACCTCATCTGGAAAGCTTGAGCTCTGCTCCTGACTGTCCAGGGCTTATAAAAGTGAGCACAAATGTTAAGTGACCTAGATATCTGTCTGCTGCTGTGAACTGGAGCTGTCTCTGGGAGTCTGGCAGTGGGAGAAACTGTTCTGCTCTATAATGAATGACTGGGGGCATGACATTTAATCAAACAGGTTAATCAAACACTATAACTGTGCATGTTTTTCTTTCAAACTGTAGGAAAGAGTCCAAGGAGTCCAAACAAGTAAATAAAATAAAGCTATCTGGAAGCTTTTCCTGGCCTGATCTAGTCTACCCAGACCTGTCTAGGAAGCTCCTGTTCAATACAGAAAAGAGATCTGGGCACTTGTGTCCAAAACATAATCCTTTTGCATATGTTGGGATATGCTCAAATTCCACCTTACAAGTGTCTAATTATGCTTATTTCTTCTGCTTACAGCTCTATATTGTATGGGTAGTTTAGTGGATTCAGGTTTTTGAAAATGAATGCCCTCATTTTTTATTTTTTTTAAAATTATTTTTATTACAACAGTGTTGCTTTTTACTAAATAAATGTTACAAAGATGCTCAATCTCTCTCTGGTTACTGAGATTCAAAAGAAACCATAAGACTCACTGAAGAACTGAATATTCAGTGGATTTTCCTACTGCTCCTTGTACCAAACACTTCATCTCATCGTTTTCTCTGAGGAGATATACTGTGCGATTCACTGAAGTCATTCACAACATTTTATATTGACTCACACCTTCGCAAATTGTATGAAAATTCATGCAGTGTCAGAATTAGACAGTGATCCTTAATGCTTCCTCTAGAACTACTTTTGGCATTTTATAAATGGATTTAAGATTCTAGAGTAATTCATGTGAAAAACCTATTAAGCTAGTATTTTAAAAATACAAATTTGCTGATAATGTTTTTCTTTCTACAAACACAGGAACTTGTATATATAATGATCTCTCTACTATTTTAAAATAATGTAAAGTCTGGAATTATCTGTTAAAGTCCATTATATTTAATATTGTTTAAAATGTCTATTACATAAATAAGACCCAATTTGACTCTACATTTATTTTCAATACGAGGACTATACGAGGTTTTAATCTGCTATTACTTTTTTTTTTCAGGTGGCACCCTTTCCTCTGTTTATGAAAGGAAGACTTTGTAAACAACTTTTAAATAATTTGCAATGTAGCAAACTACAGGTAATCTTTGCTGCCAAAAAATAAGATTTTAAATAAGTGAAATATGTCTAAAATCTCTGGAAAAAATAGTTTTTCTTTTTAAAAGACAGAATTTTCAGAAATAATTGTCTTATCTGAAAGAAAACTGAGCTATAATATTAAAGTGTTAGGTGTTTTCAAATGCAGTAAGTTTTGTGGAAGCAATATTCAAAAAAAAGCCCATAGAAACCTTTAGAATCAAACATTTTCAACTGCAGTATTTGAGAAAAAATGTTAGGGAACTTCCTGTCAGTTCTCTTTCTGGTTAATAATAAATGTTCTTCAAAGTGTTCCACAGTATTTTATTACAAATTAATTCATATTTTGTTATTTTATTAAAGAAAAATTCTTTTAACTCATTCTCTGTGGAGTTCTCCACTTTGAATTAGGCCCATCCCATTCCTGCATAGGACTCATTAAAAAGGATTATTTAAGTCACAGTTATTTCATACAATGTTGTAGCAAATCCTAAAACGTTTGAAAAAAGGAGTCTCCCGTAGTAACAACAGGGAATGTGGAGAGCAACATTTGATATTATAATTGCCAGTGTAATATTTTGACTGAAGTTGTGCACGTCAGGCAGCATCCTTATCAAGGCACAGTCAAGAAATGATGTTGCCTCTAAGGGTATGCAATAGCTGTAGCCTGATCCATCGGGGCTACACAAAGAGGGGAAAGGGATGAATTCACTGTGTGTGTTTCTGACATATCCCACACCTTTCTGAGCCTGTGTAAGGGCTGTTTGGGGTGGCTCACTGTGTCAGCAACATGCTTTTCTCTTTCGATTGGAGTTTTGATAAGCACAGGTCCTGAAGGATTGTATAATGCTGACACTACCAATCACCCTCTCCCTCTCTGCCCATAAAACCTAAGAAAGAAGCTGAAAATGTTTAAGGGCTGTTCTTTGTAAATATAATGCTCTTGATTTAAATTACTATATATATATTTTTTTCTCAGCCAGCTAACACAAACCATGCAAAATATCAGTATGCTGAGTAGTTCTTTTTTGAGGGTCAAATTTGGGAATTAGATGAATCCAGAATATGTGAATAAAATGAACACTTTAGGGGCTGTAGCTTTAAATGTGTTATTTTAAAGAAAAATTCACTCCTATAATATAAGCTCATATACCAAGTGCTGGCTACTAATGAATCATTAATGTTGATTTACTTTTTCCTCTCTCTCCTTGAGGCTATATAAAAATGATTCTGGCCCCTAAATGAAGTCACTGCAAAGTATTATTAATTTGGGGAGAAGATAAACCTCTTGTTTCAAAAGGCCATTATAATTGCTTTCTGAAGAAAAAGGAAAAAGCAATATCAACCAGTTAATGAAAAGCAAAGCAAAAAGCCTTCCATAAGTAACAGTGGACCACTTGAAAGGAAAACAAAGAAGGTTCACATTTTCAATGCATAATTATCAGGGGGGTGTCACTGAAAAAAACTAGAAGGCAAAAGTACACTGCATATACTAAGCATGATGTAGTGAACACTAGTCTTCCCTGCCTACTCTCTTGTTTCTATATTTGTCATGATGAATTGAAAAGAAGTTTCTGTGTATGTTCCTATTTCTAAAACTTAAAATGTCTTAAAATCAGATAACAGTGACCAGAATAATCATAGTATCAATGTTTCCTATCCTGAACAACCACAGGCCTCTTTTTTTCATTCCTTCCCATTGTTCTCCTCATCCTTTTGCTAATCATGTCTTGACATATATCTGAAGCCCAGAGGGAGAAAGGGACAGGCACCGAGGACAGAAGGGCTGAACAGAACTGGAAGGTGGGTGTAACTGAGTCACACCATGTGGGAGAAAATCTTATGCACTGGCTGTAGCCAAAGAGGGAGGTGACACAGGTTGATTCATGTTTGAAACTCTTCAGGTTGGCACAGGTTTGTGGGACACACACAGAGTAATTCTGATGTTGATTGAAATGCCACTGTATTGCTTAAAAAAGAAATAAAGGCACTGATAGCTTTTCAGAATAAGAGAAGCACATGTAATGTATCAAATTCTGTGCTGTGACTTTTGTCTTATATTCAGTTTGGAATAAACAGATGGAGATCTTGCTGCTTCTGTAACCTGACATTTTCAGTGAACTGAAGTTTCTTCAGAAAAAAAAGCATGAACTGCAACAGCTGTCACTTTGCAGAGATCGAGTGATTGAGAACCTCATAGAGCTTTGCCAGATAGATCCTGATGCATCACTGATGCCTTTTCCATTATAACAGATAGTTGCCATCAGAAATGATATACAACCAAGAGGCAACATTTCACGTCCCGGATAACTGTGTTTCATTTGAGGGATGTGGCACCAGTTATTTAGTGAATATAGGCACAGGCAGCCCTTTTCGCCTACCCATGTCTGAACTTCGATTTTTGAAAGGCAATTTTAATATTTATCTTTAAGATTATAATTTATCCAAAGGGTGACAGACTGACATGTATTTTAATGCTGTTCGTATGAAAATGTATTAATGCAAACTGATATCCTCAAAATGTAACTGAAGCTGTTGGATGTCACCTTAATTGTTTCAATTAGGCTTTGTATACCCTGCCGTTGTGAAATAACCATGCTGCAAAGCTTTCAAAGAGATGTTTTCAACAATGTGTAAAGAAGTAAATCAAAGCACAGTTTTTATGCACTTCATGTTAAAGGAATTTTACTTGAACATTTACAGCTTTTATATTGTAAAAAATTTAATGACAATGATTGTCCTCTTCTATCTAAGAGGTTTTGTATCAAAGGAAGAGCCTTAATAGATCTGGTGCAGCCACTGCAGTAATAGACAGCAAAATATATCTTGTGATTCTAAACAGACACCACCCCGGGGAAAAAGAAAAAAAAAAGTAAAAAAAAAAGTAAAACTAAATCAAAACTTTGGAAAAAAATATAAACAAAAGCCATTGTGGGTTACTGGTAACTAATGAAATGAGTGTGTCCGTCTTTCTTCCTGTTTTAGGAGCTCAGGACAGTGACGGAAGTGAAGACACCCAGGCTGTCAAGTAAGATGTTTGGGAGATTTGTCACTTGCCCAGTGTCATTAATAAACATCTCACTTGAGTCAAAGACGAGACTAACTGCTTGTTTACAGCTGTTTACTGTCTAGTGAATCTTGGATTAGAAACCTAGATTTTGAGGAATTTTTCTGCAGATTAGACTCTCATTGGAAAGGGGAACAAATGAGCAGAGGTTAGTCCTTATATTCAGTGTCAATTTTTTTTCCTTTCAATATCTTGGTCTTTTCAGTAGTTTTATTTCTTTGTACTCTCTGTTGCACCATAGGGGAGGAGACTGGTGAGGCTGAGGGGTGGGGATAGGAAGGTGGGTAAGAGAGTTTGTAGATAATATGCACAATTGTGAGTCATGCACAGAGAAATTTAGGAGAGAGTTTGTCATGAATAACTTGAGTTAAGTGACTCCATAAAATTTGAGGTTACAGCTGAAATAGGATGTATTCACATACCTATATGATTCCACATAAGCTTCCACACCTGCTATAGATCTACATGCAGCATTTGATTCAGGTTCATTACTGATGTATTGGGTGTGCTTTTTAAACTTCAGGGCAAAATGCCTCTGCTACATGCCATGGAATGAAAATGCATATGTTTCCAGTTACTAAAGGTGACAGCCAGTTTTGTGCAAAACAGTCTTTTATTTAACCACCGAAAAACTATACAACTGTCATAAATCTTTTTGAAATGGTATTGTATTAATTTCTGATAATATCCACCTTATCATTGTTTTCACTTTATGCTGCCTTAGCCCTTTCCTGTGTATTATGTAATAAGAATGTTTGATATTCATATTAAGTCTTTATGTTGCTGGATGTGAAAGTCTTGTTTTCAAAAGATTAATGATGGCCCCTTGATTCTTCTTAGTACTCCCTCCGTGAAGATCTACACTTTCATGTACACATCTTGCCTTTCTTTCCTTTACTTAAAATGATATATCAAACACAAGGGCAACAGGAGAGGTTTCTCAGTTCTACTTATTTCAGTATTAATTTTTCTCCTCCCCTCCCCTCCCCTCCCCTCCCCTCCCCTCCCCTCCCCTCCCCTCCCCTTCCCTCCTATAGTCCTTTTCCCTCTTCTACAGCTGACAGTTCTTTTCACTGCAGAAGGTAGCTCCCTAACCTTATCCCGCAATTTATATAAACACTATTTTTTTAAAAAATAAAAAAGCTCTAAATAGTTTCTAAATCTTTTTAGCTTTAGAACTATCAAAGCTGTTTCTCATTTCCACAGCTTAAAGGATGACATCCTTTTTCTGTTTGATTTGGGAGTGCTACGAACAAAGCTGGGTACTGCAGTATTTTGACATATTGCTCCAATAAATGAATTGTACCAAGAGAAGAGAAGGGAGGAGGGAGAAAGTCGACATCTTCAATTTTATTTTATTTTTTTTTGGTGAATAAGTTATCTGTCTAGGCTACTGTGGATATTTCTTTTTTTTTTTTTTTCTTTTTCCTCCCCTGGGAAGATTTATTCCTTTAAACCCTTGTTAAACCCTTCTTAAACAATATTGCAGCAGTGATGTGTAGAGGGATTGATGTTGAAAGGTGTCATGACTTCTGTAGAAAATCTTGAATTTGGTCGTCTCCAGGCCTTTACTATATGGCTCATAAATAGTTCACTTTTTCATATTCTTTTTTTCTTTTCTGCTTTTTATGCTGATTTGTTATTTGATATTGATCCTCTTCTTATATATGCCTATGGCAGTATTTTACCTTTGAGAGTGACAAAGGAAGACGATTCATCAACTAAGATCCATATGTCAAGGTGTTTAAAATACAACTGACTACACCTGCAGCTGTTAGTGGCAGTAGTGGGATTCTGACAAAGATATTTTGTGATGAGTTACAATAACAGTGAAAATAATGCCTACTATAGAGAAAGCTAAGGGAAAGGTTGTCATGTTTCTGGGGAAAAGGGGAGTAGAGGCAATAAAAGTGATTATAAACATATCTCTAAAATTACCCAGTTGATAAAGATACAAAAACTATGGTTGATCCTAAAGATGTTGAACAAGATATTCATGCTTTTGTGCTATATTCAGTTGATAAGGAGCAGAACTATATGTCAAACTTCTGAAAGAAGATTCACGAGGGTAAATTTAGTTCGCCATCACCAGTTACAAGTGGCAGACAAATCAAGATGTTACTTTACAAGCCAGCCAAACCCTGAAGCTCCTGAGCAGTTCAGGAGTGAATCCATGCCAAGATTCTGCATATAACCAGTGGCAGTACTGGGCTAGTAAAAGGCCAGCAGGAAGAAGGCAGAATGATTGCTGTTAGTCTACCCATCAGTGGCCTTGCCCAGTCTAACTCTGTTCTTTACTGGATTATGGTGTCTTGTGGAAATGACAGGACCTGCATGTGACCAACATTCAAGACTTCCTCAGCTCTGTTGAGAATGTTGTATGTATCTTATGGCCATGTGTTTATTTTTGGTATGAAGTTTACACCACCATGAAGAATATCAGAATAAAGATGATTCACTTCAGAAGGTATACCTTCACTTATTAAGAACATATTCAGGTGAGCTGGAAACTTTAAAAAAAGTAATTACAGAGAGAATGAAGAGCTGGAATAACTGAGGACTGTCAACCGAGCAAAACAGACACAGAACAAATAGTAATTGGTACAAAAGCTGAGGGACAAAAAGCGACATGAATGAATAATGTCAAATGGGCTATGGTAGGTCTAGTGTTGACACTCTATGTTGCATTGGCAGAGCTCAAAGAAAGGAGGACTTCTGCAGGCTTGAATTGAAGTGTTATGGCTTTTGCAGGAACTGTTGAATCTGGCCTCCGCCTAGACATTTTTATGGTCTCTATAGGGGTCACTGAATGTAGGATGTGAAACTGATGAATTCACTTCTGTTTCCTGGGTGAGTGCTTTAACTCAGGCTGTAACACAAGAAACGTGTTTAAAGAAAATGAATGTATATTCTGTATTTGGTATTCAGCTGTCTGGTTTTAGTGTTAAGTACACTCAGAGCACATTGCACTCAATATCACAGGGTCCTGGATACAAAGAAATCTCATTTGTGAGTTGCAGATTTCTATGGGAAGAAATTTAGAGTCAGATGTTCAGGCCAGCTAAGATGGGGGGACCAGTAACAGAATTTCATATGCTTAAGTAAATTTAGGTTGAAAAATACTAGATGACAAAAAAGGATTGAATCTAATGGATTGTTTTTTTTTTTTTAATGGGTTTCTCTCTGATAATTAAACATTTAGAAACCAATTAAAATAAAATGTATGATTCTTCTTTGTAAAGCTCACCTCAAAGAGTCCTATCATAAGGGCATGTTGGAAGTTGGAGGGATATTGATTTAGTTTGAAAAGGAGAAACATAAGTTCCCAAGGAAGGAGAACAGAATAGGGTTATGACAGAAAACACTTGTGAATTATTCCAAAATCATGGACAAGGAGAAAAAGGGAAGAGTATTTGCAGAAATATTCATGTGAAGTTTTATTTGGGAAGAACTGACCAGGTTACCTTTGCCATTAATGTTTAGAAGCATGTTCTGAGTACCAGGTAAGTGACCCATGGTATTTCTTGCCAGAATAGCCTTTGGGTTTCAGATTAATGTAGTTAACCATGTGATGTATCTTCTGACAGAAAGGTGCACTGCTATTTCTTATGAGATCTATCATTTTCTGACAGGTGAGTCTTCTCAACAAAAAACTACAAACAAATACTTATTTTATTGTTTCACCTAGGGAGTTTTGAAACACCTTGTCAGTTAGGGAATGGTGGAGCTATGTGTACGGGAGAGACATTTAAGAGGAAGTGGACACTGGGACTGCTGAAAGTCTGATATGATCTCATATGGGGACATAAAGTATCAGGTGCGGAGAGGGTAGAAAATACTGCTGAAAGTTCCAAATGTGAAGCTGTGTTCACTGCCTGAAGAGCACATTTCTGCACACACCCAGTAAAGGTCAGGAACACTGTCAGTGAAGATATCAAAGGACATACCTTTTGATGTTTTGCTTGGAAGTCACTTTATATGTGTGAGCCAGAAATCCTGTCTGGTCCTCACTAAAAGCACAGACAGCTGCCTGCAGGAATGCAGCTGAGGGTATCAGTGAAAATACATGAGGTGATAGGGAAACACAAGGGGAGGGAAGGTCAACATCCTCTCCCTCTGTTAGAGACAAAAGTGAGGGCCTTTATCCTCAGGCCACAATTACAGTGCCTGTAAGCTTATATGATTCAGAGCGAGCAGTACTTCCATCCATTTCCACAGAGAAAGTGTCAAGTACATTGGCTAACTTAGAATAAGTGCTAGGTGACCTTGGAGGATAACCTGTTGTATATTATCAGTGGGAAACTAAGGACTACGTGTTCTGTATCGTGAAGTACTTGAATTTGGGGAAATAGAATCAAACAGAAGCAGTTCAGAAACTAAATACCCATCCATCCATTTGCAAAGCAGTACTGTCAAATATGTGACCCTTGACAGAAAATTCTTGGAAAAGAATGAAGAAGTAAAGAGAGTAACAACAAATTTTGTGGGTTTATTTTACGAGGATGTATTGAGTTACAATACATTGTATATTTGGAATGAAACATGGGCTCATTTAAAAGAAAACAGCATTTTGGACAATGAAGTCACGGGATGGAATATGAAACTTTGATCTGGGAAACTGACATTTTTAAGATGATATCTGTCATTTTGTGACAAATTCATTGTTGATAAGAAGGTACTCCAAGAGAAATATTTTACTGCAAGATGCAATAAATGTACCATCTAAAAAGATATTTGTAATCAAACTTCACTAGGATAGCTACAAGATATATCTGCTCAGCTATTTCACTAAGGTGCAGGAGATATGGAAAACAAGGGATACTGTCAGTACCTTAAATGTAATATACTCACTAATGTATCTATTTCAATTTATTATGCAGGCTGTGTGGAGTTAAATCAAAAGAGACTTCCATAGGGAAAAAATAAAGGAAATGAAACAATTAACAAATATCACGGAAAGAAGAATGACAGCTATTTTTTCCAAAGAGCATACCAAAAATCCTTCAGAGATGTATATAAATGCTTTTGGGTAACGGTATCAGATCTACTGCAGTTTAGCTAATTACATATTTTCTAAAGCAGTGGTCCCAGGAATAGAATTTAGGATGAAAGGGGCACCTCACAGTTTAATATTCTTTCTAGAGCAGGAGGTAGAAACAAAATGAAGCTGAGCTAAACAGTTGGCACGTATTTATAGATAGGGGTGGGAACTTGATTGTAAAGGTGATTGTATTCCTCTACTCTAGCATTGTGAGACCCCACTTGGAGTACTGAGTCCAGGTCTGGAGTCCCCAGCACAAGAAGGATGTTGATCTGTTAGAATGGGTCCAGAGGAGGGCTACAAAATTGATTAGAGTGCTGGATCACCTCTCCTACTAAGAAAGGCTGAGTGAGCTGGGGCTGTTCAGCATGGAGAAGAGAAGGCTCTGGGGAGACCACACTGCAGCCTTTCAGTACTTGAAGGAGACATAAAAAAGATCAAGAGTGACTCTTTGCTCAGTCAGATAATGACAGGACAGGGAGAATGGTTTTAAACAAAAAGTGGATAGATTTAGATTACAGATTAGGAGGAAATTCTTCACTCAGAGGGTGGTGAGGCACAGGAACAGGTTGCCCAGAAAAGCCGTGAATGCCCAATCCCTGTAAGTGTTCAAGACCAGGTTAGATGAGGCCCTGGGCAAACTGATCTAGTGTGTGGTGTCCCTGCCTATTGCAGGGGGATTGGAACTAGATGACTTTTAAAGTCGCTTCCAAACTGAGCCACTCTGTGATTCCATTCTATGATTTTATGAACTTAGTCCATTCCTGTGCCTACTTTATTGCTGGTTTCTGCAGTGTGCTCACTGGGTTGTCTGGCAGTTCCCCAGTTTAACACTGAGACAGTGCAGCAGCTCTTTTTGTCTGCTGCTACACTGATGTGGGTTCATCTGGGCAAAGAGAAGCTTACACATGCTTGCAGATGAAGAATACATTTAGAGAAAACCACTTGTTCTCTTAACCGTGTTCTGTGCATATTGTTTGTATTTGGCTGAATATAAAAAGAACTCATTTTAAGGAACCTGTTTTGGGATTATTTTAATTAATGAAGGGCCAGAGTCAAGTTTTGGCAGTGTCCTCTGTAAGAGCTGTGACTGTGTAGCAGAGATTGGAAAACTACAATGCAAAAGTCCAGCTCAAATATCATTTACCATTTTTTTTTCTCTCTTATAAGAAATAATGCAAGTCTTTTGACTTGAGCGTGGTGTGCAAGACAAATTGCAAAAGAATGTATAACACAACTTGCCCTGTAACAAGAGTAAGTTCCCCTGGTGGGAACAGCTGAGGTGGGAGTCAAGTGATATGTGGCTGCATTGGAAGGAGCCTGGACTGCACTGAATGTAGTTTGGGCAAGCAAGGACAAGACTCGGGTACACATTTAAGTGCCAGCTAGGTCGTACACAGGATTCTCTAGTAAGATCAGTGATAACAGACATAGGAGCTCAGATATTTCATACCTGTTATCTCTTTGCTGCCTTCTTATATTACTTTTCAGAGGCAAAAATCTCACTGTTGGTTCATCAAAAAGCAGTGGCTCATCTATGCTTCCAGCTCCCCCAGCTTCCTTCTCATTTAACTGTTGCTAGATCTCTGCTTTTCATAAATAAACCTGGAGAACATTTCATGTTGTAGCTATCATGAGCCAAACTTCTTGAATATGTTCCTGCATATGATAAAACTATATTTATACCTTGTTGCTGCACCTCAAGTATAACGGTGTAAATGAAGACTGTACAGTTCCCTGGTGTCCTGGAAACTTGTCCATATGTATACAAGTTGATTCAGTGTTCTAAGAAATTCCTCTTGCCACTGCAGTGCTTGCTTTTATTCTCAATTGGAGCAAGGCACAAGGCTTATGCACTATTTAAAATATGGAAACTATTCCAAATGTATTGGCAGATAAAGATGGAAGCTCAGAATTAGTTGTCATATATAAAAATGCTGTGTAAAAATAGATGAGCAAAAATATCCAAAAATCTTATGGAAATTTCCTCATTACTGGGATCACAGAACATACTGGCAGGAGCCAGGGTGCGATCCTTAAGGCCAAAACTCCCCCAAACCCATGAAGCTGCTATACGGAGAAGGCTGCTTAAAATAGCGCTTTGTGAAGACAACACGAATCCGATGAAGTACTTAATGGATCTTGGGTCTGTCTAAGGTAAAGTTGGCACATTGAATTGGATTATTGTCCAGCATTTCTCCTCAAAATCACCTGTGCTGGTATTTATAAAGCCTGAGCAGGAAGCATAGTATGAATGCAATTTTTCATACTAAATATAGTGTTTGCATCCATTGTTCTTTGTCAGTGATTTTGGGTTATAGGCACTGGATTTTTAAAGGTGCTAAGGTAGGAACCTTCACTGAAATGAATTTCTAATCCAGTCATGCTCCCCCCGCCTCCAAACAAAACCAAAAAAAAACCAAAAAAAAACAACCCACAACCAACAAAAACAAAACAACAACAAAACTAGCAAGAGAAAGACTTTCCATGTAACCACTTTGAAATTTAGCAGTGGTACTTGGTTAGGACCACTAGACCAGGTATGAGTAATCTTGTTGAGCCTGTATTACATATCAGAATTTTTATAAGATTAAAGGCACTTGATAAGTATTTTAGTGAGTGGAAGCAAAAAACTGATCTAGAAGCAACACAGAAATGTAGATAACATTTCCCTGAAGGCTCCCATTCTTTCAGTCTAGGATGGACAGAATAGATGGGTAGGTGGATCCCAGGAGGATGTGATGATATTAATCTTAGAAGTCCCTCCTGATCTGATGTCTTTGACCACAGAGTCTCATATTACTAATTATTAAGATGAACAGCCTTGTGGCCATTAACATGAAGTTGCCCTATGGCAATCATGCTTGAGCCCTTCATAAGGCTCTATATAGCTTAAGAATTACTAGTTGTGCATGTAGGTGAAGATGTTATTTCAAAAGCAAGTAATATTTTAAAAGTAGGTGTATAGGTGAGGAGCAAAGTGATAATGTAACATTTGCTCTGTTTATCTGTCTGTTTAGATTACAGACCACTATAAAAATTCTGTGATGATAACATACTGCAAGTAGGAGAAACTATATATTTTATCACTTGTACACTTAAAAAATAATAATAATAAAAAACACACAAAAAACCCAAAGTCACAACCAAAAACAAAAACAAAAACAAAAAACAGAACACACCCAAGCTGTATATTTTTTTCTTTTTTTTTCCTTTTTTTTTTTTCTATATGACATATTTTTTCCAAAACATCATTAAATATACCCAATGTCATTTCAGTTTACTTGGATAATTTTGCACTCAGAATCAACACTGTAGAGTAACCTTCTCCCTTTCTAACACTTTTTGTGGATTCTAAAGCACTGTAAACTGCAAAATGGGGAACCCTAGAAGTTGTAGGTGAAAAAAGCAATTGCCCTATTTCATTAATTCAACCAAGAATTTGATGTGGGATTTACACTCACACTCCAACTTTGATTTCCTTTCAGCCCATAAACTGTTTTGAGATTTTATTTATATTACTTCAGTCATTTCTCTAACTTTACTGAAGACACCAAATGAATCTGTCGTTTGTCTTTCTGATTGCTGGATTCTTTCGCAAACAGTGAAGGTTCTACACACTTTGTGTGTGGTGATTTTGTGATATAGAGCATTGCTTTGTATTGAATAACAGTATTGAATTAATTTGATCTGATCCCTGGAGCTGAATTCCAACCACCAGGCCACATAGGGAGTATATCTTTTATTTATAATTCATTTACTACTGACAATCATAGTGGCAATTTCATTAAATGAAATATACCCTAAACCTAAAAGCCCATTAATATGAACTTATCATTAATCTGATTTTATTAAATTTACTGACTTGTTCTATTTGTTTCCAGAGTATTAATATAAATATTTTTATTTTATCTTTTTTTTTCTTTCTGAAAATAACTCTGTTCAGAAGTGTCTTAAATAGTTCAAAAATAGATTATCCAGATGGAGCAAATAAATGTACTGTCTTCTCTTCCAAAAATAAAGTTTTAAACAGGTCACTGTTCCTTAAAATATAGAAAAAGTTTGTCATTCTAAAAGTCAAAGCTGTCTGGAATTACTTCTCTAAGGGTTAAAAATAAAATAGACTTTTCAAAACTACTGCAGGCTGAATAATAATCCAATTTTAACCTCACTAATAAGTTTTTGAATAGTGTAATAGTACCCCTTTCTTATCAGTTGGGCAGGGATTTCCTGCTACTGAACACGCATTTCTGTCTTAGATAATATAATAGGTATGTACATTAACTACTGCATTGCTCTTACAGTGCACCACAAATAAGCAACGGAAAGCTGTTTTATCTTTCTCTCAAAAGATATTTTCTGCTGTCTGTATTAACTGGAATTTCAGATCATGTGCAGTCCCTTTTTCAGTTTGCTAAGGAAATAGAAAAGGAAAATTAAGTATTGCAGCTACTGTGATTATAAAGATTTAGCTTTTCTTACAGAGATTAATTTGAAATGACACTATGGATTTTGACAGTTCTTGTTGCTTATTTTCATTTAGTAGACAATTTTGCATGCTACTGACATGGAGACAGGGTCTTAGGCACCAGCTTTGTTCTTTTGATTATTATACTAAATGAAATAAATATTGAAGCAAATAGACAGTAAGCCTAACTAATGACTAAATTACTATGCCAAATACATCTCAGTAAACAATTACTGAAGAGAAATTCAGCAATATACAATAATAAACAATTTGATATTCAACTGATAAACAGGTTTTCTGCTGGATGAATGACTGAGGTGCATACAAATTATTGGCTTTTTTTTTTTTTTTTCCAAAAATTTGAGATGCTCATAACACGTACTTATGAGTATGGCTTATTCCTTTCTATAACTCCACCATTTCAGGTCACTTTAGTATTACTTCTTCTGCCTCTGTATTTTAAGGTAGTTGAAGAGGCTTATAAGTAAAGCATGACTGAGACAGCCTTACATGTGTTAATGAATGATATTAACTTGAGAGTTGAATCTTGCAGATCAGAACTTTTTCCCTTCAGCAAAGGATCCAGAGAATGCTAAGATAAAAAAACTGACAAATCAGCCAGATTTAGCAGCTATACAAGTCTATATACCTAGAAACACATTGCTACACCAAATTCTGTGAATTATTAATTAAGCTGTTAAGCTGGGGTATGATTCTAAAAATACCATTCTGTCTTCAAATAAATATAAAAGTTGAAATATATATCTGCTTTAACCCTGAAATTTGATATGCCAAAATAATGAGTTTTAAAGTAGTGCTCTGAAAACCTGGAAACCAGTAGATTACAGAGAAGATGTTCAGGTATGACCTTCATGAAAATTATTCAATTGATTTTTAAATCACAGGAAAAAAAAACAAACTCTTTTTGACTCAGTTTTGTCTTTTTCTCTATAGCATGCATACATTTTATTCAAAAAGAGTTTTGCTAGGGCTCTGTGTGTTGGTCATGACAATTATGTATTTAGCACTTATGTGAAAAACTAATGTGATTAGCAATTGCTCAGTTCTTGCTAGTTAACAACGAACTTTAGGTAATCCTGGAATTTATGCTAAGGCACATAGAAAATAAGGAGATGATTGGTGACAGCCAACATAGCTTCACTACGGGCAGATTATGCCTGACAAATCTGGTTGCCTTCTACTTTGAGGTTACAACATTGGTGGATATGGGAGGAGCAACTGATACCATCTACCTCAGCTTATGCAAAGCATTTGACACTGTCCCCCACAATACCCTTGTCTCTAAATTGGAGAGGCATAGATTTGATGGATGGGCCACTCGGTGGGTAAGGAGTTGTCTGGCTGGTTGCACTCAAAGAATTGTGGTCAACAGCTCGATGTACAAGTGTAGATCAATAATGAGTGGTGTTCCTCAGGGGTCCGTATTGGGACCGGTACTATTTAACATCGTTGTTGTTGACATGGACTTTGAAACTAAGCGAACCCTCAACAAGTTTGCCAATGACACCAAACTGTGATGCAGTCAATACACTGGAGGGAAGAGATGTCATCCAGAGGGTCCTGGACAGGCTTGAGAGGTGGGCCTGTATGAACCTCATGAGGTTCAACAGGGCCAAGTGCAAGGTCAGGGCAATTCCAAGGGCAAATACAGGCTGGGAAGAGAATGGATTGAAAGCAGCCCTAAGGAGCAAGACCTAGGAGTGTTGGCTGATAAGAAGCTTGATGTGAGCCAGAACTATGTGCTTGCAACCCAGAAAGACAACAGTATCCTGGGCTGCATCAAAACAATCATGACCAGCAGGTCAAGGGAGGTGATTGTCCCCCTCTACTCTGCCCTCGTGAAGCCCCAACTGGAGTGCTGCATTCAGGTTTGGGGCCCCCACCACAATGACATGGAAATATTAGGGTGAGTCCAGAGGAGGGCCACGAGGATGATCATAGGGCTGGAACACCTCTCCTATGAAGACAGGCTGAGAGAGTTAGGGTTGTTCAACCTGGAAAAGAGATGGCTCTGGAGAGACCTTATAGCAGCTTTTCATTACCTAAAGGGGGCCTACAGAAAAGCTGGGGAGGGACTCTTTGTCAGGAAGTGTAGTGGTAGGGCAAGGGGTAGTAGCTTTACACTAAAAGTGGGTAGGTTTACATTAGATATAGAGAGGAAATTCTTTACTGAGAGGGTGGTGAGGCACTGGAATAAGTTGCCCACAGAAGCTGTGGATGCTCCTTCCCTGGAAGTGGTCAAGGCCAGGTTAGATGGAGACTGGATTAACCTGATTACATGGGAGGTGTCCCTGCACATGCCAGGGGACTTGGAACCAGATTCTATGCTTGATTGTAATCCAACCCCCATAAAATTTTGTATCTTTTACTTTCAGTTTTGCTAAACCCAAATATAATTATGTCCTGTAGTAAATGCATTCAAATAAAGAAGGGTTAGAAGAATATTCTGAACAAGTGGTAGGGCCATGTCAAAAAAATGTCAGTTCATGGTAAAGGCCTAAAAGCTGACAATAGAAAGAAAATTTAACTGCTAGTAAGTAGTTAATAATGAAATTTAGTTGATAATTTTCTTTGACGGTTTGACTAAGGCAAGTTTTATTGTGGAGTAGCACATATTTTGTCTTCCTACCATGATGATGACTGAAGGTTAAGATAAATAGAGTGCATGCCTTGTGAAATTCCTTGATTTCAAGGTATAAAGGATGAAATTCATTCCAGTGCAAGTGAGCCATCATGGAACATAATAAACTTTATGCTATGGGAAGCTATTTTGCTCATTTCTGGAGGGTCAAAGATTCTTCTTAGTATGAAATCAGTATTAAATCCCTGAAATGTTTAAGATTTTCCCTTTTAACATATTTTTCTCCATTCTGATTGCATTTATATTCATTTAATCCAAGAAGTATGTTGATTTCTGGGGAATGTATATATGCACATATTTCTTCCTCTGCTAAACAAAATGTAAATAAACCTTCTAAGACAACTCCCCTCACAGCATGATGGCAATAAGAAAACATATTGCCTAAGACTTAATTCTGCTACTTCATATAAAAAGTGTGTCCCAAAAGATAAATAAATATTTCTGTACTGTAGAATCTTATTTTTAATTTTGTTTCATTTGTTTCTCTATACATTCCTAATCGCTTTATTAACAAGCAGTCTGTTGAGATTTATAGAAAATCTCTTTGTGCTCATTAGAACAGTTCAGTGAATATTAAATATACCAGATAGCTCAGTGTTTTGCTATCTGTTTTATGACAGGATAGTCCTAAAAAGGTCACAAGCCTCAGTTTAAGGATTTTTGTTTGTAATAAAAACAAAAGAAGAAAAATAAAATAAAAAAGAAGAAAAGATATTTGACAAAACTCAAGTTACACCAAATATTTGGTCTAGAACATGGCTTTGCAGTCTATTGGATATTTGACATAAGAATTTGAAATCTCATGAGAACAATAGGTTACTATTTTGTAGATGTTTTAAAAAGCTCTAATTTGGACTAAACTTCCTTTAATTTTATTTTATTTTTAGTTCATATCAGAGCCTTTATTCAGGAACATGAACCATGTTTTAATAAATTTTCTCATTTCACCAAGAAAAAAAAGCTAGTGTTTTCTTTTAATAAAGTTTAATATTATTAATGGTTCTTATTCTGTGGAAGGGATTTAAGAAGATGATTTGGATTATCTGGGAGTATTATTATTCTTTCTCATTGATTAAATGTTGTTCTTATCTACACTGTTGCGCTGTTCTGCATGGTACTCCCAGATGCACAAAGCAGAGGTAAGGGAAACCTGCCCCTGTAAATGAATGTTCTAGAAATACAGCTGTGATGAAATAAAACAGAATAACTTGGATACCACTTGTAAATTATAGTTTCAAATTAAATGCAATATAGAAATATGCTCCGTACTTACTATTGCAGAAGGTAGCAATGGTAAGACTAAAATAATCTTACTATAGGAACAAACTATTTTGAGAATGTTGCCCCAAGAATCTAGTGCCAATTTAATGAATTAAGGAATTATACTTAGGAATTATATCCAGTTTGGAATTATTAACTCTAACTTAGGAATTATATCCAGTGTTCACTTAGAGTTATAAGAAAGGATGTGTGATTTTACTAGCAAGTCCATACAGAGAATCCTTTGTATAAAACACTACAATCAGAATCTTTCATTATGGAAAGACTGTCTTTTAACACACTGTAAGATGATCCCACTACCTAGACATCACCTGTTTTCTGTATTCTTCATTTGCTGCTTCTGTAGCTGTACTGATCTAAGAATGTGAGGAGGAATGACTTGGAGTGAGCAATGATGTGCTTGATTAGATGAGCTGACATACTGCAGTCATACATTGTTGTATTAAATTAAACATCTAAAATTTATAGAAATGCTGCTTATCATACCATTAAATTGTTATCATAGTTCCAATATTCCTCACAGAGCACCTAGAATAAGTACAAATGCTGAAGTGATTTCAAACAACCAGGTGTAATAGTAGTGCATATGTATGATTTCATATTTGCATTTTTATTTAAGCTGACAGAAGAGAACAGAGAGACTCTCTGATATTACTTTCCATTTATACTGTGATAGCAGACCATGTGACTAGGTAGACTGAAGCGTACGAGACATTGCAAGTTATTGCACTAGTTTAACAGGTGGTAACTTGTGGCCCTGTGCAAACAGGAATGACAAATATTTTTAAAGCCATGTATCTCAAAAGATCATTTTAAAAATTGTCTTAACGTGCTCCTAATGACACTGATCACAGACAAAACTTGAATCTTGGAAGATTCTTCAGAGATTACAGACAGCTAAAAATCAGTGTTTTAATAGGAGATTATCATTCACAGTTACTGTAATTTAAGTACTTCCTGAGTACTAAGACTGGTCCATGGCTATTAAAGAGGTCCCGCTGATCACCTGCTCTGCTGAACACTGGGAACAAGGTATATCGTCTCCACCTTTCCTTGATGTTCCCATCTTCTATCTTTTGAGTCTTGTTTACTTGCTTACCATGTCTTAACTTTTCCTTTTCTGTGGGACTTCAGACAAATGAGATGAGGAAAGAAAGGAATAGGCAAATAGTTCCTGAAAGATATCTGACTGTTTCAGGTGCTGCAATGTTATAGATTTTGAATATTGCATTAACTGTTCAGCATTACAAAGACTTTACATGGATAGACTCTTCTGAGAATAGTCCACAACAAATAGGATCTCTGTTTCTATATTTATCTGGAATCTCTATTTTAAGTAATTTAAATGAGGGTTTATTTGTTTTTAAATGTTATCTTCATGGAACCCTAATGTTTGAAAGGAGAAATGACTCTCTTTTAAGTCTGGATTCCCTTGATTTTGAGTGTATTTTAAGCTAGACTCTTGACAATATTAAAGTGCAATTTCTTTTCATGTAAATGAAATACTTGAAGCTTATGAAGATGATTTAAATCTAAAGCATAAAAAAAAAAAGTAAAAAATATATAAATAAAAAAGAGGTTTCTTTGAATTCAGTCCCCAGTAGCTGAGTGTTCTACTTTCCATTCAGTAACAGTGCTTGGACTATATCAAATGCAGTTTGAAAAGTGAGGTCATGATGCTATGATTCAAAATTTGTCAGATGTAAAACCATAAGGGATTTTTAGAAGATGAAAAGACTAGACTTCTGATGTGACCTGATGCAGCTGAGCAACTCCCAAAGTCACAAGTCAGTTTCTTACTATAAAAGAGACATCTGATCAGATTGTCATGCTTTATGTTTAATGGAGTGTTACAAGGACTTTGACACAAACCATTACCCACTATTTACTTATTCAAGGCAGAAACCTACTGGAAAATTGAACGAAATTATCCATACTTTAACAGCTCTGAGCAGATTACAGTATGAACAAAATTTCTAAAACATGCCCTTTCGAGAACATTTATTAAATGTTCTTAAATTCTTGCATTGTAGTTTAATTATTATGTATTACTAACTAATTTTTAACGTCAAGATGCTAAATAGAAATACTGCCAATATTGCAATTTATATCTGCCATACATGGCCATGCAACAGAAAGATCTGTTATTTGACCAGATTCAAATGGTAATCAGTTTTGAACCTGTATTTCCTTTACATCTTACCATTCTTGGCACAAAACTGTTAGGTAATTTTTTTTTTTTTAGTATTTTCAGCACATGTGGGAATTGAAGCCATTGTAAAAATCAGTAGCAATAGATCCAGTCTTTGATATTATTAGCAATTTCAATTTTCGACTACAAGAAGATGCTCAAAGTAACCTTGGTCACATTAAACTGTGCAGAGGAAACATGCCATTGAACAATTAGTTCAAATCTGTTGGTTGCTAGTCAGAAATGAAAGCTGGTAAAATCACAGTGCTTGTCTACAGAGGGATGTTATTGTGAAATAACCAATGAAGCAAAGCATGATAGCTCTTATGGAAATCCACAGTTACTACACACTGTGAGGGTGTGATTAGCGTGGACTAGTTCTAAAACTTAGAAAGATAAATGACTTAAAGGTTCTCTGACTGTGCCATAAACATGCTCACATAAGAAGGTAAAGTGAGTTAAATATTACAGATTTTCTTTTTCCCTGCAGATATGACCAAGACTTATAAAATTATCGTTATATGTAAATACCAGAAGAGTTCGCTGCATATACCAAATATGAGCTAAGTAATCCAACAAGCAGGCTATATTTTCATTCAGGACATTAATGATATTATAGAAAGTAAATAAATAAAAAGAATTCTAAACCTCTGACATCTTTTGGAAATTCCGCAGTTATAGAAAAGGATCACAAATAGTACAGGGAGTCTTCATTTGTTTCTAACTGACATTGTTCAGTGGTATAAATCTCCTTACATGAGTCAAACTATTCATCTGCACCAGGCAAAACTGGGCTCAAGCACAACAGGCCAATCAAGGGGAATTTGTTGATGATACCTTCTTCCTCTAACTACAAGAAGCATCGCACTCACAGGCTCTCATCCTCCTGGGGAATTTCAGCCACCTGGATGTCTGTTGGGAAAGCTACACAGCAGTCAGTAAGCAATCCAGGAGACTCCTGGAGTGCATTGAGGGCAACTTCCTCATCCAGGTATTAGACAAACCAACCAGAGAAGAAGTGTTACTGGACCTGGTGCTCACCAGTGCAGAAGAGCTCATTAAAGAGGTTAAGACTGGAGGAAGCCTGGGTTGCAGTGACCATGCCCTGACTGAGTTTGTGATTTTGAGGGATATGGGCCTGGCAAAGAGCATAGTCAGGACCCTGAAATTTAGCAAAGCAAACTTCCAACTGTTCAAAGAATTAGTGGACAAGATCCCATGGCATACTGTCCTTAGGGGCAGAAGATCTGATCAGAACTGGCAACTCTTTAAGGATATTTTTCTTAGAGCACAGGAGCTGGTCTGTCTTGGGACCAGTGCTTTTCAATGTCTTCATCAATGACATAGAAAATGATTGATTGCACCCTCAGCAACTTTGATGATGAAATCAAACCGACTGGTGTGGTTGATAGCAAAGAAGGAAGAGATGCCTTTCATGAGGTTCAACAAGTCTAAGTGCAAGGTGCTGCACCTGGGTCAGGGCAATGCCAGACATGAGCACAGACTGGGAGAAGAACTCACTGAAAGCAGCCCTGCAGAGAAAGACTTGGGGGTTCTGGTGTACGAAAGGCTCAACATGAGTCAGCAGTGTGGGCTTGCAGCCCATAAAGCCAACTGCATCCTGGGCTGCATCAAAAGAGGAGTGACCAGCAGGTCGAGGGAGGTGATTGTCCCCCTCTACTCTGCCCTCATGAGGCCCCACCTGGAGTACTGCATCCAGGTTTGGGGCCCCCACCACAAGAAAGATGTGGACCTGTTGGATTGAGTCCAGAGGAGGGCCACAAAGACGATTGGAGGTCTGGAACACCTCTGCCATGAAAAAAGGCTGAGAGAGCTGGGAGTGTTCAGCCTGGAGAAGAGAAGGCTCTGGGGAGACCTCACTGCGACCTCAGTGGGACTCCTTACTCACGTAGATAATGATAGGACAAGGGGGAATGGTCTTAAAAACAAAAAGAGGATAGATTTAGATTAAACATTAGGAAGAAATTCTTTACTGTGAGGGTGGTGAGGCACTGGAACAGGTTGCCCAGAGAAGTTGTGGATGCCCCATCCATGGAGGTGTTTAAGGCCAGGCTGGATGAGGCCTTGGCCAACCTGATCTGGTGGGTGGCATCCCTGCCTATGGCAGGGGGATTGGAACTAGATGATCTTTAAGGTCCCTTCCAAACCAAGCCATTCTATAATTACACATCTGCGGAGTAGAAATCCAAATGCTTCAGGATATGTCTCAAAACCAAATAGACTAGAATGTTAAATATTATTCAAGAAAGAAGGGTTTTAAATAAATAACTTTGTGGTGTCGAACAATTTACTAGTGTGTGTCTTTATTAAGTACAATCTGTTGCTGAATTATTGTGTAGATTTTATTTCTGATGAATCCTATAATTGTAGAGATTTTTATCAGATTAAGCTTTGCCCTGCAAGGTGAAGGATCAAATTGTTTTTCACCGTCTAGCTGCATTAAGAGAGCCTGAAGGTCAATCATATCAGTAAAAAATCTATCTGTGTCTGGAAAAGAAATTCAACTGGAAAGTATTTCTGATATCTGCAGTGACATAGAAAGTAATTGTTAAGAACCTATTTTATGTGAAGAGTTTTACATACATTTAAGTAGTTTACTGTAGAAATTCTCAAATATGTTCTGATAGTTTAAGTATATGCAATTATTGATGAAAACATATATGCAACTCCTCACTTTAATGAGGTACAGTGAAATCTTTGTCATCATTTGTGAATTCCTCAAGACATATTCCACAAGACTTGATTTCCACATGAACTATATTCAGAAAATATTTTTAAAGAACTCTGGTCTCTTTTACACATATTTCTTTAAGAGTTAGTAGAAACTCAATGCTTCCAAAAGGAAGTTGCTCATTAGACTAGTAAGAAGAAACAATTAACTAGCAAGGAGAAATAATAATTTATACTAGCAAGTAGAAATAGTTGAACATTTAATAGAATCATAAAATCATTGAATAATTTAGGCAAGAAGGGACTTCTGTCGGCTGAATCCAACTTCTGGTAGAAGAAGGTCCAATTAGCTCAGCTGGCTCACAGACTGTACAATTAAGTTTTGAATATGTCCAAGGACAGGAAATCCACAACCTCTTTCAGCACATTGATCCAATGTTTGACCATTCTCATAGTTAAAACAATTTCTGTGGTATCTAACTGGCATTTCCTGTACTTCAGCTTGGGTCTGTTACCTCCTGTCCTCCTTGCTCCTTTGAGTCTGATTCTGTTTTCTCTGTTGTCCCATTAGGTAATTGTAGATAGCAATAACATTCCCTTTACATTCCCTTCTCTAGGCTGATCAAGTCTCATTCTGTCAGCCTTTCCTTGTTTGCCATGTGCTTCAACCCTCAACCAGCTTGCTAGGATACTACTGGATTTGCTGAGATCTGCTAATATCCTTCTTCTGCTGGGGAGCCCAGAACTGAGCAGCATGCTCCCAGTATGGGTTTACAAGTATCAGATAGAGGGGTAGAATAATTCTCCTCAACCTCCTGGCTACATTCATGAAATGCAGCTAAGGATGCTGTTGGTTTTCTTTGCTGCAAAGATGCACTGTTGACTCATTATTTAACAGAACTCTCAGGACCTTTGCTGCAAAGCTGCTCTCCAGCCAGTCTGCCTCCAGCCTTTTCTGTTGTATGGTGTTACCCCACGTGCAGGATTTTGCATTTGCCTTTGTTGAAGTCTCTTTCGGTCCACTGCCTGTTAAAACTGCTGATAGCTGGAAGAGCAGTTCACCCCTGGAGAACCACTTCCCCAGCTTGGCTTCCTTTGAGAACATACTGAGTGTATAGCTCATTCCATGGTCCAGATTATTAGTAAAGATATTTGACAGAATCATCTCTAGTATTGATCTCTGAAAGTTGCCACTAGTAATCAACAACCTGCTGGAAGTTTCATCAGTGATCGCAAGCTCTAGAGCCTCATGATCCAGTGAATTTTCTGCCCAATTATCCAGTGAATTTTTGACATACCAAGTCTACATATTACCAATCTGGCCAATTCTGTCAGAGGCTTTCTAATTATTGTCAGGCAATAATATATTGTTAATGGAACTGTGCCTTTTTACCATCTGAGTGAAAATATTGCAAAATATTGCTTACAAGAGGAAGCCCTAAAAGATGAAACTCAATTGTAAAACAGTACCTTAGATGAAAAAAAGCTTGGCCTATCCTTACAGCAATGTAGTTCTGAAATGTATACATATACCAAAATTATTTGTGGATGTTAGACTACAAAGACCTGTAAGTCTTTGTGTTACAGAATTGGCTTAATGACAGTCCAGTGTACTACTGCCACATTGATTTTTTTTTCCTGAGTGAGAAATTGAAGTAAGAAGAACGAAATGGAGAATAATGAGATTGAAAGGTCCTCTTTTAGTAAAAGTTTTTTTTTTTTTTTAATCTAGGATTTCAGAGCATAGAAACTATCTGAACTATATACAGAACTGTTTCTAAATGACTAGAGAATTTATACGAAGAAAGTCTAAAAAGGCTGGAGAATAACTCATATTTATCAAGGGAGAATAATACTCATGCTATCGATGAGTTCATTGCAAGATACATGTAACTAATAACAGCAAGAAAACTCAAGACTAAAGTGACACAAATAAACCTTAATACTACATTAACATAAAGATAAAAGCTAGTATCCCATTACAGTTTTAAGTTTTCCCAGTTTTAAAAAAATGTTGATTGTAGTACATGTACAGATGCATTTATTACGGAAGATTACTTTCAAACAGTAGCTATATCAGTAAGCCAAAAGGCTTACAAAGGGTGGACAAAACCGGTTGCTCCACTTTCAGCAACTAGTTTGAAACATGTTCAGTAAATGTATAGCTGTCACTGTGAATATATCTTGCATTCCAATCTGAACCTGAGGCAGGGAAAATTCCCTCTCATATTAAAGCTTATTGGCATAGCCCATCCTTTTCAGTATTTACGACTGAAATTACTGTCCTAAGAGAAACCACTGAAAAGATAATTGTTCAATAGGGCAGTCAACCTACAATATGTGAGGAATGTACTTTTAAAACTAATTTTACCTTGTCTTATTAAGTAGTTATCCTTTCATGAGAGATCTGTTTGAATCTCACTTGACATACCCCTCATCTATATGTTGAAAAATAGAAACATGCAGGAATTTGTAAATCTGTTGAAGGGCAAGTGGTACTGCTGTAAAATTAAGGTTGAGAAACAGAGCATCAGTGATGGTACCCTTCAAAAATAAGCCTCGTAGCATTTGACCAAATAATTAAACTTTTATAGACCTTTGAATACATCATTGATCAACCAGATACTGCATTTATCTCTCATGTCCCTATCTAAAATGATTTTGAAAAATGCATAGAGTGTAGATATAATTTGGAAAAAAAAAGCCTGAAAACAGTGGAATAAAATTAACACGCATAAATGAATAAAAGAAAATGAACATGATTTATGTGTCTTGTCTACTGCTATCTTCCCATCAAGAAAATGCCAGATATTAAAGAGAATTTTAGCTTAGGAGACTGAAACGATAAGAAGAACTGAAATCTCAAAGACTACAAATCCAAACTAAAATAACATAATGTAACGTAACGTAACATATCAAACAACAAACCAAAATATTTTATTAAAAAAAAGGTAACACAAAGTAAGATGAAAGAAGATAAAACTAAGAAAGTAAGATGAAAGAAGATAAAACTAAGAAAAATGAATGACTATTAAACCCACATATGATGGGGAATAACGTGTTTTGCTTTGTTATTTAGGCAACTTCTTCAGTTTTCAATTTAACACCATAAAAAAAAGGGAAAACCAAAAAAAAAAAAGAAAAAAAATATTTATCTCAAGCTTAGTCTATGGGGTGCAATGGAGGTTAAAACAGTTAAAAAAAAATCACAGGCAGGCTGCCTGACCACAAGTATATCAGGATGCCTGTTAGGGTTTTCAGGCTAGACATGGAAGTGAACAAAAATGGCACGATATCTCATCTTTTAAAGCAAAAAAACTCATGTTCACCTACCTTATTGGTGTATTCAATTACTTTTTAAATTATCATTATTAATATTATCATCGTTATGAAACAAGAAATATAAGAGCCCAATTCAGACAAAGATACTTAGAAATATACAATAATTGAGACTAAAAAGGACCTCTGACATCATCTGGTTCAAACCTGACTAGTTCAGTTAGAAGAGGCTTCCTGAAGACTTCAGTGAAATTTTGAATTAAATGCATTCTTCCAGTGTGAACTAGATCAGTATTCTCAAACATCTTAATATTCTAAATATCTAATATTCAAATTTCTAAATATTCTCAAATATCTTAATTCATAGGAAAGTGAAAATGAAATTTGTCCATGATACAAGGATCTGAGGTATCATGAACAACTAATACAGAGTATGTCCTTGAAGAATGGAGTAATAGAAAGAATTTACAGCACAGAAAGAACATTGTCAAACATCGTGGTACCAATAAAAATATTTTTATGATGAATTTGCAAACAGGAAAAAAAAGATGATTTCAGAGTACTGAGCCACCTATATGATGCAGCTGTGAAAAGTGCTAAAAATTGGAAAAATTGCTTTAATTTATTTTCTGATGGCTTTGACAGATGAATTACACTTGCTCTTAAGTAGCTCCTAGACCAGATAATATTTTCAGCCTAAAGGTAAGAGCCACTGGTGGTGGATTTAATTAAGAAGGAAACTACACTGAGCAAACAAAAAGAAAAAACAACAAAAAAAAAAGAGTCCTTATTCACCATTTGTAGCTGTTCAAAGTGGCTCTTCTGAGGCATGGGCTAGGTACTTTTTACTAAGCATATAATTACGAAGGATCTGGAACACTATTCTGTTGCTGGAACGAGTTTTTTAAATAAGTCTGATCCATGGCAAAGCCTCAGTGCTAAAGAGAAGAAAAACACTTATTGCAGGAATTATATTGGTGACTTAATCAACAGCCTTTACAGACAAGAAGAAAGATACAACTTCATGGCAAGAGGTCTGCTAATATATTATTTGGACTTTTGTACATTGAGGGTTTTTTTTTTGTTGTTGTTGTTAAAGTTGGAGCTAGTTTCATTCCAGTTTACCTCAAAAATTCCTGAAGTATTAATGGAATATACCTATTCTTTGTTCTTCTACAGTATTTCTATACCCTCTTGGCAGTGAGCAGAAAGAAAAATGGATCCTGAGACAGTGGAATTGTCTTTTTCATAATCACAATATGACATCAGAATTGATTTTCATCATGGCTCAAAAAAAGCTGCGGTAAAATCATATTAACTCAAAGTAACATCCTCAGAATAAAGAACTATGTGTAGCTTCAAGTAACTGAGTTGCCGTTTCAAGGAGTTTCACTTCATACTGGACCATATAAAGAACATAAAAGTTCCTGATAAGGGCAATTGTTTTGACTGATCAGTAGGTAAAACTAATAAACAATGAAGTTAATGTCCAATATAACTAGTGTCTCAAGCCACTCATATGCACAGAGGTCAGCGGCTGTAAGGTGGCATAGCCAGGAGAAAATACCAGGATTTACAATAACATCTGTAGAAGGGTTTAAAACATGATTGAAAGATCTGCTGTATTGGTACGTGAGAGATTTCTTCAAGAATAATGAAGAGCTTGTGAGATATGATCAAGCTTAATTTGGGTTGTACTAAAACCTGAGGGGTTATATCCAATTTCTCTGCATTGAGTAGCAGAGAAAGGAACTGAAAACTAGGAGAGACAGTGGAATGACTGTGCAAAGAATTCGAAAGAATATTCTCACCTTAGACACTGGCAAATGTAATTATAAAAATATCCCAATAGAAAACAGAGGATATGCATAGATCATAGCAGCTTTGGACCAAGCATGTGAGACTAGTTTTACAGGAGGTAGAAAAGCAGATAAATGGAATAACAAAACCAATTGGAAGAACAGACTGTTTATACAGATTCATCTAGGAATGCTTCCATCATAGATATTCTGCTTTGACATTGATCGTGACTTAATTGCACAGAAGGATTTGGCCCAGTGTTGGCAATACATGCTGCCTCTGGTGATAAGACTACCTCTACTCTGAATCAGAGGGAAAGCTACCTTCTCTGTTCTATTCTCTACTACCTGGGTTTTCCCTGGGACTTCTTTCAGCTAAACAGTGGGTAGAGCTGATCCTACTTAGCTTTTGTGATCTGAGAATACCACATCCTGAACTGGAGACTAACTTTAAGTCCCAGTGTGAAAAAATGTGTGGCAACAGTGTGAAAGCTGTTGGTAAAGATCTTTTTTGTCTTTCCTTTATAAGTAAATAACATATATACATATATAAAATGCTCCAAAAGAGTCTCTCTTTTTTCTCTAGGAAAGGTTTTTTCCTTTAAAATTCCCTTTTACAAATTTGAATAAACTTCTGCAGGCATTGCTTCTACAAATAAACAACACAATGACAAACCAAACCAGACAAAATAAAACTAACCCTAACCTCCCTCCCAACCAACTCCCCCCCCCCCAAAAAAAAACAACAAAAAACCACAACAAACAACAACACCTAAAAACTGGAAAAGCAGAAATCTTGATAAATGATGAAAGACATATACATAGGAAACTATTGCATGTTTCTCCAACAGATAAGAAAATCTTACACGGGAATACATTTTAAAGAGACATACTTCTTGTTAAGGGGAATTCACAGTACTGCCAGGAAGTGAATTAAAAGATCATTACTGAGTTCTGTTATCTTTCCTTGAGAACTTAAACTAGGT
Organism: Anser brachyrhynchus; assembly: GCF_964034855.1. Classification (NCBI taxonomy): domain Eukaryota; kingdom Metazoa; phylum Chordata; class Aves; order Anseriformes; family Anatidae; genus Anser; species Anser brachyrhynchus. The sequence continues at coordinate 151,934,865 of NC_137694.1, forward strand.
ACAGCAGTTACAGGTCAGATATAATTTATTTTTAATTATTATTATTGTTTTTTAATTTATAGAAGAATGGACTAGTTTTAGATTTAAATCCACAAAGCTCAAATTTTATTAACTAGATAAATTATTACTTTCCTTCCTGAAATGATTAGACATGTTCTTTTTAAGTCAAGAGGCTCAGATTCACTGAATTGAAACATGTTGATATCAAGAAAACATTTGACAAAACTCATCAGATTTCTAATGGGGAGAAGTACCGTGGCTTTTGGTCAGCCTCCCTGATGGTTTTCATCACCTTATGGCATCATTCTCTGATAGGGAATTTTAGAGCTAGACCTGCGAAAATGCTTCTTCTCTTGATTCTAACGGCATCAGCCCCTTCTCTGCCTGTCCAGCTTCAAGGCTTGCCACTAAGGCAGGGTGAAGTGCTCAGGAAGCAAATGATCTAAAAAGCAGTCAGCCAAGGAGATTCACCCTCAACTCTCTGGCAGTCAAAAGATGTGAGTGTTTATTGAATGGGGAGCCAGAGAGCCTGCAGAATTAATAGAGAGCTCACAAACAAACAAACAAACAAAAACAGCCAAACAACAAACTAATAAACAAACAAAAATATTCTCCAGAATTCTCCAATTCTGCATTCTCCAAAACAACAACAACAAAAATCAAAAAAATAGAAAACCAAGGTGCCTATTACCAGTAAAGTCTCCAAACCATTACTTTTAATAAACTACTTTGTGTACTGCAGAGGTAGAAAACCTGCAAGTTTAAAAACCTCTTTACTCTAAAATTACAGACCCCTTAGCTGTCTGCCTGAGATTTTCAGGCAATTTCTGAGCTTCAGAAGCTAGGTTTTAACAAAAAAAACCCCACACTATGATGTGTGATTCATACTGAAATCACAAGCACTGGCTGTTAAATAACAGGTACAGTAAAAGGTTGGTCTTTGTGGAGGGAATTACTGTGCTGGCTGACACCCATGGTTCACTGAGAACAGAAACCAGTATGTGAATGCACGGGAATATGAGAAGATACATAGACACTTAGCTGAACAGATGCATACCCTAGACAAATCAATTATAATCTAGTTCCATAAACATATAATTCTAATTTCTAATAATTTAATACGAGATTAAAATTTAAAATTAAATATAATTATTTGCATTGACATATTTTTGGATGATGGTGCCAATTCATTCAAAGAATAATTGTTTGAAGGCCACTTTAACATTAAAATTCATAGTGCAACATTGCAAACATTTATTTTATTGTCTCTTATTTTCTATATATCTTTAGCATTAAATAAGGTGAATATATATATATTTAAATCTATCTCAGCCATCCATCACCACTATCTCACCACCATCATTAACAAGATCTTGATCAAAATTTGTAGACCAAATTTGAATTATATAAAAGAAAAAGTGTTTTTTTTTTAAAATGAAACACTGTTGAACTACACCTGATCTTTGTTAAGTAAAAGACACAATAGGCTGGACTTACTTTCTATTTAACAGAATTAATATATATATGGTAGCACCCATGTGGAATGATTTGCCACACCTATTTTAAGCAGACCCTGAAACCTTGCACTAGGCATGGGCATGTGCTTTATATATATAGTCTCATCACCAGTCCTATACAGAAGAAGACAAGGGGTAAACAAACTTTTCTGTGAATGTCAGGATGAGAAAAATCACAACTGTTCAATCTAAATTGAAATTTTGGTGACATTTTGGCAGCATTCTCTAAAACTTTACAGAATAAAAAGTTATATTTTCAAAGCAACTTAGTATTTCATGTGGTTAGCCCCTTGTAAAACCTGCCTCTGTAAAATTATTAGCTTTTTTTTTTTTACATTTCTCATGTGTGGTAATATGTAGTTACACATAATTGTTGCTTTAGCAGAAAAACAGCCAAGAAGAGTCTAGGAATGGCTTAAAGTAAAATTTTCAAAAGCCTGAATGGAAGGAAGACAGTCCTTTGAAACTGCTGTTTAGATTTCAGTAGAAGAGTGAAGCTGTGGAGCTAAGAATGATTTCTTATTCATTTTTGTAAGTAAATGTATAATAATTCTGTAGTTTTCAGCACTGAGAACACAAGTATATAATGAGCTAAAAGCTGCCCTAAATGTATGCTGACTGGAGAAAAGCTGTAAAAAATCTTCTCAGTACTTTCTCCTTTAAACTGCAAATGTACTAACTAATGGAGCACAGAATAGAACATCACTAAGGCTTGTCCAATTTAACTTCAGTGTTAAATTTCACCAATGAAACCTGGTAGGCTGATAGTGATTTTAGAGATAAGTCATCTGTGATGCTTTTTCATATCAGGATTTCTTCAGAAACCAGGAGGCTCTGTGAGTGAGGTGTTAGCTCCCTGACCTATTAGGACTCCATCCCTAAGGCAATGCTTCACAGTTATGTGCATGGCTTTATGTTTCACAAACAAAAATACAACACTCCCCCCCCCCACCCCCCCCACCCCCCGCCCAAACCAAAGATACAGATTTATTAGGGACTTATTTACTGGGGTAAGTCTATCCCAAAACTACCACTGAATCTAAAAATCTTCCTTCTGGAATGTGATCATGTCCTGACACATTCTGGAGGAGTTCTCCACAAGGCTCCCAGGCAAATAACACTGGATATTCACATTGCTCAGCTGTATCTCTCTTAACCTTCAAACATGTGCCCACAACTGAAATCTGGTTGGTGCCTGAAAACTTGTATTCCTAATGTGAGTTTCAAGCTTGCTGAATTACCTGAAATAGGTAGTTCTGTTTTACAGTAGTCTGGACTTTTTATCTTCCTTTCCATCATCAGTCTTCAGTACATAAAACAGTTCTTGGGTATCTGTGTGCAAGGAGCTTTGTGATAAGCTTCCTTTTTACTATTCAGTAAAATACTTTACTGAAAATTGTGCTTACACTTAAGAAAACAACCGTGAGCTGCAGCTAGATATTATCAACTTTAGGGTTCAATATAACATCAGTGGGACAAGCTGCAAGATAAACAGATGGAAGAGAAACAGGAACAGATGGAACAGAAAATGATGGAATCAGCTTCTGTATCAAGGTATGATTTTTGAGAATAGATGTTTTAAAGATTTTTTTTTTTTGAAAATGACCAGTTTTCCTCTAGGTTAGCTGAAATAGGGGACGAACCCTATACTTAGAAAAAAATGGTCATCAAAGGCTGCAATACTAAGATCTATGTAAGAAATCAGCATAGTCTGAAACAATTTGTGAGCAGAAGTCTACATATAGTATGAGAAGATTTTGCAACTGTATTACTTAAGATAATGATCTCATCGGATGTTTGATAGGGTTAGGATTTGTCAGCTCTTATAAGGGACTTTTTCTGAGAAACAAATGTTATAGAAAGTGGAAGCAGCAACACAGCAGATGACACTGATTCATTTAAGTCTGATCTATATAGAAAATTAATTCAGGCTGAAGTAGGATATAAAAAGTGATCGAAAATTAACTGCTTTTGACATACTTAGCAAGTTAATCCCACTAAACTTTAGATATTCAGACCTGAATCACTTATTTAGGCCTCCTTTAATAATCAAATTTATTTCTAGCATGATTCATCTTATTCTAAATGTAAAAATCTAAAATAGGGCATATAGATCACATATTCTGGGCATCTCTGTCTTTCTATTTGACTATAAAGATGACTCGTTTGATTATAAACATCTCAGCTGTAGATGTCTGAAGCTAAATGAGATGACTCACATCCTCTGACTCTAATACATCTTTATTCCAAATTACGCACTTCAGAATTGAGAATATGGTCATCTACACAAGAAATCAATCATAACTTCCAAATTAACCTCCCATCTTAAGAGAGGCCTTTTCATTCAGTTAAGGTCTTTTCATTGATATCATCCTTATTCTGTAAAGATGCAAGATGAGAATCCATACAGTTGTGGTTTCAAGGCTGCATTTAATCCATTACTGCAGTTTATGTTGCTTAAAGGCATGAAAACATATGTTAAAAAAGTAAAATATCCATAATTAATATAGTCATATTCATCTGGCAGTGTAACTAGTCAGGCTGAACACAGCAGTATCTACTCTAATTTTCCACTTCCCAACATTCATAAATTCTTATTATAATCGGCTTACTGTGAAACATTGGTGCTTTTCTTGACTGATAATAAGAGTTCAGAGAAAATACCATTCATTAACATGAAAAAGAAGCCTGGATGAACTAGATTGCTATTTATCTTATTGTCCCATTTATTGACTAGAAATTTTGGTAACAGCTTTTCCTGAAGCTTTTTGACAAATGGTGGCTTTGTATCATAAGATGGGAAACTTCATATTTTTGCCATAATGATTGCATGGGCTTGGTGTGGGCAGTTGTGCTGCTATTCAAAAGGATCTCAACAAGCTGGAGAAATGGACTGACAAGAACTTTGTGAAGTTCATCAATAGGAAGTACTGTACTGCACTGTTCTGCACGTGGGGAGGAACAACTCTACATATAAATATGTGTGGGGAGTGTTAGACATTAAACAAATGTCGGGAATAGGAAAATTGACCCCAAATATTAGAACCTCTAAAATTCCTGTTTATATATAAAAATATATATTTATATATATATAAGTATATATATAAATACTCCATATATATAAATATATATATATAAATACTCCTCTCCACAGCCTGCAGGAGAACTGGTTCAGTGCCTTGAGGACAACTTCCTCCTCTTTCTTCACTGATCTAGGTATCTGCAGGTCTGTTTCTCTCACATTTTCTTATTTCTCTTTCCCAAGTGCTGTAGCACACCATTTTTTCCCTGTCTTAAATCTGCTCTCCCAGAGGCACAACCAGCATTGTACACTGGCTTAGCATTGGCCAGTGTGGTGTGTCCCTTTTGGAGACAGCTGAAACTCTCTCTTATCTGACATGGGTCAGCTTCTGAACTCTTCTCACAGAAATGACCCATGCAGCCCTCCTGCTACCAAAACCTTGTCACATAAGTCCAATACATATAGCCTAAGAAAAGGACTAGATCTATCCATATATATATATATATATATATGGATATATATATTTCCCTAAAGGTTTTTTGGATTTAGAGAAAATAATTCTTCCTTTTCCATTTCTTTGATACTTTGGAATTGAAGAATTCAATGTGTATGATGGATCTTCTACTGGGCCTCACTTTCCACTCTGCTCATAATTTCTTTTGACTTTGAATCTAGAAGTGGGGCTTGTGGTAGCATGAATTTTATCTGTGTCCTTTATGTCTTTACACAGATCTATGGGTGGTTCATGATTACCATTATGATTTTCATAGCTCTTATAACTGAGATAGCTAAGAGTTTATAGAGTAGATGACAAATGATTTTCTCTGCTAAGTAAGACTAAGTCCTCCAAACAGTTTTCCTTGTAGTTTTTTATATTATGGTCTATATTCTATGCATCAAAGCTGAAGATAAAAATTAAAACAAAAACACCCCCCCCCCCCCAACAGTTAAACCCAATGAAGATATTTCCCCCCAACTGAGACTGTAAGCATGTGAGCATGTAATACGTTCTAAGGGTCTAACATTAAAAACTACCACTCTCTTATTTAAATAACTGCCTTTCCAGGGATCAGTTAAAAACCTATGAATGATAATAAATTTTCTAACTGACTATATTGATAATTCTTTCAGGACAGCAAGAAGACAATATCCTCCCTCAACATCCCTCATACATAATTCCACAGCATAGCCTGATGAATACAAGGGTTACTGATTTGTATATTTATAATATGTGCTCTCTTCTGGAGCTGATAAAGTTGTAAGTGTGAGTAAATACACTTACAGGTTTGCTTGTTTTAAAAATTATGATTATATATATATGTGTGATCTTAAAATATTATATTTTTTATTATTATTAATTCAGGTTAAAAAAAATCCAAACTTCAAAATATAGCATCCTTAGCCTTTTACTTCTCAATAGAAGGTCATAGGATATTTTTAATGGTGTGTTCAATTCTCATTAATTAAAAAAGCTAGTGACTAAATATCTGTGGAAATGTGACTGGTTGTTCTCCTGAATAGAGCATATATTTGTGAACATTTGTTTTACTAATTCAAGAATTGAGCTTGCATCAATATGAAGCTTGCTAAACTTGTTCTACAGGAAGCAGGGAGAGCAGAGGAAGGTGTTCATCTGTATGACGTACCATAAGCAAAGGTGTATGTAGCAATGGAAATGTCAGAGAGATTATGTTTCTCTGAAAGGTAAAGTGAAAATTTTTACATTTTCTCTAAAACTCTTCCAAACATCTTCTTAGCTACTGTTGGTCTTTGAGTGTCTATCTCCATCTATGCCATCATGTATATTCTCCACTAATGGGGAAATGCAGCTATCCCATGGGTACAATAGCATTGACCAGCTGTGACTATGGCAAAATTTGTTAAAACACAAACACATTTTTTTCAGGAAAAGCAATTTATATGACTGATCCCTCAGCCAAAGATCTGAGGGATAAAATCTCTCTTGCTTAACAGCTAAAAGCACCTAGTACATTAAAGTATGCACAAGGAGTTAAACAGTACTTCAAAGTATGTAGGGAGGAAAACAACCAGTGTAATTGTCCATCTGTTGATAGAAAGACTTGGAAAGTCTTAAACTGCTGACAGTACAATTAATGGATAGTCATCTGGTTATTATTATTTCAGGTCTTTATCTTTTCCTCTTCCGTAGGAAGATGTCATGCATAAGTATCTCTCTCTCTCTCTCTTTTTCTCCTGCCACCATCAGTCAATTTCTTTTTTGTTATCCCAAACTTCAGTCTATTGATGTCAGAGGGTAGCTTGTTTCAGTGGAAATAAACCTCCGCCCTTCAAAACAAGATGACTTTACAGGGTGTGATACAAGAACAAGTTTAGAGAATTTTACAGCAGCATCAAAGGCTAAGAAATTTTGGCAAGAACACTGACTACTTGTGCTTGTGGAAGCAGTGAGTTCAACTAATGTGATTCAGCCAAATGTCACCACATAAACATCAACTTGCAAAAGTTTACAATACAGATATGGTAAAGATATTATCACTATTTATGTACTGCATATATTGTGCCATCACCCAAAATACGCTGGGCATGTAGACAGACATATTCTGTGTACAGAGGGTTTTAGCTCCAATGATAGATATGGCACAATGGAGAGTTAGAACAACAAGCAGAGGAAACGGAAGGATAGGAAGAACATAATCTCAAAGGAAAGATCAGGGAATTATATAACTAGTTGAGCAGATACCTTATTCCCTGATGTATACAATATTAGCAAGGTTTTTCCATGATCATAAAAAGTTTAGTTTATCATGACAAAAGCTGTTGTTCAGATGTGTCTCTGAGGGGTTCAAGATGTCGGCTCAAAATCAGACAATGCAATGGGAAAGGGGATTACAGAACAGCAAGCTAGTGGGGAGTCCCATAAACAAGGAGTCCAACTGCAGGTTCTTGCATCAGACAAGGCAGAGAAGCTACTTTCCTCTAAGTCGCCTACCTCACAGGTTCATGACCTAGCCACAGGCCATTGATCTTTCTGGAGAGTGGCACTGGTTCTTTACAATGCTTCCTAAATGAACTTCTTCCTTCTAGCCAGAAGTATACTTTTCTATGGATTTAGAGAGACTTTAATATATATTTATGTTACAATATTACTTTTGTTTTCAATTCCCTTCACAGAGTTGTTTAGGACACAGTCTTATTTCTTTCAATGTCACTTAAGGTTCTAAAACTCCTGGTCTCTCTGAGCAATGGGTCTCTCTGTGGGCCAATATCAGAAGTCGAAAAACATGGTATTTGTCTCAATTCTTGACACTTAATATGTGGCATTTTCTTGTGACGGTCATGTGAGACAAGTAAATATTCTTCACTTTTCCCAGAGGGAACCTCAGGTAAGGGTGGTTTCTGCTGCACCTGAAATGCATGAGGCTGAATCAGATTTTTGGAATGTCATGTTAGAAAGTTTTACATAAAAAAGAAGGCCTTCTGATCAGATCAATTTTATGACTTTATTTTGAATGTCTTTTCTCTATCTTCTCCCTACTTTCTTCCAAAAGAAAATTCTATGCTGGCAGGGTTATGACCAAAGAATGAGACAAAGAACTTCTTGGAGGTTAATGGCCAGTTTAGAGTCCTTTGGCTGGTCATTATTTCTTAACAAACACCCTGTGCTGAAGTAATGTATATTTTAAAAAGGAAAATGAACTTAATAATAACCAAAATAAGGATTTCTGATTTTCTTTATATGACCTCTGATTTTAAGAAATAACATTTTTTTTCTCTTGTTCCTTGATGCTTTAGATTTATTTTGCCAATTTTTATTTTTGATACCTGCCAACAAGAACTAATGAGCTATCAAGAACTAGTGTGCATTCTTGGTTGGTGCTTACATAAGTTTATAATACCAAGCTTATTATTAACTTAAGATGCTAAGTGATCACACAGGACATTTATCATGTTTAAAAATGAACACAAAAATAACTTTTGCAGGATGAGTGGTAGAAGAGCAAATCTGTCACTTCTGTTCCAAAGGTTGTCTAAATTATTATTTTATTTTTTTTTTCTTCCTGTCTCTTTGATAAACACTGTGAGGATGCATCATCAGAAGTTTCCTATTTGCTTAGGAATTAATCCAAGTGTAAAAGTTTCCATCATTTTAGATGTTGATTTCAACAAGGATTCCTTTACAACATTTTGCTTTTCTAATTTAAGCATTAACGTGGAGCAGTAAAGCAACAAAACAAAACAAAGAAAAATTTTTCAGGAATCATATTTTCATTAGTTGTTTGTTGTTGCACTTTAAGTCTAGAATTGGTACAAATTTTGTCCTTATATTTTGAAATTTGTGAAATTTTAGTGAATTTAATAATTTTTGTTGTTTTTTTTCAACAGCTAGAAAGGATGATAGCATTGAAAATTTGTGCTTAAGGAAAACTCTGCACTGTTTAAACATTTAAGTTTCTCAGGCATTCTCTGCCTGAGAATTCTGGCCTGGAAAAAGTTATGATTTTCGAGAAATGAATTGATGTGGCGATTTTGAACTCCTTGGTAACTTTTAAACCTTCTGAATCTAACCTAACCTAAGGGAAACTGTTTGGCGGAAAAGAGTTCTCCTACTGTGGTACTATATCCAAGTCATATGACAGGATTTTACAGTGATGTTTTCTCAGCAAAATGCTATATGTTCTTATTTACTTATATTTTAGTGTTTCCCTTGATGCTGATAGGTAAAAAATACTGGAATTATATGTTGTTTACTGTTGTCTTATAGCTGCACAGGAAGAGGAACCATACAAATTTCAGAAATAGTATCATACTGATCCAAAAGTTGTCTATCATATGATTCTATATATTTCTGTGTCTGTGTATGTGTGCATAATCACTGAATCACAGACTAGCTGTGATTGGAAGGGACCTCTGGAGGTCATCTGATCCATCCCCCTGCTCATGTAGGAACAGCTAGAGCCAGTTGCACAGGAACATTTCTAGATGGCTTTTGAAGATCTCCAAGGAGAGAGACTCCACAACCTCTCTGGGCAATCTGTGCCAGTGCTCCATCACCTGCACAGTAAAGAAGCGCTTCCTGAGGTAAAGATGGAACTTCTTGTGTTGCAGTTTGTGCCCACTGCCTCTTGTCCTGGCAATGAAAAGAGCATAGCTCTGTCCTTTTAGCACCCTCCCTTCAGGTATATGCAGATATTAATAAGATCCACCCCAAGACTCCTCTTCTTCAGGCTGAGCAGTCCTAGTTCTCTCAACCTCTCCTCACAGGAAGATGCTTCAGTCCTTTGAACATCTTGGTAGCCCTCTGTTGGATTTTTTTCCAGTATGTCCATGTCTCTCTGGTACTGGAGGGCCCCAGACAGGAGACAGTACTCTAGATGCAGCCTCACCAGTGTTGATTAGAGGGGAAGAATCACGTCTCTTGACCTGATGGTGATACCTTGCCTGATGAAGCCAAGAATACCATTAGCCTTCTTAGCATCAAGGGCACATTGCTGAATCATGTTCATCTTTGTGTCCAACAGGACTCCTAGTTCCTACACACATACATATCTATATACACACACAGACATGTCTATGCACTTATGTACAGAGAAAAAAAAAAGTACATTTTGTGGTATTGTTTAAAAATACGACATTAATTATATCTAAATTAAAAGTTTTTATGTTTAAAAATGCATTCATGTAACATTTAGTGATATTTCATATATTATATTTTGCAAGGTGACTTTGAAACACTTTTATTGGACAGAGATTTTACATTTTAAGTGCATACAGATCATAATCAGGGATACATTTTACATTTTTATGTGGGAACAGAATCCCTAATGTAACAGCTAGTATCATTGGTAAATTATTTTTTATGCTGTATACGCCAAGCTACAAACATATAAATGCAAAATATGTACATGCATATGTAAATGCAAAGTATGTATTCAGTTAAAAACATTTTCATTACTGAATGCAAATTGCATTAATTTTTGCTAATGCTTATACTTTTTTGTTGTTGTTTTGTTTTGCTTTGTTTGGTACAAAGGTCAAACAATCCAGACTCCTTTCCCTACTATGTGTCTTTAAAATTGGATATATTTGAAATGCAACATTTTATATTGAAAATTTATATTCTGGAATAAATTCTGAAGAAAGCATAAGGCATTACTTGTTTTTGCTGTTGAAGATTTAGCAATAAAAGTAAAGACTCTTGCTTTTGTGAGACATTATTTTTTAACCTTTCCCTAAAGGCATTTAGACTGTGTTAGGTATGACTATTCCTTCTGTATTGCTGCATTCATTTGCACTCTCAAAGCCTAGCTTTTTTGTACAATTATTCTTTCTGGTGCATTCTACTGCTTCTCAAATCCATCCGTATAGTAGCCTTTGAGTTATTTTGTACACTTCAAAGTGAAACTATGCTAGATATGAAGTACAGGTTTTGTGATGGGTTTTGTGAACAATAAGCCTAAATTTTTCCCTTCACCAGCCACCTCTCCTGATGTTTAGTGCCATGGAGAGTGTTGTTAAGGAATGGGACTGACTAACACAACTTTCTAGACAGGAACAGAAATTTTGCACAGGGGAAATATGTCATGCAGGCTGTGTATCACAGTTAGTTAGACATCATTTAAATTCCATTCTTTGAATCATCATGTTCGTTTGTCACAGCTATTGACAGCTGCTATCTGATCAGTCTCCTAGTGCCAGTAGTATCTTGGCAACAGCACAAAAATAGCTTTTCCCTCCTTGTGAGTAAGACCAGTCTGTGCTGACAAATTAGAAACATGTTAAAGACAAAATAAACTGATATTTTGGGCCAGATTTTCATCCTTACTACTGCACTTGCAAACAATTTTTATATTTTCCTATGTAGCTGATGGAGGATTCCTCTGAAATGGGAGAAAACAGTTCTGAGATGCCATATTTTTCTCTGTAACCTCTTGATTAGTTACCAGTATGAGAGGAAGTAGTTGTGAGGGGAGGATCACAGCAAATGGGGATTTTAGCTGGCTGCTTATGGCCAACTCATGGTAAGAGAAAGATGTATCAGAAGCCCTGGACGGCCTGGGAGTGTTTTGAGAAAAAGCTGGGAGAATTCTAGCAGAGGCTTCCTGATCCTTCTTTTGGGAATTCTTCTAAGCTGAGGGGTTTACACTTGTCCATGCTTATGGGACAGCATTGCTGTGGCTGTGCCCTGGTGGAGGGAAGTATCTCTGGCCTCTCCTCTCCCTCCTTTGGCTCTTTCTTTTGCAGCTTGTTACTCTGGGACTTCCAGCTGACAAGTATTCAGGGCACGCAACCTATCTGAAGCCTTAAAGCCTTAAACCTCCTGCATGTTCTCTACATAAGCAGTTGGTGTACATAGCTCAGTATGTTCAGACTCCACAAGGGTCTTCTGCCAAGACCTCTGCTCCCTTGGAGTCAGGTGTGTGGTGTGTTTATCCACAATCCTGCTTGTGAATTCTTGGCTGTGTCATTCTTTCACTCCCTCCAAGTGTAATGTCTGCTGTGATCAAGATATTCCTGTGCCTCCACAGTCAATGTATTTACAGGACAAGTGAGAACACTGAAGCACCGTACTGACCCATGCTGGTGTAAGCAATGAAGTGGGCAATCAGCTATTACTGTTTGTGCTCCCAGGCCATCAAATTCTGTATTCAATTCACTAGAAAAAAAAAAAAAGTGTATTCTTACGGGGGAACTTAGGTAAAACACTGGAAAAAAAATGTTTGTAGCTTTCTTGCATTAGTACAGAAGTGTATGGCTGAGAATTTTACTGTACGCAATAAACTTATGTTAAAGCAACCAACCAATTGACTTTAATTATTATTTGATTTCATTTAATAATGATTACATGTTACCTAACACAAGGGAAAGGCATACCTTTATTTTTTTTTAGTGAAAACAAAACAAAACAAAACAAACAAACGAAAAACCAAACATCTCTGGACTTCTGTAGGAGAGATGAGCTGCAGACATAAATCCTCTTTCTCTTTTGGGGCAAGAGACATCTAAATATATGAAAAGGAAAAGAAATTTCTGAATATAAATTCACATCTTTTCAAAGCCTTCACTCTTTGACAGACTATTTTCCTTCACCCTTTCCTCTGAATCCTCAGTTAGGTCTTACCAGGTCTCAGGCCTCCAGCTGAGAGCTTCCATGGACATTCATTATGTTTTGTTAACTCTAATTGAAACTGGTTAGCAAACCAAAACTATATATACTATTTTATTCAGTTTATTTTTCCTTTGACTCTAATATTAATTATAATGTCTAAATAACTTCTGTGTCTGAGACTCAGAAGCATACTTATCTGACAGTGGAATAGTGTCCTTGGAGAGGGTGTAAAAATGGTATCAGATGACTCATTTAAAATCAGACTGGACCAAACTCTTACGAACATACTGTAGGGAATGATGCGAGAGCATTTGGGATGGCTAAAAATGACCTCCAGGTCTTTTCTATATCTACTTTCTACTATTCATTGATTTCCCATGTTCACTGTCCCAGTTTGTTAAGCATGTGCAAACATTTCTTTTAAAAGTAAAGTAAAATAAAGCACTTCTGCCACACACACACACACACACACACATGCGTATATATATTAATATATTTTGCCCACTTTAGGAAAAATCATTTCATCCATGAAAAGATCTGTTTATTTGTTTCAAGGGTTAATGTATTCAGATCATGAAAAGACAATTTTGAAATGTGTGCTTTTTCCCTTTTGTCTTGCATTGCAGATTTGTTCCAAAGCATAAACATAATTATTGGTATAAAAATTATATTATACTTTCTTTAAAACAAAAACAAAACAGAACAAGCAAACAAACAAACAAACAAAACAATCAGACAATCAAACCAACCAACCCCAAGATGCATATAATGACTTTTCACTAATGGATCCTAAGACTGTGGGAAATTGTGTGCCAAGAAAACTTATTTCCTGATTTAGGTTATGCATTACCAAGACTGTATAGATATTAAAAAAACCAAACAAACAAAACCAAAACAAATCACTCTAGAAAAAACATGTTTTTTTGATGTATCAGTATTTCTATTTATACACATAAACAAATACAAAGCAGTGACCCTTCCAAAACTAAGCAGGAAAAAAAAAATCCAAACAAACCACATTTCACATGGGAAGCATAATCCACAGATGAGTGACATTGTAAATATGATCATTTTTTAGTTTATGTTGATTTTATTATTATCTGTAATAACTTCCCCAGAAGGCAAAGTTTATCTCAATTGAGTTCAAATGTAAAAAATGAGGAAAAGTCAACAAGGAAGCCATGACCCTGGATCTTATTTCTATTCTCATAGAAGTCAGGAAAAAGAAAAAGAAAAAAGATTGGAACTGCATCTTTGTGTTCCAAGAGTATGAAAAATAATGTAACTACTGAGTTAGGCAGATCTATGCAGTTTTAACATTCTCGCCTTTCTCCCAGAGACTGAATTCAGAGTATAATGAATGAATAGCAGATTCTAACACAAAATGAAAATGTATAAATAATATTACCAAACTCTTTATTCGTGCTCTATTCCTAGCCCCAATTAACACTACTACTTTTGTTATTCCAAAGAACCAATCACCTTCGTACAGGTGGCTGCTGAATGCTTTAATTAGCTTGCGGACATGTCTTGCCAACTGGTGCATTCATTGCAAAAGCAGTCAGTCCAGCTGGAAAGCAGCCAGGTGGCAATGTTATCACAGCATATCAAGATAGGGCCTAGAGATGTGGTTCCAGGACCCAGTCCTCTTAACTTTATGCATATGCTAAGGTTTATGGGCTACTTCCACTGATGCCACAGGACATAGAGTGTCTGTGAAGGGAAACAGCCTCAGAAGTTCCTGTGCTCCTGGCAAGCTGACCAGACTCCAAATGGCAAAAGATAGGATTTACGGTTATGTCTCCCATTATTTCAGACATTCACCATATGGCTAAATCCTTATGTAGATCTTAACTCTTTTTGTTTGTGTATCTATTTGATGGTTTAGAGTTCTTAGAAACATATACACAGATATCATGGCATAGTGTTTTCCCATTCTCCTGTTCATTTGCCAATATGTCTGAGGTCTATTTTGAGGCTATGGTAGGTCCAGAACAACATTATGGGGAGCATAAGACCTCTACACCCACTAAACATCCCTAAGAAAAAAGTCCACTTTTATTATCAAGTTTACATATTTCTAACACACTGCTTTCTGTCACTGAATGCAATATGGTGTGTATTGAGTCCAGCTTCTACCTGCAAAAGAAAATACCAGCCATAGCTTAGTATATAAATCCTGGGATTCAAACCACCTACTTGCACTATATCATATAATAATTTTCTGTGATTATGAATGTAGTTGATGAACAAAAACCAATAGAATTTTCAATTTGCTATTTAGCTCTTCAGAACATAAAGAGGGACTTTATTATTATTATTATTATTATTTATTTCTAGGAAAGAAGTGACTTTCAGTTGTGAGAAGTATATTTCGGATTTTGTCAGGTTACTAACAGGCTGGTTTCCTTTTGGATTTCTTGTGCAGGTGTGACATTTGCCCATTGCAATGTGGGTCATCTTTGCTTACATTTCCTCTGTTGTGCTGGTTGGGAAACTTAGGTGTGGTATCTGCTTTCTAATATGATTAAACAACGCTTTTAGGACAGCAAAGTATTAAATAGTGTTTTTTTTTTTTCCCTTGCATTATGAAACTGGATTGTTTCCAAATTCCTAAAAGTTTGAGTTTTCAAGGAATCAATATTTAAATAGGGTTTGTTTTCATGCAAGTTCCACACCCAGTAGATTTGAACCACAAACATGGGTTTGCACTTCTGGATCAGTAGAAACACTGATTTGATCACCTGAAGCTGTTGAAAAATTGTACAAATGTTCTGCTTCAGAACGTAAGTTCTGAATCCAAACTAAAACTTTCCCAAAGTGCTGGAACATTTTTTTTTGCCAGATCCAGTGTTACCTCTGGATCAAAGGGCTTTTAAGATGAATAATTTTTGGGTGGAAGTTCAGGACATACCTCCACAGATAGGAAATTTAACTGACACAGATTTGTTGCACACCTGGAGTCCCCTCAATTTCTGTGATGCAGGTTTTTGTAAGATCATGAAGATGCCACTGAGCATGAGTCTTGTGAGAATCAGGTTACTTCAAGCACCAGGAAAAGATACAGATTTACCTGTGAGTCTCTCGAGAATTTCACATGGCTTTTTTTTTTTTTTTTTTTTTTCCCCTCCGTTACCACAAGGCAGAGCAACACATTCTCCAGTGCTGTATAGCACAGTTATTGTCATGACCGGACCTAGGTACAAGCGGAATAAATGCATTTCCCTCCACCATACAGATCATAGAATCATAGAATCATAGAATATCCTGAGTTGGAAGGGATCCTTAAGGATCATCAAGTCCAACTCTTGACACCGCACAGGTCTACCCAAAGTTCAGACCATGTGACTAAGTGCACAGTCCAATCTCTTCTTAAATTCAGACAGGCTCGGTGCAGTGACCACTTCCCTGGGGAGCCTGTTCCAGTGTGCAACCACCCTCTCTGTGAAGAACCCCCTCCTGATGTCAAGCCTAAATTTCCCCTGCCTCAGCTTAACCCCGTTCCTGCGGGTCCTGTCACTGGTGTTAATGGAGAAAAGGTCTCCTGCCTCTCCACTCCCCCTTACGAGGAAGTTGTAGACTGTGATGAGGTCTCCCCTCAGCCTCCTCTTCTCCAGGCTGAACAGGCCCAGTGACCTCAGCCGTTCCTCGTACGTCTTCCCCTCCAGGCCTTTCACCATCTTCGTAGCCCTCCTCTGTACACTCTCCAACAGTTTCATGTCCTTTTTATACTGTGGTGCCCAGAACTGCACACAGTACTCGAGGTGAGGCCGCACCAGCGCAGAGTAGAGGGGGACAATCACCTCCCTTGACCTACTAGCGATGCCGTGCTTGATGCACCCCAGGACACGGTTGGCCCTCCTGGCCGCCAGGGCACACTGCTGGCTCATATTCAACTTGCTGTCTACCACGACCCCCAGATCCCTCTCTTCTAGGCTGCTCTCCAGCGTCTCATCGCCCAGTCTGTACGTGTAGCCAGGGTTTCCCCGTCCCAGGTGCAGGACCCGGCACTTGCTCTTATTGAACTTCATGCGGTTGGTGATCGCCCAGCTCTCCAACCTATCCAGATCCCTCTGCAAGGCCTTTCCACCCTCATTCGAGTCCACAACTCCTCCAAGTTTGGTGTCATCAGCAAACTTGCTCAAAATACCTTCTATTCCTACATCCAGATCGTTTATAAAAATATTGAAAAGTACCGGCCCTAAAATGGAGCCTTGAGGGACCCCACTGGTGACCGCCCGCCAGCCTGACGCAGCCCCATTTACCATAACCCTTTGGGCCCTGCCCGTTAGCCAATTGCTCACCCATTGTATGATGTTTTTATTTAGCTGTATGGTGGACATTTTGTCCAGTAGGATCCTATGGGAAACCGTGTCAAAAGCCTTGCTGAAGTCCAAAAAAATCACATCAGCTGGTTTCCCTTGGTCCATCATACGGGTGATCTTATCATAAAAGGAAATCAGGTTAGTTAGGCAGGACCTACCCTTCACAAACTCATGCTGGCTGGGACCAATGACTGCTTTGTCCCCCAGGTGCGCCTCAATAAGTTCGAGAACCATCTTCTCCATGATTTTACCAGGCACTGACGTGAGACTGACAGGCCTGTAATTGCTAGGGTCTTCTTTCTGACCCTTCTTGTAAATCGGCACAACATTTGCCAGCTTCCAGTCTACCGGGACCTCTCCAAATTCCCAGGATCGTTGAAAAATAATTGAGAGAGGTTCCGCGATGACGTCCGCCAGCTCTTTCAGCACCCGGGGATGAATCCCATCCGGACCCATGGACTTGTATGGATCCAGGTGGAGTAGCAAATCCCGCACACGTTCAGGGTCGGTTGGGTCCCCAGGTCCTCACTGTCTCGGTCCTCCAGCTCAGGGCACCCTGGGTCCCGAAGCCCATCATCGGCATTGAAGACAGAGGCGAAGAAGGCGTTAAGCGTCTCTGCTTTGCCTATGTCATTGTCTGTGAGGAGACCTTCCCTATCAAGGAGCGGCCCTATGTATTCTTTAGTTCTCCTTTTTCCATTCACATATCTGAAAAAGCCCTTTTTATTTTCTCTCACAGACACAGCCAGCTTCAACTCTAGGTGTGCTTTGGCCACACGAATTTTCTCCCTACAAACACGAACAGCATCCCTGTATTCTTTCCATGACACCTGGCCCTCCTTCCAGTAGCGAAACACCCTCTGTTTCCACCTAATCTCCATTAGAATGTTCCTGGTCAGCCACGCCGGCCTCCTGCCCCGCCTGCCTGACTTGCGATATTTAGGAATTGCCTGATCTTGTGCTTCTAGGAGGCATCGCTTAAAGAATGACCAGCACTGGTGGACATCGAGGCCTTCAAGAGCAGTTTCCCAGGGGACCTTGCTGACTAGTTCCCTGAGCAGCCTGAAGTCCACTTTCCCCATATCTAGGGATGAGGTTTTTGTGGCACTTTTCCTTCTGTCACCGTAAATTTTGAACTCAACCACTTCATGGTCGCTATGACCAAGGCGGCCACCAATCACCACGTCTCCCACCAGACCCTCTCTGTTTTCTAGCAACAGGTCTAGGAGGGCACCTTTCCTAGTTGGCTCCGTTAGCACCTGCACCAAGAAGTTATCATCTAGGTGCTTCATGAACCTCCTGGACTTGCTCGTGTCAGCCGTGTTGCACTCCCAGTTAACGTCTGGCAAGTTGAAGTCCCCCATAAGGACAAGGGGAGTTAATCTCGAGGCCTCTCTTAGTTCTGTAAAGAATAATTTATCGGCGCTATCGTCCTGGCCAGGCGGTCTGTAATAGACTCCCACAACGACATCCCCTTTATTCGTTCGTCCCTTGATCCTTACCCAGAGGCTCTCAACTTTGCCATCGCCGACCTGAAGTTCCACACAGTCCAGCCCCTGCTTCACATACATCGCCACCCCACCACCTCGCCTACCCTGCCTGTCCCTCCTGAAGAGCCTGTAACCATCTATCGCAACACCCCAGTCACAGGACTCATCCCACCAGGTTTCGCTTATGCCGATGATGTCGTAGTTGCGGGACTGGGCCAGGACTTCTAGCTCATCCATTTTATTCCTCATACTGCGTGCGTTCGTGTAGAAGCACTTCAGGTGCGTCTCCTTACACTCAGCACCTTGTGGATCTGCCCGAAGGACCTCACTGGCACACAGCCCCTCTGATTCTAGCGTACCTTCCCTTAGGTCTTCACCGGCGTGCCTGGTTTTAGCCCCTTCCCCCTTCGACTCTAGTTTAAAGCCCTATCTATCAGCCCTGCCAACTCCTGACCAAAGATCCTTACCCCTCTCCGAGAGAGGCACATCCCATCCGGTGCCATCAGGCCCTGTGTAGCATAGACCTTCCCGTGATCAAAGAACCCAAAGTTCTGCCGGTCACACCAGTCTCGAAGCCACGAGTTTATGTGAACAGCACGCCTTTCAGCTTCGATCCCCCCTATTGGAAGGACAGAGGCAAACACAACCTGCGCCCCTGATCCTCTAAGTAGTCGCCCCAAGTCCCTAAAGTCTCTTTTGATCGCCTTCGGACTTCTCGTTGCTACTTCATCGCTACCAGCCTGAAAGACCAGTAGCGGGTAGTAGTCAGTGGGCCGTACCAGGCGCTGGACTTTCTTGGCGAAGTCTCTCACCCGAGCCCCAGGGAGGCAACAGACTTCTCTGCGGGTTGGGTCCGGTCGGCATATCGGTCCCTCTGTCCCTTTCAGAAGGGAGCCCCCCATAACAATAGCCCTTCTTTCTTTTTTGAAGGATGATGTGGCAATGCGATGTGTAGGTCGCCTTGTCTTAGGCGCCCCCTCCAACTGGGACGGGTTTTTATCTACTTTGTCATTCAGATTGTCTTGTTCTAGTCCTTCATATCGATTATTTAAGGGTAGATGAGAAGGTGAGGTGGGCAGAGAGAGGGCTCGCCTACCACCCCGAATAGGCACCTGCCTCCATTCCCCCCCTTGATCTAGGTCTCCTCCCGCTGCCTGGCAGGAGGAGGCAACCTCTGTCTTCTGCATAACAGGAGACGCCTGTGCTGTGGCAGGCTCGTGAGCCTGCTTCAGAGAGGGTAGAGTGCACCTCCACCAGTCAATTTCCATCTCCGATTCCCTGATGCTCCTGAGCCTGTTCACCTCCTCCCGGAGCACCGCTACCTGGCTGAGCAGTTCTTCAGCCTGGGCACACCTCCCACAGGCATACCCACCACTGCTGTCGGAGACCGACAGAAGGCTGGGGCACACTCTGCAGCCCAGGACCTGGACGGCTGCGTGTTTCCCGGAGCCCTCTGTCTGAGTAGCCACCCTGGTGACCGTGGCTGGAGATGCCGCACGAGATGCGGAGGCCACGGTTTTCTGCCTGGTTGATACCATGGTCAGGTTCTACGCAAGCAGGTTACAAGCACCGAAGGGAGAGGCAGCTGCAACAGAGCGACGATGGGTCCCCGCCCTTCCTGCCCGCCCTCACTGCCTCGCTAACTGCCGCGTCACTCCCCCCGCTTCACTCCCTGTTTGCCGGCCCTGGTCGCCGCGCTCCTGGTCGCTCGCGCTCCCTAAGGGCTGCCTTTGAACGGCCGGGGGGAGGAGCTGTCGCTGACGCTGCTGGCTCCGCCTATGCCTCGTTAGCCTCCCTCACGAGGGCTGCCGGTGCCTGGCGGCTCCCTCACGTAGGCTCGATGCCCGAAAAATAGCCCTGCCTGTCCCGATCCCGCGCTCCGTTGCAGCACGCGTCTGCCCCGGAGCCGGTCGCCTCGGCAAGTGGCGATGTAGAAGACATCTATAGATGTTTATAGATGTCTCCTCATGACCTTCTTTTGTGAGAACCTTCCTTACATAAGCTTCCTCCAATTATTGCATTTGATTTGCTCTAGAAGTTTGCTACAACTTGCACATGAACAGAGTTTTTTTGTGCTACCCAGAGTATCTGAAGAGCTCTGTGATTTCTGGGGAAGAGAGAAGTTGTTTTAAGAGGACAGCCCTCTTTTTGCAGCAGCTGGATGTTAGACTTTGCAGTATTCCTACAGTGCATTTTAGTGGGAAAGAGGGTGTTTCCTGTAGAGGAACAGGCAGTCAATCTCAATGCTGGCATGATCCATGAGATGAGAAGCTGTGCAGGAGTGGGAACACAGAAAGCTTTCTGCTGAGCTGCAGTACTGTGAACTCTCTGTAATGGATTTAGGTATTGATCTTGGAGTATTTATTAATCTTCAGGTTTTCACTGAGCTGTCAGGTTTCATCTGAATTAACAAGTAAAATTTCTGACTTGCTGTGCAATGATTTTTTCATGTGTAAATATACAAAGCTATGATAATACTTTTGTTCGAGCCCTTCTTCATGCCTTGTTTCCTGCTAAGTTCAGATAAGGAAGGATTTAGGGAAATTTTTGTTGCTCTTTCATTTTTTTTTCCTTTTCATTTTGAAGATATACTAATTCATGCTCAAATCCACAGAAGCAAGAGATCTCTGAATAAGCACTCCTGAGGACCTCGAAGTGTTCTCCCCTGTTGCTGGCACATTAACACTCACAGTCCTGTGCCAATGTACAGGTTAAACACTAAAGCAGTGCTTTAGATTTGAGGCCAAATTCTTGCTGGTAGTACTCACCATCAAATCCACAGCCAGTAAAGTGAAGAAAAGTAGAAATGGGCCACACAGATTCTGTCTCTTTGAAGTATTTACAGAGATGCTGCTTCGCAAGCTTTTCATGATCAAACCATGGAAGAATACTACACAGTGAAGACTAGAAGACAGAAAATAGGTCAGCCAAAATGCTTCTTTATATATAGCTCTGGAATGGACAGTTCTTTTCATAGATCACTTGTTTTATTATTATTTTATTTATTTATTTATTTATTTATTTTAAGAAAAAGGAAGGAAGGAAGTGGGAAGATCAAGGACCAGAACACACCAGGAAATAATATTACATTTTTATTGAATGGAATGAATTCTGATTCTCTGTGCAGGCAGGTAGTCATAATAGAGATTAACTCTCAGTTGATGCATCTGCAGTGAATCCTGTCCCTGTATTTCATGTTGCTCTTTAAGGTATAACAAAGCAAAGGTCCCCTGTCAGATACAATTGTCAAGGCAGAAATGTATGGCCTTTCCTCAATGACTTAAAAGACATCCAGATGAATCTAGAAGCACACTGAGTGAGACTTGGCCTGGCAGTAACTATCAAAACATTATGAAAACATTAATGTGACCTTCCTACTTGTGCCAAAAAGACATTTTAGGTTAGAATGTATTTAGTTTGTTACATATTACACAGAATATTTTGTGTTGGAAAGGACCTTAAAGATCACATAATTCCAACCCCCAAAGATGTACATCACTCTTTTGGTTTGTAGTTATTACTAGTGAAAGACAGTTTCTCTCCATTGTGTGCTAGGATAGTGGCACCGAGGATTTTATGGAGAATTAGTAAGATGTAATGAATCATTCTTAAAAACTGAATTTAAGCTATGTATTCATTTAATGTCAGCCACATCTATCTTACATTGAGGCAATCAATATTCAGAATTCAATTTTACAACTGAATTCAGTTTTTACAACTTTACAACTTGTAAGAGAAAAAGTAAGACTAATGAGAAGTAATCATAAAATATCTGTCACTTTCATCTGCTTTGATTATTAAGTAATTTTTATTAACTAATATGTATATATAGTGTGCTATCTAATTGCTCAAGATGTTCCATCTTTTTGGATAAATTATGTAATGGTTGGTTGTATTTGTCCTTTTTTCTCTCACCATTAATACTTATTTACCAGAGAGACCATAAAAGTTCTGAACCCTGTAGTCTGTTTAGTAATTTTCTTCTACACAGTTGTGTACTTAAACTTGAAGCTACTGCTTACTGCCAAATAAAGAAAACTCAACTTCTGTTCATCCTATAATAAAATATTTACCTATGGGATAAGAAAAGAGCCAAAGTAAGTGAGGAAAATAGAATATGCATATTATATACGTATACACATTTTTCATATATATACATATACATATGCATGCTTATATAATCTATCTCCAGCCTACATAGTTCTATTTTATTGAACAGAGATGAAATTGAATATTATAAACTTGCAAACAGAGAATATTCATTTTCCATAGGTCTAAAACATGTCTCAGTGTAATGTTAAACTATAATTGTAAGCATATGCTAAGTTATCTCCCAAAGACATTACTGGTATCACTGGGTGAATGATACAGTGCATATTAAAATAGTTTTTTTTTTAAAGGAGAGAAATGACAGCTTTCAATCTGGAAGGAAGTCAGTATGTTTTATATATTTTCCAGGACTGAAAAAGGGTAGCTAGAAAAAGACGGAAAGAGAACATTAATAAGCAAATAGTATGCTCAAATTGTTGTAGTAGAGTTTAGGCTGCTTGTAGGTCTAAGGTGTAATGCTATCAAATACCAGAGAAAAGATTACTGAATTAATCTTACTGAGATTGAAATTCATCACAGTTACCTCATTTTTGTGTGGAACATACCCTTACTAGAAACACCATGCTATCTGTAAGTATTCTGCTAAAAATGTACATCTTCCCTTTCCCCTGCCATAAAGTGCCTCATCACAACATTGCTTCTTGTGTGCTATATAAAGCTGTAAGCAAACAGATTCCAGAAAAAGATCTTGGCTTTGATATTTGCATATCACAAAAATATACTGCCTTGGCACATTCAGAAGTTGCAGAAATCGATGCAATTTGAATTCATTTTGCCCACTTTTATAAACAGTAGTTATTTAAATCTCTTAAGATATTCAGCTGGATCTGTCTTTCATGACTGCAACTCTTAAATATATGAATAATCCTTTGGGCTAAACTCACAAAAGGATTTTGATATTTAAATGACTAATTCCTAAATGACCTGTTACCTAGTGGAATTAAACATCCTTGATACACAGAGCATGTTACAAGTCAACCCCCTGAGAGCTTGAATCACAAAATGCATAGTGAAATGTGAAACAACTTCCTAGGGTAGCCAATAGGAAATGCAGAACACTTGGGCTACAACTGAGTGCCACTTCATATATTCATAGATTTGTTTTTGCCCAGAATTGTGCATAATTCAGAGTGGCCTTTATTTTATTTTATTTTGGTGGAAGAAAAATGAAGACATTGATGGAATCCCTCTGACCCTGCTAGTCTTTCAGTAGTCATTATATACAGGATGAAAAATATTCATGTTGAAATTTCTCTTCCTTTGCCTGAACTAGGATTTCTATCTAGTCATTTCATTTGACAGTTAGATACTTTAACCCCTAATTGATCTATAGAGAAGGTCTCTTTCACACTTTTCTGTTAAAAGCTTCTGCTTTGCAGAAAATAAATCAAATATTAATTGGAGGAATGCCCAGATCCTGTCTGAAATAACTAACTACAAGGCTATAAACTCATTCTCCCACATTGTCTCTTTGCACTGTATA
Source organism: Anser brachyrhynchus (assembly GCF_964034855.1). Lineage (NCBI taxonomy): Eukaryota > Metazoa > Chordata > Aves > Anseriformes > Anatidae > Anser > Anser brachyrhynchus. The sequence continues at coordinate 151,958,901 of NC_137694.1, forward strand.
TTTAAATAACTTATTAAAATAAAACATCAAAGCATGCCAAAACAATCCTCTTTGTCTGTGAGTTGGGATTGCAAGACTCAAATTTGTATGGTATTTCAGGTAGTAGAAGAGCAAGTTGGACAAGCTGTTTTACACTGGAAGCTAAGCTCACATCAACAGTATTACTAGTATGAACCCATGCTAATTATGGATAGCAATTCTATAACATGGGCAAAGACAATTTTTATTTCAGTTTCAAAAGCTTCATCTGTTCCTATGTTACTATCCCATTCAAACCAGTCAAGCCCAAGTCAAATCCTGTAGCATCTCTAGATCAATTACCTGAACTGTCTTTTTGATCTGTAGGTTTCCCTACTCCAGTTAGCACACATGCAGTCCTTTCTGAGCAACTGGAGTATTGAAAAAAGAACAGACAGGAAAGCATCAAAATCATTTAAAGATGCTCTTGATCTTTTCTACTGAGCTTTCATCTTCAATAAAACAACGAAACATAAATGTAAGGAAAGAATCAGGCCTCAATGAGCAGAAATGACATGCATCTTCAGAGGGAGGTCTGAAGACTGACCCCACACTGTCTCATGGTCTGTGTTAGCTGTCCCATTCCCACAGGACACAAACTTTTTTCCAACATGCAAGTCTACTTCCCTATGCCATTCACTCTTGTTAAAGGCAGGCTGACACAGCATCTGGTGTATTCTCTTGACAAACTTGGATGTGGTAGTGACAGAGGAGCAAATGAGTACACTAATCTTTTGTTCACTGCAAAGTGCATAAACGCTGAATCAAGGAGACCACCAAGGCTGTGACTACTCTGACCACCACTAGCCAATTCAGCCAGGACAGATAACTGTATACTGGGGTGCATCAAGAACTGCATTGCTAGCCAGTTGAGGGAAATGATTGTCTGACTCTACTCTTCCACTGGTGCAGACTCACCTTGAATGCTGTCTGCCGTTTTGGGCACCTCAGTATAAAAAGGACAGAAAACAGTTAGAGAATGTCCAAAGGGCTATAAAGATGGTGAAGGGTTTAGAGGGCTAGACGTATGAGGAGCGGCTGAAGTCACTAGATTTTTTCAGCCTAGAGAAGAGAAGATTGGAGGAGTGACCTTATTGCGGCCTGCAGCTTCTTCATGAGGTGGAGCAGAGTGGCAGGTGCTGATCTCTTCTTTCTTGTGACCAGTGATAGGACCCAAGGAAACATCATGGAGCTGTGACAGGGGAGGGTCAGGCTGGGTGTTAGGAAAAGGTTCTTCACTGAGAGGAAGGTTGGGCACTGGAACAGGCTTCCTAGAGAAGTGGTCACAACACCGAACCTGCTGGAGTTCAAGAAATATTTGGACAATTCTCTCAGACACATGGCCTGATTTGTAGGTGGTCTAGGAGTTGGACTTGATGATCGACTTGGGTTGCTTCCAACTGAGTATATAGAATATTATAGAATGATTCTATGATTCTATGAAGACATGGTTGATATTTAATGCATTTGGTGAATATAAGTTAAAGAATTACTGTGTCAGAGATTTTTAGAGCAAAGGTAGTGGGACCAGGATTTTAATCAAAAACAAGTGGAATATATTTTTTAATAAATTATTTGACTAAATATTGTTTTTGTAGCTGACAATAAACACTTCTTCAAGATATGTTATGACAAAAAATATAAAAAAATAGACCAAATTATTTTTTTTCTGCATGTGTCTTGCTGAGATTGAGAAATTTCAGATCTTTTAGATCTTTTTCTTCATAAGGTTTGAAAGGGTCAGTAAATAAAAGCTGAGCTGTAATGAACCTGTCTTTTTCATGTTAGCTGTCAATAGGTCAATGCCGTATTAGCTAGTAGAAGATAGCTGAGTCTCAGTGTGTCTCCATGGTGGGGGGCAGTTTATCCTTCTGGGGTCATATCTGCACCATGAGAAGAGGAAATTAAATATAATAGCTTAAATCATAATAATAGAATAAGAGAATTAACAGTGGGACATAAACTAATAATAAGGAAATTCACAGGCCAGCTGCCCTCCAAGGCACAATAGGGGCACATTAAGGAAGTGGTTCAGGAGGCACCCTGATGGGCAGAGATATTGCAAGTCATCTTCAATTGCAAATTTCCTTTTTTGTATTAGCTCAGGTTGGAATTCCACTATTTTTTTGAAAGTTATTTTTAGTGAATTTTCTTTCTTTTCTTTTCTTTCCTTTCCTTTTTTTTTTTTTTTTTTTTTTTTTTTTTCCCCTTTGGAGTGGTGGGGCCAGGAAGAGAGAAAAATTAATTAATTGCAAGATTTTTTTCCCTCCCTCATCGAAAGGAATGAAAGCAGATTTCATAATCAATAATTCTACATTTTATTACACTGTTGATAGTGATGCTGTAAATATATATTGATTTTAGACCCATCCTGCCTAGAACAATAGAGCAAGTATATTTACTAATAATTAATGATTAATAATAATGTAAATGACTATGTCATAATGCATAACACTGTTTTGCAATATGATGTGTTTCTGTGTCTTTTTCCAAGGGAGAAAAGATAATACTCTTATTTTAAAATTGGGAGAAACTAGAATAAAGAGAGATTATTTTTTTGCAAAACTGCCTAGAAATTCTGAATAGATCAGGGAATAAAACACATTTTCTTTAGGTTCCAATGGCTAACCTCCAAACTATTCATCTTTACTGTTGAGATTCCAAGTGATTTACATTTTTTTTAAATTAGTGTAAACTGTATTTTGCTTGGATAGAAGTTATTCTGAAAATCGAATAGTTAAGCTAGACTGAAAAAAAAAAGTTCCAAGCTTGCTTACATTGTCAGCAACAGTAGTAGAATTATCAAAAGATAAAGCTATGATCACAAGAATATATATATATTCTTATATATATATATATATAAATCATAGAAAAAGAGTGTAAAAATGTAATGCAATCCATGAAACACAGGCATTAGATTGCAGTAACTTGGATATTTAGGCCCATTTCTAATGTAACTATTAGAAATCTTTCAACAGGCCTGTTAATATAGCCATACTAGTAGAAAAGATCTTTAGTTACATTCTCAACATGTTTGGAAAAGCAACTGAAGTATGGGAATCGTAATTAAACACAACTGGCAAACCTCTGATATTTAGCCATCTCCCACTGTGTTTTGGGATATTTCTGTGTATACAATGGAGATGGAAAGGAAAGAAGAAAGACTAGGTCTTAGGAGCTAGCAGAGAATCTTAAACTCATGTAGATCTTAAAACAAGAGATTCTGTAATATGCTCTGCAGCTTCTAAAAATAATGGAATGCTGTGTAATTGTGATATCTCTGTGAAATTGTGACTAATTAAACTGATAATTATTAGTTTGCATTGTCAGTTACCTGCTCCACGAGTTCCAATGCTATTTTGTCAATATAGAATCACAATCCTGGCTTGCATCTTCTCTCCTGATACAGTTTTGGCAGCAATATCAGAAAATTAGGCCCAAATGCTCTGTTAAAGGATTCTATTTAAAGAATGAGTTAAAACTACTATTTAAAGAGTGTGCTACACAGTAGTTTTAACACTATATTAGATTATATATATAACGTAATTGTCACAATCCATGGACTGGATTTTAGCCAGAATTAGACAGAAGAGAAATAGCAAAGACAACATTAAATATTAACAAGATTATCTCATCCTGTTCAATTTCTATATTTCTATTCAATATGTATTTAAAATACAAATAACTTAGGGCATAGGGACTTCTGAATATACATACACATGTACTAACACAGAATGTGTTAGTAGCACGATGTGTTTGATTTCTGTAATGAGTTATAGCATCTCTTATTTTTAAGTCTTTTGCTAAGTGTATTTTGGTTTTGATTACAAAAACATTAATTCTCAGAAGGGTGTAACAAAAACCTGCCATTGTAACAATATTTTTTTCAGCTTAGTGCCCTTTTTTTTTGGAGTTAGATGTGTGCACTGTGTTGCCTCCTACGTGGTGTAAGTTGTTCTGAGTTTAAAAAAGGGCAACTATATAACATTTGATTGTTCTTGGTTAATTTCGAGATTGATTTCAAAAACTCAAAGGACATTACAGATGAAAACACTCAAGTCTGAAAAAGTGGAACCTCTCGACATGAACTTATATTTCATTGCAGTCTTTGGGAAGCATTTTGCCCTTGTGTACTTTTTTAAACATAGCACTTCTTTATTTTATCTTCCTAGCTCATATAAGACAATGTGTTTTGCAGTCTTGCCAAACCTAATAATTTAAGAATATTTAAACAACCTCAAAATGTAACTAAATTGACTTTGACATTTTTTTAATGGATAATTTTTATTTACTTTCTTGTTTTCATAAAATTAGCTAATTCCTGGCTGTAAAGAAAACAAACAAATTTGCTATTTCAGGATTTGCAGTGAAGGCTTGTACACTAATAAGCCTGAGCTTGATTTTGGGAAAGATGCAAAATTTTTTCCTGATGTACTTGAAGTGCTAAATAATATTTAATGGCTTGGGCTTTCTTGACTTTCAGGCTTATTTTAAACCCGATTACAGGCTAGCTAATAGCCTGTGATTAACACAGCTTGTCTTCCTTTGAGGCTATAACATTACTCCCCATTGACCATTTAACAATTACACAGCATTACTGTATCATAGAATATTTTTGATCCCTTTGAAGCAGTTTTCAGCTTATTTACAGAACAGGGACCTCTCAGATTTTCAGTTTAGCTCCTTCTTCCTTCTTCCCCAGCTTCCCTTTGTACAGATCTCTGACTCTCCCTGCCTTACTTGAGTGCAGCCCATTCCCTAAGGGTTCCTCTTTTTGATACTACCTGTTTTCCCTGAATTCTTCCTTTTGGGTGCTTGTTTGTCTGCAGTGTGTAAAAAGATAGCAACAATTTTGTCTCTGATCTTTTCCATATGGTGGTTTCCTTCTTCCTGGTTATGAAGTCTTTTTAACACTTGTCAACATTTATTTTCTGTCCCTTGAAGGAGAGTGCAACTAACTGATGAGGGAGCTGCTTTGTGTGTGACTTGCAGAACCCTCTGGTAGAAACTGCCCATGGAGTAAGCTAAGTTTGTCATGCTTTTACAGTGCTTGTATCACTTATTTAACATAGCGAGATACATGGCCCAGAAGCTTCTCTTGAGCTCCTCTAAAAGCAGTGAGACCTTGTGGTACCATGTGGTAATCAGAGGGGTTTATATATGACTATGCTCTGTATCCCTTACCCACAAAAAGTCCTACACCAGTTCCAGGATTCAGTATAAAGCTGTGACCCTTCTGTTCATTCCTATACTTAATCCACTCCTGGATGTCCCTTTGTAATGCTGAGGAGGATTTCCCAGACAGGTTTCCAAGGCATTTACATATGAAGAGTAAATGCAATGAGCCTGAGGCTTCCAGGAAGCTGCAGACTAACTGTGCATGTGTTTCTCAGTAATTTTTACATCATATTTACAGTGTACACGGAGGCCATCTGTGCAGCACGTGTATAGTGGATCTATTGGCCTCATTGCAAATGCACTGCAAAGTTGATATGCGCATGTGGAGTGGATATGTCCAGATTTTCTCCACTACTGCTCTGATTAGGTTGCCAGACATCCAGAAATCCTGAACAAATGTCAAAAATATTTGAATTCCCCTTGGATATACGTTCCAGGCAAAAAAAAAAAAAAAAAAAAAAAAAAAAGGGATGTGTTCAAGGGAACTGAAGCATATGGTAGTCTATCCAGCACAGACCACTTAGTCACGTCTTGATGACAGAACACAGGAGGGCTGGTTCCAGATGCACCTTCTGGCTGCATCCCAGTTTCATACTGGGACAAGATTTGGGTGATTACCAGGTCTTTGTGGATTTCACGGTAAAGAAATCTAGATATATGTGTCAGGGAGGAACAGCCATATCATCCAAATAAGTCCCTAGTCTGCACAATCAAGGGAGCAGGAATTTGGGGCAGGCTATGGAGGTTTTCAGAACAGAAGTGAAGATACAGCCTCACTCACATGATCTCCTGGCAAGGAGTTTACTGCATTCAGTATTTTCCCATATGTTATAGATATAATTGTAGAAAAACGCTAATGCTTTCTTTGTTGAATGTGTCTTTGAGAGGTGGAGGATGTTTCTGCTTGAAAAACAAAGGGACAGAGCACTTAGTTGCCTGGCTGTTATTCATTTGTAAAGTACACAGTGAGCAGCTACAAAACAGCGATTCAAGAAAGGAAAATGAAACATATAGAAAACAGAGTGAATTCAGACATTTGTTCTTTCTACATTTACTAAAGTGCCTGCAATTCCTGCTTTGAAGCTAGCAAAAGAACAATAATAGTGAGGAAAGAAAAAGGTTATCTGCATTTATTTCATAAGCTATTTATTTTATATAAGCTTAGAGACTATTAGGTGTATGAAAAACATGCTTATGTCTCTTTTTAAGATGCAACCATTACTCTTTTGGCAGTTTGGTAGTCAGAGAGAAAGCTGTAGGTTAATAACATGGAAATTATTACAATTATTATTATTATTTTTAAATTTTTATCTTTATCAGATTAAGGAAAAATATATACATTACAAATGTATATATATAATTTGTATATAATTAAATATTAATATAGACTTTAGAAAAAATCTTGACAGAGAGAAAATCAAAGTTAATGCTTTTTTAATTAACAACTAAAGAAGCAAAACAAGACATAGAACACGTTTCAGTGTAATTTTTGGTATAACCTTACTTTCAAATATATTTTTAAATTTTCCTGAAGCTAAATGTAGCAACATATCTATGCATTTTCCAGAACTATATGGTCATTGACCCTGCAAACTGTGTTACACATGCTTAACTTAACACCTGTGAAGAGTCCTAGTGAAATCAAGTGCATAAAGGTAGTCATAGGAGCAAGTGTTGGCAAGGCTGAAGTCAGATTAATCTAATGTATTGCATATTGTCCTGGAAAAACCCTTTGGACTGTATCCTACAAATCTTACACTGGCAAGTCTCCAGTTGATGTAAATCGGATTTCTGCCTGATTGAGAACTGCATGAAATAGGGTTCACTTTCTTGATAATCCTCATAAAGAAAATAAGCAAACCACAGCCCATCATCATTATTGCTTTTTGATTTCTTGACACAAAGTGTATATGATAGTGCCTGTGATTTGGATAAGGAGAAAAAGCTGTACATTTGGCAAATTTTATTTAACAGTAGAAGAATTATTTCCAGTGCACAATTTAGAGTGATAAGGGTCATGTTAAGTATCATTATTATTGGACTTTAATGGAATAAGGATGCTATCTGAAAGATTCTCAATAAATAACATGAATCTTATAACTTTATTGATCTGATAATGTAACTACAGTCAATAACTAAACTGGAGTGAGAAATCTGTCTTACTGACATTCTCGTTTCAGCATGACCTTTACCTAGTTCCTACAGACAATCATCTAAGAAATAGAAGAGCAAGTCAAAACATTTCCATTTTTTTTTTCATTATTTTTTTTTTTTTCTGGAATTTCCACTTAAATCTTCAGCAAAGTTATTTTGTCCTAACGTTTTTCCTTTTTTTTTTTTTTAAAATCTCTTTTAAATAAGCATTTTTCTGCCACCAAAAAAAAGTTTTTGAAACATTTGCATAGAATGTTGCACAATGAATTCTGACTACTGTTTGATATTACAAAATCTCAACTCTATAGTTCTCTGTGTTCTGTAGTTACAGACATAGAAAAGGAAAAAAAAAAAGCACAAGGTCCATTATTTAAGTATTCCAGATATATAAAAATCTTTTCCTTGGTATTTAATTTAGTACTACATTTAAATGCATACTTATATTAACATTAATATTTTACAAATTCATTCCCAGTATGTATAAATTACCGTTATATCTTAGAAAAAGTAACAAAGGTCAGATATCATTTGAACACTAGTTATTATATATGACTTACAATGTCTATAAAGAACAAAGAAGCTACAGCAGAAATGTATAAAATGAAGCTATTTTAAATTGTGTAAAAAATCTTTTTTTTTTTTTTTTTAATATACATATAGCAAACCAAAAACTACTACTACCACTATGTTAGGAAGTTTCAGTTTAGCTGGTGTTTGTTTTCACTGGTAAGAATTAGGTAACCAATTTTTCCCCCTTTCTGGGCATTCCCTTTTCCTGCAGAAAGGTAAAGCAGCGGAACTAGTTCTCACCAAGATATACCCAACCTGGAGGAGAATGTACTTGTACAGCTTGTACTGTATGTGGGAAAGACATTTGGAGGCAGTTAGACGTGCACTAAGAAGTTGGCAGGTGGCAGGGGAAGTCAAAATGTTTTGTTTTAAAATAAGAAAATGATCAGAGTGAAATTCAGGAACACTGCCCAGATATTTACTTCCTGAACTAGCAAGATGAAAACTTTTAATTCCAGATGTTTTGCTGTGAGAAAAAAATCAGAAAAATCAGAAAAAAAAATCAGAAACAAAACTTCATGCCTGAAATTCTAGACCCCAAAATAAGAGAGAGAAAGCATGCTCACTCTCATGCCAAAAGTATATGCATTCTCATCATAGAAAGGAAGGATTCCAGTTAGGTTTAGCTGGATGCTCAACTGTGTCTCTGCACCAGAATGTCTCATAATTTAAGCCATATTTTTGTTGAGATGTGACTTTTTATGGCTTTTTTTTATTCAACTGATGTGGACTTAATATTCTCTCTCTCTCTCTTTTTTTTTTTTTTTTTTTTAATATTTAGTGTATTTGTCTAGAAGCTTACCAGGTGTTCATATGCGATAAAGAGTAGGTGAAACTCCAACAAAAGCTTTTTATTCAGGGAAGTTATTTATTACTACAGTGCTGACAATATGCTGTAGTTGGGCTTAAAATGAGGACTGGTCAAATAAGTCATAGCAAACAATTTATTCAACACACATATTGCCATTGTTTTTACTCAGGAATTGTCCAGAAACAAGTTGCAAATCTCTCAAATGTAGTTACTGGAGATGGAAAAAAATATGAGTAATTCTACTCTAGTGAGCAGCATCACTGATGTATGCAGCAGTGCCATATAAGAGCCTTACAACAAGAAAATTGTTTTGACATTAGTAGCACAAACTAACTTAAAATGTGAATGCTTGAGGCGAATATGTCCAAAATATAGTTTTCTCAATTTTAATTTTCCTTTTGGCTCTCTGTCAAAGGGCATTCCTTGTCCTTGTAAGGCCAGTCCTTGAAGTTTCCTCTTTCCCCTTAAATATCTAGATCAAGACTGTGGTCACACATGCTCATGTAGATATATATATATATATATATATATATAGGCATAACATGGATGTATCATGTAGACAGTGGATAGCACTGCTGGATGTAAGTGTGGAAAAACACAAGGAATGAAAGGAAGTCAAAAGATGAACAATTCATAAAAGAACTGATTTACTTGGTTAGCTACATCTCAGAACATGGTATAAGACCAGACCTAAGAACTCAAGAGCATTTCCAATCTGGTGATGCAGGCACAATGCTTGAACATAATGTTACTTAATCTCTTCATAAGCTTTGTGTGAAGACGAGTCACAGAGGAAAAAAAAAAAACAACAAACCAGATTTCTGATTTGTAGGTTTGTAAGTTGTACAGGAATTTTCAGGTAAAGACTGTGTTAGAAAGTGGAGGATTTTTATTTATTTATTTATTTATTTATTTTTAAATCTGAAGCACTTTCAAGTCTAAGCTACTAATTGTAATTCATTGCTGTATTTTATTTGGCTTCAAAGGTAGACTCCAAGAAGAGTAAAAAGCTGTATGCAAAGGATCAGAAAGCAGCCTAGATCACTATGTTGAGCACTTGCTGGTCATCATATCTAGTTACCTCTGTCCATTCTGGCTGTACAGGCTAAAATCCTATCCCAAAAGGCACGCATTTGCCAACTTGCTTCAGAAATTGGATGTGTAATGAATCAGCTTAAAAAAAAAAAAAAAAAAGGAAAGATCTACCACTGAACAAAATGATCATATATATGAAGGGGCAAGCATACCTCTTGCTTTATGAATTCAAACCACATTTCCTAGCTACCCTTAACCATACATCTATGCTCGCTCTTTTGCAGTCCTTCTCATCAGATCCATGAACCTTGAGTGTGTTACAACTTAGTTCTGCTAGTTTAGCAGAACATCTGTGTCCAGAATAACCTTTAACCTAGTAGTTTGGGAAACTAGGTTATGAGACTTGGATATTTTCAAATTAAAACCTAGTATTTGAACAGTGGGATGCTCTCATGGCAGTCATGTAGTGGCAGTTTGCTGTTGTGTTTAATGAGAAGCTGGGTCCTGTCTGCTTTAGCTGTGCTTCAAAAGTGCATACAAGTTTTTTAAAGTGAAATACTATAATTCAAATACTAAACCATTAATTTAAAAGTGTCTTTTCTGTAGTATTACTCATTGGTGGGACATTGTACAAGCTTTGGAGTATTTTTCAGACTACAAAACATACTAGTAATTAACACAAATAGTACTCAACAGAATTAAATTTGGTGTAAGACAAAAGTTTAGTTTTCTCAGGACTGCACTGTTTTGATTTTCAGTTATCAATACTGGATATTGTTTAATTATTTGCAATACACAGGAGTTTAAAGCAGTTCACCTGATAGAATCTCTGGCCTTGGATTCCGTAGCACTTAAATATTTAAATGACACTAAAATACTAATTGATAACTCTGGTACGAGCAATGGGAAATAGTATTTTTGTACCATCACCAACTGTCTGATTGTTATTCTAATCACTACAAAATGGTGCAATGGAAGATTTTATTTCCTAATAGAAAAGATTGAAGCCTGTTATATCATGTGCTTTATTCTCATTTTAGGAATATGTTAACTCGTCTTATGAAAACATTACAGTATATTGTACTTCAAGTCAAAACAAAACAAAGCAAAACAAAACAGAATGCCTCTATAATGGTTGTCTTGGAAAGCAATCTCTCAGTCCCCAGTGGAATGGTGAAATGCTGGAAAGAGGCTATTGATTAGTCATAAACATAAAATTCTTATACCAACAATCGCAGTGTTCATAAATAGTTCACTATTAATATATATTATTAATATACTAATATATGCTTTTTAAGTCTGTACATTATCAGTATAAAAAAATAGCACAGATTAAATGCAACATACAACAAATTGAGGAATATTTTTTTGTCTTTCCCTTAAAAAAAAATGTTTTGGCTAATGGATCTAATGTTGTCTAAAGGAAAAAGATGGATATTACCATATGTTTAGCTTTATTCTTAGACTCATTTGGAAAAATGCTTTTCTTTTTTTTTTTCTTTTTCTTTTTTTTTTTTTTTTAATACAAAGTATTTTGCTCTTTAATAGATAAACTACATATATTCATTTACTTTCATATTAGTTATGAAATATATATAGCTCTGAAACCCATTGGGGCTATATGTTTGCCCCGAGTAATTCACAGATTTGTTAAAATAGAAACACATTAAGCAACAAAAGCTACAGCATTCCTGATTAATCTTGCCATCATATCCTGAACTCAGTGTTCAGGTATTTTTTCCCCTTTAGTACGTATCACAGCTAAAGGACCAAGTGTCAGCTTTAACAAGCATTTCCTAACATTTGTTTATTTGTGTAGAAGACACATTAAATTACTGTTTCTTTCCATTGTGAAAATTGTTTCAGTACTACTTTCTTTATAATTTACTAGAAGACTGTTAAAAATGAATATAAGCTGGATAAAGTTAACTCATACATTTAATTATCCCTTAAATAAACAATCTACACCCTTATCGAGGTTTCTGAGACTGAGAAGAAAAGTAATTTTTTTTTTTTTTTTCTGAAGGTTAAAATCAGGTCAGCTCAGTAACTTCAGCTGATAATAATTTGACCTGACTGGTTAGAATTTTCTTTATTGTGGGAAAGCTTAATCAAAAATACAGATGTATGCAACCAATGATAGCATAAAGCCCAGTTTTAATGTAATAAGAAGAAGGCAATTCACCTGTACTCAGGTAAGACAATTGTGTCTGTTTGCCAGGGTTTGGAGCTAGGAAGAGAAGTAAAGGGAATGAAGGTTTTTGAGGGGGAAAAAAAAAAGTGAAAAGTGCATTACTGGGGGAACAGGAGTTAAATTAGTACTGGATGACCCTCCAAACAGCTGTAAAAGTTCATTAATATTAGGATAAGGAACTTACCAATATGACTTAAGGTAAATGGTGAGAAAAAGTCACAGCTATTTGTTGTTGCAAAGTAAGGATCTCCAGTAGGCTATGTTCAAAGAGAGCTGACGTCTTCAAGAGGACCAGTGCTACATACAGTACCTCTTGAATTGGAATAAAAAATTTCAGGTTGTATTCCATCTCATTTGGAGCTTCTCAGTGCAGCAAGATGACATAATTGTGGTGCGGTTGCCAATATTTGAAAGCTATTTTCTCAACTGTGGTGTATTTCTGGTTATAGAAACCACATTAATGTGGCATGATGAGGTCTGCAAATCCTGCGTATTTTCAGAATATCTGTAGTAAAAATTAAAAAAAAAAAAAGTAAACGCAAAGAGTATCCAATAATATGAGCATAGGCCATAGCAGTGGCTTCAGTATCAGGAAAAGGTGTCAGACACGTCTAGTTTACTGTAGTAAAGACCTAGCAAAAGCAGTCTTGAAGGAATAAAAGGATAGTCTTCTAAAAGGAAGGATTCAAGGAGAATATGCATAATTTCACATGAAAAGGTGATCAAAACAAACAAGCAACAACCAAAGCAAACCAACCAAACAAAAAACCCAAGAAGTAATTTGCTGAGAGATAATACATACATCTGAACTTGGTTAACACCTTTTATGGTTGCTTGGAAGTTTCACATATTTTAAGAATACTGATCCCTGTTCTGGGGACTTGTTTTTGTTTTTCCATTTAATTTAATACTGCTTAATAAAAGATATCTAGACTGTTCTGGGATTCTAACCAGGACATCTTTAGTTCTCTTTGCTCCCTCATAATTACATGAGGGAGCAACGCTACTAACATAATCTACTGACCTCCAGATACATGTTTTTATGCTGATCTCTTTAATCTTGTTAACTTTGCTTTTGCAGTGGTACAATTTCAGAAGGAAGAATAGGGTTACTGAGATTCTCTTGGGGATAATAACTTAAGAATTAGAGCAGAGAGAGAGATGTTTGAGTTTGAAATATCTGAAATTGTAAAGCGAAGTGAACCAAGTTCTTCCTTTTTCTGGATGACTGTTATATTCAGTAAATAAATGCATAAAAGTTGTAATGCAGACAAAAATAAATTAGCTCTGCTCAGCTGAAAAAAATAAACACAGCAATAAGAACAGCAAACCACACACACAAAGATCCCACCACTCCTCCAGAAAAAAAGAAAAAAAAAAGGAATAAAAAAGGAGACTAGACTCTGAAAAAGTTTGTATCTTTAGTATTCCATGTATTTCTTCCGTATACGTTTATATAAGTTCTTCTTGCAAGAACAATACTTGACTCTCCTAAGAGAGTCAGTCCTAGTCAATGCACCCAATGACCTTACGTAATGATTTATAGGGTCATGTTTCTGCACACATTAATTTCGTTTTAATTTGATTTGGATTAAAAATCATACATACATACCTACACTACATATCTCTGAAATATGTGTATGCTAGCCCTATTCTTTGCGTCTATATGAGAGACGAGTTTCAGAATGGGATTATTTTTCCTCATTGTAATATGAATTATTTTCTAGAATAATGTCCCTGCCATGCAAGTCACCAGAATGCAATTGATATGTCCTCAGGGAACAGCAGAACACAGGGTAGAGAAATCTAGCTAAAATCTAGATTCAGCAAGCAAAGCCTCTCATTAATGTTAGTTAGCTGTGTGCTCTTAAAGCCAAAGAAAACTGGTTTGAAGTGCACACAGTACCATTTCATTGCTAATTCTGCAGGCTTTAGGATGGTTCTCTTCATAAAAGCCAACATGGTAAGATTGCCTATCTTGTGTCATTACCTTTTTAAAACCCTTAATATTGCAATGAGCCTGATGAAGTCTTACTGAAATCTTGACATACAGGTCCCAGCTTTGCAAGTAGATGTATATTTGCATAGAAAACTACCACCTAAAATTTAGGGTGCAAAAATACCTGTGTGTATGTTAGACACTTATTTAGTGTGAGGCTGATGGAGCACTGGCATGGTTGCCCGGACTGGTTTTAGAGTCTCCTTCCTTGGAGATCTTCTAATATATATATATATACACACACACACATACATATACACACATATATATATACATATATATATATACACACATTACAGGAAATTTAGGAAGAGGGCACCAGTTACCTGAATCTTGTTCAGTCTGTGACAAGAGCTAAGGGCTGATTCACAGAGGTTGAAAAAGGACTTGAGATAACTCAGAAACTCTAAAATCACACAGTGCAATGCTTTGCAACATATCTCTGGAGACATATTTACTGACAAGAGATAGTACAGGGAGGAACGAGGGTGGGAAGCTAATAACAGCTTGCCAGTGTTCTGTCTTAGCTACCTGAGTCCTTTTGATTTGCTAAAGCTTGAGATATCTGATCCAAAACTCAAGACAAGACACAAAATAAGGTGTGTTAAAAGGAATGGCAGAATACTGCTGAGAGATTCATCAAATCTGAGAAAACATTACTTTCAAATCTAAGCTAATTAAAAATAAATATTTTCTCTCTTTTTATGGTTTATATTCAAACCCCATATATATAGCTCTTAATCCATGCTTCTCTGAACTTCAGTAAAATTTGACTGAGGCTTAAAAAAAGGCCAGGTTCTGGCACACCACATGAAGCCATGGCCCTCTGAATACTGATGAAAATATTCCTAATGCTTTTGTTGGAGACATGATTCCTGGCTTTCGCAGAAGATCTGGGGATTCCTCTACTTGTGTTCTTATTTAGTACGGGTCATTTTATTTTCATTTTCATCCCAGAACTCTCTGAGTAGCTCTTTTTGGTTTTCTGTTCAAATGCCAAGTTTAGATAGATATTTATGTGGAAAAACACTATCAATAACATATGGAGAATATTTGGGGTATTGGCACAACAGTTTGTCCTCAAAAGTTTTGGTATGTCTTTGATGTTTCAGATATCATACTGTTTTGAGAAACCCATCTGAGGCTCACAGATAGAATACTTTCAGACCAAACCAGAAACACTGTATATTCAAAAAAAAAAATAAATTCTCTTTTATTCTCCTAATAAATCCTATATTTTCAAAAGTTTTTTTTTTTTTTTTTAAAGGATTCTTTGTGTCCAAATCTGACTTTCACTACATGTCCAACAAAAAAAAATTCAATGAAATGTTTGGATTGTGTATCCTGACATGCTTATGAACTAAATGCAGGAACAGCAGAACCTCACTGCAGAAATAATTACTTCATGCACAGTGTCCGCAACTTATTTCCACTGTTTAAACTCAGACACATTGTTCTTATTTCCACTTCTCACAAGACATTTGTTCTTTTTACTGTTCCATACTTTGAGTGGATGAGGTTCATCTGGTTTGTTGATGTTATGAAATATGGAATTCTTGTATTAATGGTTATAAAATCATATGGGAATACTTTACACCATGTCTTTGTCATGATGCAGTATTAACTGGTATCATACAGAATGAGTTAACATGATATTAAATTACTCCTTTTTATGTCATTCACATTTTTTCTCTCTAAAGACTTTTTGTATTATGCTATATTTATGAAGTGAGCAAATGTGATACTGAAAAAAACTCTCTTAAAGCATTTTTGACCTTTATTCAACAATATTTAAATCAACATATTAAGTCTGACTCCTGAAAAGCTTCCCCCATATAACTAACATTTAAAAATACTAAAATATGCTATTGGTATAAATGTCCAACCACTAAACCCGTTTATACTGTTAAAGCCCGTTTTTGTAATAATGATGTATCGATGTAGGCATGTAAGATAGAGGCAGTCATCTCTTTCTTTATGCAGAAAAGTAAGGGGGAAGTTTGACCTGGTTCTCAAATCCAAGTCAGAACAGCACTTGAATTGAAGTCTAGATCAATATCTTAAAGGTCTTAAAAGCCTGTCTAAATGAGAGAAGGCAAACTTTTTCTGAGGTGTGACAGCTGCCAAAGAGGTATCAATTACCAGATCAGTAGGACAAAAATCAAATTCTTTGGGTGTTATTCCAACGAGTTAAGAAAGATTATGTACACACTCTAGTGATTGTATATACCAGATTAGAAGCAAAAGCAACAACGTAGTAGGGTAGATAGGACTTCGGTGGAATACAGGATTGTTTCAAAATTCTGATCTTAACAATTTGTTTTAACTTAAGAGGTACAAAATATGTAAACAGCTACCGAGGAAAGCTTCAGAAAATCAGACCTTTTCTCCCAAGTAAAGCCTTGATGCTGCACAGAACTGGATTCCTTTTCATGCATGTTGTGTTGATATTTTAGGCCTACATAATCTTGCATTCTTTTCTGCATTACTTATAGTTGACAGTGCAGTTTGTAGTAACTCAGAAGGAATTAAAGATGGGTTAGATTCTTGTTAGAAGTTCTATAGTCGACATAAATGCACTTGAACTGTAGTAGCAATGAGTATTCACTAGTGCTAATAACGTATGTGGGAAACCTCAGTCTCTGTGGATTGGTAACTCAGAAACTACATTTTATTAATCTGATGAAGTCTTTTTCCTTTCAAAATATCAGGTTAACGGTCTATAGTTGAAGTTTGTCTTGTGTAATGGCAGATATAAATGGGAAAGAAACAGGCAGTCTTAAGTATCTATGTAGCTTATTTGGTGTATGCTCAGTGCCTTTATTCGACAGGCTGTGTCTGCCGTGTATGTGGAGGTACCAGTATCATTGTTAATCCTTTTGTCATGAATTGACTCGGCATAGTCTCCTCCTAGAAGAATCTTATACAAGGTACCTGGTTTTACAAAAGCCCCACCTGCTGGGTAGATGCTAATCCTCCATCTGCCTAAATCATTGACGCCAGCACAGCCACCATTTTCAGTAGCATTACTGTGGACTGTACCTAAGATCTTTCTTTTTTGATCTCTGCTTTTGTAACAGTTAGTTGCCAAACTAAGTTTTTGTCTCTGATCCTTCTCTGATTTCAAGAAATCTGACATTAGAAACTTTGAACTATCACATGCTGCCATTCCAATTTCATATGTTGACTCAAGTGTAGCCCTAGCCAAGACATCGTACCAAAACATAAAGGAAGTGGAGAGGGAAGGGGGAAAACACTTGTGGGCTTTCATCTCAGGCTTGAGAGGTTATTTGTAAAATTCGATGGTCTTTGTGTTTCTGGAGTGTAAAAAATGTAATTGGAAGAGAAATAGAAAAAAAGATGGGGCACAATTTAATTCTTTTCTGGATTTCATTTAATTTTATGCAGTTCTGGCTGCTGTTTTAATGCTATAGCTGAACTGCAGCTCACCATCTAAGGCTGTATTTGTATGATATCCTATCATGATTGGTATAGCTGATTCTGGCTTTTCTAAAAATCCTCTCTCTGAGGAAAAAGGATTCTCTCTCTGAAGTCAAAGTAGGATTATTTCTGACAGAGGAGGATAAAACCTAAAGGCTTGCTTTTCTGTCACTAATGAGTTGAGAAAAATCATTTATCCCATGTTTGTCTCATCCTCCTCGTTTGGAACATTCACATAAAATGCTTCTTATCCACTGAGTTCTTTTCATGAAAGTAACTTCCCAAATTAAAACAAGAAGTATTTGAAAGGGGTTGTTGAAAGTCCACAAAGAAATAGTATCACTTCTTTTCTTACAAGTGGATAACATCTCCATGATGTTAAAGGGCAAATTTCTCTATTCAGCACTTACAGAGGCTTTACAGAGCTCCCTTGAGCTCCTGTGGAACTTGCAGTTAAAATCTAACCAAGGAACCCAGGAAGTGATCAAAATAATCAAGGATTACCACAGGGATCTTTTTACTAGGAAGCCAGAGGAATATAACTTTAACATATTAGCATTTTTCAGCATACACTTAATATGCTGAAGGAAAACTTAATGCACAGCTTTGCCTCCTTATTGTAGCTATAGCTATTTCTACTACATAAAACACATTGCTTTTCTAAAAGTTTTCCTTTTGCTTCACTCCTTCTGCTTACTTTTTAAAAGCTCTACTTCTCCCTTCCAGTTCCCAAATATCTTTCTCTCTATGTGCTGCTCCCATTCCCACACCCTTTTCTCTGAGGCTTTGGCATATGATGCTAATTTATATATTAAGAGCCCAGAAAGCCAGCTGAACGACTGTGGAAGGCAAAGAATGACAGATCAACTAAATCTTGTAACACTTGCCATCTAAAATATTTAGAAGTCAAACCTGAGCTAACCAAAGAGACGGTTTATACAGTAAATGGGAAAATACAGATCTTTCCTGAGGTGATTTGTCTTCTTTCACTGAGTAAGCCTGAAGGGACATCTCAGATATAAGAAAGATATCATCTTTCTTATGATATCTCATGATATTCTCATGATATAAGAAAGATATCATCTTCAGATATAAGAAAACAAGAAAAATAATATCATTGTGTCAATGGTTCCTTCCATCTGTGCAAAAAATAGTTGTTTATTTTCTCCTCCTTGTTCAGAGAACTATCCACTTCAGTAAGCTCACGGGTAAAGAGTAGCTGCTGTGGCGCTAATCTTGTTTTGTTTAGAGTACTATAAGGTCCAGAGGTTTTGAATATTCTGTTTTATTCAACCAAAAATGATGCTTGGTTCTTATTTAAAAATGAACAAACAAACTAAATAAAACAAAACCAAAACAAATAAATACAAAAGCTGGAATTTACTGTGTGGTTCTGATAATTAGGATTATTGGCATACTGCTCTTAACAAACTCTTTCCACCCCTTCAGTTCAATTAAGCTAACTGCTGGACTGCATACCGCTAATACTTTCAGATGTATTTTTTCCTTTTCTGTGGTTCTGGCAGATGTAGTAGGATCGTCTGGATGTGCAGGGCAAGCTTCTAACCTGCGGTGGTTCATTCAAAGCTCATTTACTCCACCACATATTAACTTTATTTAGAATGTAATAAACCTTCAGACAGTTTAGGGAGATCCAAAACAGGCAGAATTAAATGATTTCTATTAGATAAAATTGTATTGCCTTTTAAGTCAGTAAAAGTTCAATTTAATTTCATTCACATTCTCTTTCACTTCTATAAGTGACACAGAAACAATGTGGTAAGTCCATTAAACTGCTATTGTTTCTTATTATTTTTAATGAAAGATGGTAATAGGGTCCTTCAGAGTGAGAACTGCACTGGCACTGTACTTGCTACCTTACTATAGTAAGGTAGTCATAGTATCTAAGAGAGGAGCTTTGCATTCCAAAGCAAAACAGTTTTATAAGCAAATCACTCTTTTTCCCAAGTATTCTTCCTTACCTTGATTGAATACTAAGTTTTCAAAAGGTGTGGATTGACATATGGTGTTATGAGATCATTGTTCTAAGCCAATTTTGTGATCTGAGGGTAGATGTCCTTCCAACTACGAGAATTCTTACTCTCTTGAGTCTAGTGGGTATGCAATAAGAGTAGAAAAAAAACAAAAGTAATTATTACACTGATTTTCAAGCATGTATTTGTAAATCTTGTATAGACAAAAGTTAAAGAGAATAAGCACAAGTATGATTTAACACGTCTGCTCCCCATGACCAAGTTAAAAACACACTCAAAATCATAACTACGCTTCTAGGGTTGCTTGCTTTAACAAAACGTGTTTTGGCTAAAGAGGAGTCATCAGACTAATTGTCTTACTTAACAGTATATTTAGGAGTATCCATTCTTCCTTGTTCTTGACAAATGTTTTTACTGAATACGTTTAAGGGATACTCTATTCTGGATTGCTGCAGTCTATAAATTCCTTTACATTTAGGTGGCATAAATGAAGTTTATAATAGATACTGGCAGATTACATTTATTTATTTATTTATTTATTTATAATTCTTTTAGGAAAAATAAGGACAGTAAGATTCTTTGAAACACATTGAAAAGGCATCATGTAAATTTAAAGCTCTTTGAATCTATCCAAAATCAAATGATTCAAATGCTGTTAACAGAATGGAAGCTATTCTTAATCCATGTTCAATCTAATGGTAGCTATTTCAGAGATTTATTGCTTTATTGTGTTTGCACATCCTTGAAGTCTCATCTTTCAAACTTTTTTTTTCTTAGAACTGTTGCATAGCTATGTAAAGTGAATTGTTTTTATGCAAAAAAATGGTGTTTTATACTGTGACATGAACCTAGGTCCATGCTCCTACAGTGCAACCTGTATGGATTCATGGGGTTATGCATGTACAACCAATCATGTAATTTGACCCAAAAGTCTTTTATTCCGTATAATTTCATGACTGTGACCTACCACTACTTAAAACAAAGGTATTTGACATGCCTCTCTGTTCTGCAGCTTTACCTGCCATTTTGTATAAGTAATTTTCATCCTGTGGTTTTTGTTCCCATATGGTAACGTAAAACAATTGTAAGAAAACAGATGTCTGGGATTTCAAACCACAATTACCTGCCATACTTCACTGAAATATATTCCTCATCGTGATACTGAGAGGTTATTCTTATTGTTGGCAAGTTGAGACTATCAATATAATGAAAATAGTGAAACATCAATCAGTGAAAGTTATGAAAGAATCACAGTAAAAAAAAAAAGATAAAGAGAATGGGAAGTACTTCTCTCTTGATTGAATTTAAGAGAAAATTATTAACTCAAATGACAAGAATCTTAATCAGTTCTGTTTTAAGTTTAGATGCTATCCCAACAGTTCTGTCTGGGCGATGGTTAAGACACTTTCTAGATGTCTGTGGCAGGTGGGTCTCCTGTGTATGACTCACCAGATACAGGATGCAATTACACAGACCTCATTGATCTGTGACCAGTAGGTGTGGCAATACCTTGAAAGCAGTCCTGACAAAATGGTCATTCCTGGCCTCCTCCTAACTCTGTGCCTTCTCTCTGTCACAGGAGGCTGCAGCATATTTGTACTGCTGGGATACGTGCAAGCATAAGAAGTAGAATTCAGACTAACTACTCTTAGATGCCTGTGATATACATTACTACTTCCAAGGCTGCCTTTCAGTAAATGCAGAGTAATGAAGTTCTTCCACAGTCATCTCAGCAGGCCAAATGATCAGTATGCTAGAGACTCCTGTTTCTCTCCACTGACCATGAAAGGTGACAAGACAACTAGCTTAAATGTCAGAGTAGACAAGTCTATGCACTGTAGACCTGTGTACAACAACATGAATATTAACAAGCCCTGAAGTTGCATGCATTATTGACATTACTTTATTGACACATTTACATCGTGTCACAATATTGATACATTGACAATTCACTCATTTACAGACAGCTGTGGACACAGCCCTGATATTCTAGGTGATTTAGATTAGAAACAAACAAACAATAACAACAACAAAAAACCACAACACAGTTCCTGGATGAGAAACATAGAATCCACATAAACCCATAGTATAACAGATAAATCCAAGGAGAAAAAAGCACAGAGAATGAAATGAATATATGACTTAAAGTAGTAATGAGGTGTGATTATCTTGGATTTATGCATTCTTTTCAATTGATTGTGGACTGAATATTTCATTACCTGCCTTAGACAGCTTCAATTTAACATTTATTTATTTATTTATTTTGTAGTCATTTTTCTAGTCTTATGTTTGAATGCTTGTTTGGAGTTTGGACAAGTGAAAGTGAGAAAATTGTGTCAGGGTCTACCTTTCCTGACATTTATTCCAAGAAAACAACAGCAATGTGAGGCATTGTTGCAAAATAAAAAAATACTAGTTTTGTTGTGGTTATTGCTGCTTCTGTAGAACACCAGGAATCCCATAGCTTTCAAGTCTGCCCTTAATTTCTTCTGGTTGCTTCTACTGTAGTCGGACAGAGAAGGCAGGGCAGAGAAAACGAGTAGTTACTTAGTCTTTCAGAAATAGATTTTGTTAGGCAACAAAAGCAGTTGTAGCTCTGGGATTTTCTGAAGTATGGTTCCTCCAAACAATTCAGTGGATGTGTTTTTCTGTTGTCCATTCCGCTTCCCCAGCTCCAACCCACCTATCCCTCAATTTGCATGCATTTGTTTGTCATGGCATGCTAAGGTTTTCCACTTTATCTCTTCACTGGCATTTTTGTTTTCTCTATCTACCCTCTCCCGGCCCCCCCGGTATCTTGGTTGTATCTTGATATATACACAAGAAAAAGAAAAGACACAGCTTTCCTCCCAGCATCTCAGCAGAGATGTCAGTGACTGCTGAGGAGAAGAAATTCATAGCTGTGGAGGCTTCCAAAATCTAGCCAGTGCTTTTTAAGATTTTTTTTTTTTTTTGAGATGTGGAATATGTTCAAAATGACAATTATGAGGACCACCTTCTAGTTCTGGAAAAGAACTACTACAGATTTTTTTACATCTAAAACTGAAAGAAAAAATGCTAGTTTAGTTTCTCAGAAATATATGCCTCTCTCCAATAGCTTATGTCCCTCACCTTGATAAGATTATTACTGTGATGGTAACTGGTATATGAAAATTATTATTATTATTATTGTTTTCTGAAATCAGACTAAAGAAAACAATGGACTAAAGAAAGAATATTTCAGGAGAAAGAGAATATCTTTTCATAGATCAACTGGTACAGTTAAAAAACATGGAAAGGCTTTGGGCACATCAGTAATACCTTCATAGCTCCCATAGCACTATTACCACACAATCACTTTCCTCCAGAAATATAGATTTAAAACCTGAAAATTAATAAATCTGTTGAATTATTTATAACTGTGTGCATAAAATTAACTAGATATTCAACAGTAATCATGTAACTGGACAGATTGCACGTTCCAGTTAATTGCAATTGTTTTTGAGCATGCATATTTCAAAAAGCAAACATTACTTGTACATTTCAAGATTTTTTGCTAATGAAGCAATAACATTTTAGCAAGAATGGATAATGAATTTTTAGTACAGAAATAAACAGCAGCATCGTTTGAACTACAGAATCACTTTCTCTGCTCTACATGAACCATTGCTTCGTTTGCTCCACTAGAAAGAAATATTACACTTACATACTAATTGTGCTAATAATATATGAGGGAAAGTGTCATTTCAGCCCACCTAGAGAATTACCTGTCTTATTCTACCTACTTCTCCTACCTACTTACAAATTCTGAACTCTCAAAGCCAGAAAAACCCCACTCTGCTAATAGCATAATATGAAAAACAAAACAGAACACTAAAAAAAGAGTTAAAATAGTTTCAGTATAGTTCTTTGAAAACTACTTGATATGTCCCTGTGTGTCATCTGGGAAATAAATGAAGAGAATTTCAATTAATTAAAATTAATTGATTAGTAATTGAAATTAGTGACAGAATTGAAATGAATTGATCTTTAATTAGTGGTTAACTAGTGATTAGAGAAAACATGGAACAAGAGAGGAAAGTGGTCATTGGAAAACAAAGCAGATTTCACTCTTATGATAAATAGTTATTTCTTTGAAAGCTCACTATCCTTAGATGGAAAATCTCACAGCCTCTGCTCCCCCAACCCTCCCATCCCCTGCCTTGCTCCTCCCTTGAGCTAATAACTACCAAGGCAAACATATAAGATGGCAGAAATCTCATGTCATAGACTGGAATCTTGATGTAGCATGTGCTCTTAGGGCTGACAAGTAAGTGGAGACAGACACAGAACCAGATGTATTCTACATGCAAAAATCTACGAGAGCAAAGTAAGTTACAATTTTTATTTTGCCTATTGAATTACCTGCCAGTTTTGCTGAAGCAACAGAGAAACTGGGGAAAAAGAGTGCCTCCTTCTTTTTACATGTTTCAGGGTTGACCTTATAGATAACAGTCTATATGAGAGATGTTTAAGTAGACCATCTATATATTCTCTCCTGTGATTATAAACAACCAGTCCAGATAACTACTTCAGATGTAGACATCGACTGCGTAGATGTCCAACGAAATGAATCCTGCATCTATTGCTTTCATCCTCCTAGCACTCTCTTCAAGTTTATGGTGGGGAGAAGTATGAGCTGCTGCAGCTCATAGAGCTTCCATCAAGGAGTTTCTGAGAATCACAGAGCTTCCTAATTGCTATCCCTCCTTCCCTGGACAGTGGAGAAATGCTAGAAGTTACAGGTAGGAAGAAATGTACTGGCAGCTTGTGGGAGTGTGAGATGAGTATGTGCTGAAGGGGTGTGCCAGCAGTGTAATGCAAGAAAATCTGAAAAGTGGGAGTCTGTGTGAAAAGAAAGAGGTGAACAAAAACTAGAGCAGGAAAATGTATGCTTAAATTAGAATGGTAACTGAAAAGATATGGGGTGAAAATGTATTAAGAAGTATTATGGATAAATGATTCATCACAGGAAAACAGGAGTTGAACAAGAAGATTTAAAGAAAAGAGTTGGAGGGAAGTTTTGAAAGGGGAGGAAAAATTGACTAGCATACAGACTAACTTCCACATAAGAAACGATTAAGCAAATTAGTACTTATCAAGCCCAGAAAAAAAAGTGACTTAGGGGACGTATGAAAGAAGTCTATAAATGTTAAGGACAAAATCGATTAAATTAATTCTTCCCCTCTTCCAAGAAGATATATTAAGCTTCAATGAAATTAGTAACATTTGGACTCCAAAAGGGGAAAAAAATAAAAAAGGAAATTTAAGAGATTTGTTGTCCTTGAAAGTAAAAGCCTATCCAGATAATGATATTTAAAGATACTAATCAGAAACCAGAAACAATTCAGCAAATCCACTGAACTGAAAATGTTTGGATGTTGAGAGAATTCTAGAAGTATTGTGTATGCATAGTTTGTTTATATTTCTCCTTAGTTATTTGCTTATGGCCGTTGCCAGAGGAAGCATGCTGAGCTACATGATCCTTACACAGCATGGCTGCTTTTGTTTTCTAAGTAGCAAAGAGAAAGAGAGAAAAAAAAAAAAAAAAGAGTACACTACCATAATTCAGGAAGCATTACGGAGGCAATATTTAGGTGATAAGTTTTTTAGGAATATACATTTAAGAAATATATGCTTAGGAATTATTATTTTAAAGCAAGTCTTGTTAAGTACATCCGTCTATGGAAACAATTTCCAAATCTATTTCTAGTCAGTCTCTAACTAATGGTACAGATGTAATGGTACAGTCTGAGATGCCTTGTTTTGAAGATTATATATATATATATTAGAATAATAATAATAAAATACCCTTCTTAATAATATTCTATTTCATTTAACCTAACTTGAAGAGATTTATCTGAAGCCTGTATTCATGTCAGGGAAATTGGGTTTGTGCCAATTAACTGAAGAGGCTGTTGTACTATGGCTTATCTCAGACAAAGCCTTCCAAAACTGCTATGTCATAAAAAGGCCAAAGGCCTTGCAGCTCTTTTGTAAGGCCTTCCATCAAACCATGCTTATGGACAACCAAAAGCTGGGATCCTAGAAAAAGCAGTAGGGGTCTTAGCATGTGTGTCATGCTTGTCAGTGCAATGAAAGACACATCAAACGTCTGCTTTCTTTCATTTATTGATACTGATAGGTGCATTTTAAATGAATTGGTACTCAGGAAAAGTGATGAATAGCTTAAGAAGTATGATATGCACATAATAGAAGTACCGTGCTCAGGTAGTCATGAAATAGCTGTACAGGAAGCAGCCTAATCTTCCTTATTAATGCCTGAAAGGATGGTGACATCCATCAAATAAAGTATAATTGTCTTTCTCTAATATAAGTGACTATTACAATTATCTTGTTATAATGGATTCAGAAATATCTTAAATCTGCCAGATTGATAAACAAACAAGCTCAGCGTAGTGGCCATCCAGGAGGTCAAATCAGGTTGCCCTGAGGTTAATTGGAGTTCTTCTGCTGAATTAAATTAGGCAAGTGTTCAGCAGAAAATGCTTGAATAGCTTTCTTTCAGTGAATGCAAGCCTTGGTTTCATGTTATGTCCAAAGCACAGTTTTTCTTCTGGCTTTAATCAATAAACCAAACATCAGTCCTTTTCTTATCTATATATCTAGCCTTATCTACTGTCTATCAATAATATAATTAAAACATCTATTACTGAAAAGAAATTAGACTTCCATAATATTTTGAATTCTAATTTGTGTTTGAGTTAAGGAAATGAGGGAAGGAAGAAAAGGAGAAATGGAGAAAGGGAGAAGAGGAAGAAAGCAGGAAAGAGAACAAAACAGTAGTATTTTCTTTAAAATCTTGCTCCTAAACTCATATTTATCCATGTCAATGAAAGCAACCCAAAGCTACTTAAAAATGATATCAATGGTTGAACTGTAGATGTTTAATTCCAAGAAACTGAGCCTAACTTCTAGCAATTGAACCTGAAAATTTTTGTAAAATCTGTGCATTCCAGTAGAAGATTTTTTCATCATGTTTCCTTCATTCTATTCATTTATATCATATATGCATATGAATGTGTGTGTGTGTATATATATATAAAATAAAGGGGGCTCAAAATCTTGAACAAGAGAAGATAATGTCATTAAAATTAAGTATAAAACTTCAGTGTTTGCATGAGTTTTATTTTTGGTATTGAGTATATCAAACTTTACTTTAACACTAAATCTTTTGGTGATTTTTTTTCCCCTGACATTTCTGATTTTAATTTCCATTTTCTAGAAAGTATGCTCTTTTGCTATCAAAATTAATATAAAGCACATATAAAATAAATATTAATTTAGGGAAAAAAAAGTACCCCACAAGAAAGCAAAAAGGAATCCAGTTGTATTTTTCATAGTAATTTACTGATTTTGTTTCATTTTAAGTAGTGATACTTTTACTTACTGATAACTATGACTTAAAATACTCAGAAGTTCAGGAAAAAAAAAAATCAGATGTTAATTTAAATTTTATTTGATTGGATTTCATCTAGACCTGAGACCTGAATTTTCCTTTTCTTTTTCTTTCATTGTAGAGATGACAATTCATTAAAAACATAGCCTTGCACAGACAGAGAAGCTTTGTCAAAAACAAAGACCGGCTTAAGAGACTGCTGTTAAA
Organism: Anser brachyrhynchus; assembly: GCF_964034855.1. Classification (NCBI taxonomy): domain Eukaryota; kingdom Metazoa; phylum Chordata; class Aves; order Anseriformes; family Anatidae; genus Anser; species Anser brachyrhynchus. The sequence goes on from NC_137694.1 coordinate 151,985,940, forward strand.
ACATTTTTCAGCAATATGGTAGCATACTCCACCAAATTACATTTTGGAAGTGACATCCCTTCCCCTCTTAAGTAACACAGTTTAAGGTTTCCATTCTCTTTCTTTCTTTCTTTCACTCCCCTTTATAGATGGTCCAGGTTCATTCTCTCTTCTAATTTGCATAGCTAAGATTTGACTCTTTAAGTAACACAAACACTTGGGTCTTTGGGGATTAGAATGTTTTCTTTTAATTATTTCCATATATAATAAATAAACTGAAAAAAAAAAAGAAAAAAAAGAAGCAGCAGCTAAGACTTCAATTCATAAAAAACAAAACAAACAAAAAAAACATAAAACAAAAAAGTAGACTGTCACCCCTACCAAGTTTTGAATTTTCCTGGGAAAGGAAAGACATTTCTTTGCATGTTCAATTCTAGATTTTTTTTGTCTGCTCTAAACTAAATAAAAAATTACAGAAGTTGCTACTTATGTATTTTCAGTACCTTGTAAGATTCCAGAAGGTTTGAAATAACTTATTTGTGTATTTTAAATAATTGTCTTTCCTAGCTCTACAGCCTCCACCCCAGCTGGGGGAAAACAAATGGTGGAAGGGGAGAGGGGAGAGGGAAGATGGCAAGAATAATTAAAATGAACATGTAAGTATGTGTATATATGGCTATAGTTATGTAACTACATACATATATATTTAATATATATTTAAATATTTCATAAATACATATATATACACACCATGTTAAGGCCTGAGACGTAGTAATTAGGAAAAAAACAAAACCAACCAACCAAAACAACAACAACAAACACAAAAAATGTGAATACCTACCCAGAACATCAGTGAGATATTTTTAGTGCTTTTGTTGTCTCTTTTCTCTCTTTTCCTCTTTTTGTTGCCTTTTGTTGCCTTTTTTTTCTCTTTTCACTGCTCCCTCCTCTCACATCCACTGTCTTCTGCTTACTGCCAAAATAAGCTGGGACTTCTCTTCTTGACTGGCAGGTGCCAGAGGGGTTGAGGACCCATACAGTCCTTTGACAGTGTTTTGCCTCACCCTAACTGTGGCCCTGTGCAGTGCTCTGCCTTTAATGGAGAAGACCAATGGAATCTTTGGTTAGTAGAAAATTCCTCCAGGAGGAATTGGAGAAAGCACAGAAGGAGAAAAGGTTATAAAGTCCCTGGAAATTCAAAGGAAGGAAAGAGTAATCCAATCTTTCTTGTAGTGTGAGTAGTACTCTGTATTTTTCAGTAAGGAATGCTGCCACCAGCAAAATAATTAAAGGGAGGAACTCTCTTACAATCCTGCTTTTTGTTCCTTATCTAAGCAGCACCAAGAGTATCATGGATCCAATATAGGATGTGACCTAGGAAGTTGAGAGGAAGGAAGGGAAGTTTCTTTAGTTACAAACTAGTGTCATCTTTACATTGTGAAAAGAGGGCTAAGAAGAAGGCAAAGAAGTGTGTGATTAAGTGCAGCAGACTTGAACTGATATAATGCAATTGTAGTCTATGTGTAGCAACAGCCATTAAAACTGTTTCAGACTCTTAACAGCTGCAGCCCAAAAAAATTTTTAACCCACTTTTCCAATCAGCCACTAAGCGAGGTTATACAGCATCTTCAGAGAACAGCTCTCTCTCCATGTTCCTAGAGTCCAGGGCTCAGGAAGGAATATTCAGGCAGAAGGGGAGAAAAGGAGTTATGTTTGGAAGGGGAGGGGTCCAGCCCATTTTTTGTTACTGTACTTGTTCAGGAAATATTATATTTCAAGTTGTAAAATAACCTATATGTGATAAATATAGCTAGATGTAACAGCATTCACTAGGTGAACTGTTGAAATTACCAGAAAATATTCCTAGTTTCCATCTCTCTAATACAGTATAAACAACTGTCATTTCCCTATTATGTGTTTTTCTCACTTGAGTGCTTCACAACCCCCCTTAATTATGCTATAAGTGATAGTGTTTCATAGTGTCACCTATTCACCTGAGTACTGTTTCTACTCTCCCTGTTGTTATCTCACACAGCTGTCACTGTCTTCAGACCACCCAGGTTGCTCCACAGCTGACATACATGTATCCTTCACTTAGAAGATCTGGGACTCATTGCTTAATGGGTTGATCAGTTGATAGACAGCTCAGCAAATAATTTCTAAGTACTTCCACAATGCAAAGGGGCAGCTCAACTTTTTGCTCCAAAGACATCAACTGTTGCCCTTCATGGGGTGACTGACAGGTGTTAGTGGAAATACGTCTTCTATCTAATTAAGTTTTCTGCATTTGGAAGAAGGATTGGAGAGCCAGGCATCCGCTTCTGTTGTGCCATTTACTTCTCTTTTGGGGGAGGCACCATTTGTCTGCCTAGTCATACCCTTTTGCAGTGTGGAAGCCAGGAGCTTGGTGACTATCCTGCAAAATCCCCTAGGCTCTTAAACATTTTTGTACCCAGTTTTATCTTCAGCAGATGCACAGCAAAGGGTGATGTTCTTGTTTTATTTCAATAAAGGTCTGAAATAAAAGTACAAAACTGCAATTACTAATGCTATAACTAGTCTGACACAGAATGTTTTCCCTTTTCATCTCATCTGTCAGTGAGAAACACAAGCAGTCCTTACTGGGAAAGGCTGGATGCAGAGGAAATCTGTACTCCTTCAGGTCACTATTCCCAGCTACAAAAATACATGAGCAGTTGCAGTTCACTTTGAAGAGGCATTATAGAGCTAATGGCCTTTCTTTTAGTTTGCTCTCCAAAAATCTTTGACGGTTTATGCTGGAAGGACAGTGGTGACACACTGCAGATCTGTGTGATTCCTCGCTAACACCTTGCACAAACATTTTTTATAGAATCATAGAGTATTCTGAGTTGGAAGTGACACATAAGGATCATCAAGTCCAACTTTTGCCTCCACACAGGACTACCCAAAAATCAGCCCATATATCTGAGAGCATTGTCCAAATGTTTCTTGAATTCCAGTAGACTTGGTGCCATGACCACTTCCCTAGGGAGCCTGTTCCAGTGTCTGACCACCCCCTCAATAAAAATTAAATAAATCATTATATACAAGCTGAACCTCCCCTGTTGAATCTTCACCCCATTCCCTTGGGTCTTATTGCCAGTCACCAGAGACAAGAGTTCAACACCTGTCCCTCCACTCCCCCTAGTCAGGAAGCTGTAGGCTGTGTTGAGGTTGCCCCTCATTCTCCTCTTCTCTAGGCTGAACAAACCAAGCAACCTTATCTGCTCCTCATACATCTAGCCGTCTAGACCCTTCACCATCTTTGTAGCTGTCTTTTGGATGCTCTATAGCAGTTTTATGTCTTTCTTAAATTGTGGCACCCAAAATTGCACACAGTACTCAAGGTGAGGCTGCACCAACACAGGGCGGTGTGGGACAATCACTTCCCTTGACCGACTAGCAATGCCGTGCTTGATGCACCCCAGGATATGGTTGGCCCTCCTGTCTGCCAGGGCATGCTGCTGGCTCATATTTAACTTGCTGTTGATCAGAATCCCCAGATCCCTTTCTGTGGTGCTGCTCTCCAGGGTCTTTTCCCCCAGTCTGTACGTACAGCCAGGGTTCCCCCTTCCCACGTGCAGAACCTGGCTCTTGCTCTTGTTAAACTTCATATGGTTGGTGGTTGTCCAGCCCTGTAATTTGTTTAGGTCTCTCTGCAAGGCCTCTGTACCCTACTACAGAGTTTACAGCCCCTCCCAGTTTGGCATCATCTACAAACTTATTTACTATACCTTTAAGTCCCGCATCTAGTCCTTTTATGAAAATATTAAAGGCCCTAAAATGGAATTCTTTTTTTTCAGAAGCAGGCCATTAGGGTACTGCCAGTACAGTAACATCCCTGTTGTAAAATGGATCCCTGTGTTTCACCTTCTTTGACAGCACTGAATGGGTTTCTGTCAATGACCATCTTTTACCTGATCATTTATAATTTGCTGAAGATGATTGGCAGATGTTGTAAACAATGACAGGACAAGGTTTGTGTGGACATAACATCTTTCTTTACTACCTCTTCTTATGATAGTAGCTGCTTAATAGGGAAGATAGGTAGTGTCTGGAGATCAGATTATTTTCACAAGTATATATTCATTACTGAGTCAAAATCTCATTAAACAAAGCAAAATAAAAGAAAAAAATAATATTGTAGCCATGGGTAGAAGGTCAAAAATGTCTCTGAACCCAGTAAGTGCTGCTGAGAACTTATGGTACATTTCTGTTTTCAGAATACAAGCTGAAGAAATGCATGCTGAGTTATTGACAGACCCAAGGCTTTGCCTTTCTCAGCAGAGTGTAACACAGCTCAGATTCTGTAAGATTTCTTGAGGAAAATAAATAGCTTTCTCCCAGTTTTTCTGTGGGAGATTACAAAAGATACATCTTCCACCACTTCTGTGGAACAATACAATGTATTAAAAACTGGGTGGAGTCCTTTTAGCTTTTTCAAATAAGTTTTGTTAATTACATTACATATTAACATTATATATTGTTTAATTTATAATATATCACAGTATTCTGTATATAGAATGAATATAACCATGTACATACAGATAAACATCCAATCTAGAAATATAATGATATAAATTATAATGATAACTAAATATTAATTATTTTTAAAATAAATAATAATCTGATAATTGCAACTATCTTTGCTGAAAATTTGTTTTTAAGGATTAAGCTATAAGAGCAGTTTCCAAATTGTTGTTCCATACCAAAGAATTGAAGGAAGCAGAGGAATGTGAGGGGTTGGGTAAGGTGAGTGCTTTCATTTTTTTCTAAGGTTCATTTAATTTTCCTCTTAAGCACTACCTATTTAATTTTTTTTTCCTTGTTAAGTGTATAGCTGCCTATTCAAAGCAAGCTCAAGAGGTATGCACTTAAGCTAAGAGAATAAAGGTAATGTGATGATAATTATACATGGACAGCTATGGAAAATGTCTATCTTTGCACATAATTTAGTTCAGTTGTACAAAGTACACCCCTCACAGTTTCTTTAGCTTGTGAATGTGTATGGCCTTCTGTGGAGACTGCTTTTTGTAACTCATTCACTAGTAAATGTAAATCTTTTATTGCTGGATAACCATTCTATATTATTTATCTTACATAATAATAATAATATATATCATTTGTTGAAGGATGTTCTCTCTTTTGTTTATTTCCCCAAGGAGCTGACCCAGTGTACTGGGTTGGGCTGGGATGTTAACTTTCCCTGCAGCAGCCCATACAGTGCTGTGCTCTGCACTCATAGCTAAAACAGCAATGGTATCACACCAGTGTTGTGTCTGCTGCTGAGCAGTGCTGGAACAGTATCAGGACTCTCCCTAACTCCCCTAGGGGTGGGCAAAGATGTGAGAAAAGAAACATCACCAGGGCAGCTGACCTAAACCAACCAAAGGGATATTCTATACCATATGATGTCACACTCAGCAATAAAAGGTGGAAAAAGGAGGAAGAGGGGAGGGGTGGGCTCTCGTTGTGAAAACGTCTGCCCTCCTCCCGAACACCGGCTACGTGCGTTGAGGCCCTGCTTCAAGGACGTGGTCAAGCATCGCTCATTTGTGGGAAGCAGAGAGTAATTTCTTTCCTCTGCACTTCCACATAGCCTTTACTTGTTTTGTTTATTTTTTCCCTTTCCCCCTCCCTTTTCCCCTTTCCTTTTTACCCTTTAGTTAAATTGTTAATTGTTTAGTTAAATTGTTTAGTTAAATTGTTTAATTAATAATAATCTTTCCTTAATAATTATTTTTTTCCCCCTTTAATTAAATCATCCTTATCTCAACCCGTGAGTTGTTCTTTCCTTTACTTCTTCCCCTCCTCATCTAAGGAGGGGGAGGGAGAGAGCGGTTGTGGTGTTCAGCTGCCTAGCACGGTAAAACCACCACACCCAGAAATCTTCTGCAACTGTATTAGCCCCATGTGGGATTAGATTCAGTTTTAAGAGACAGTCAACACCAATTTCTCTGAACTGCAGTAGCAGCTGCACTGCTATTGAAGTTAAAATCCAAATGATTTTACTTTTATATATGTGTGTTGGCAAGTTTGTTGGTCAGGTAAGCATATATCTCTAGTGACTATACTTCCAGCTATTAGGTATCCTGTATATTCTTTTAGAGGTCTCTTGTCCTTTCTTCAGTCTTTGGATATGTAGCCACTCATATTTGGCTGCATCCTTTGAAGTGCCATTCTAGTTCCATTCTTCTTTCTTTCCTAGTCTTCCAGTTTCTAAACACCACTGCTCATAAGCTGTGGATTTCATTTAGCTGCTTCTTTCATAGTTGTAACAGTGTTATTTGATGAAAATTCTGTACTTCCAGTGCTTATATCACACAACTATTCCTCTAAAAATACTTGAGTACTTTCTAGCATGAGATTTGTGTATTCTAGTGTAAGAAATCAGTTACACTGATGCTACCGTTGTTACTCATTCTTATTTTAACATCTGGTGGTTACTAATTTTAATTTTAATTTTAATGTTAATTTTAATTTTTATCTATTTCTATTTCTATTTATTTCTATTATTTCTATTTCTATTATTTCTATTTCTATTTCTTTATTTCTTTATTTATTATTTATTTATTTTTACTTGTCTTTGGCATCGTATATAAGGTTTTATTCAATAATATCAAGATTATTTTTCATTATGTTGCTGTCCTCTTCTTTGCAGAAAGCTGAGACCATAATATGTATTACCAGCAAATACTGACATCCATACCTGGTGGTGGTGTGCTTTTGTAATAAGAAATCATCCTAACTTTGTACCCATGTTTAAGTGGAACATAACTCATGAACAACTTCTTCATTTGCTGAAATCATTTCTCTGAGACAGCACTTCATACAAAACTTCCACTATGACATGAAGGGGGAATTAAATAACTTTTTACAGCTTTTAGGGATTTCTTCTCTGGAAGAATTTCTTCTTTAGTTTTTTGGTCCCTTTTATTAAAAGAAATTCAGTATCTTGTGAAATATGAACAGAAGAACATGATATGTTTTAGCTGTTGAAACAGGCCTTCTCTATTTGTACATTTATGAACAACTCAGACCTTGTTATGTGAAGTATATAAATAAGTGAAGGTTATGAAAATCCAATTTCTTCAGCTCTTTTTTCCAACACACTTTAAAAAGTCGATGTGTATATTTTATTGAAATATTTTTTCCTATTTTCTATTTTTACAATGGCTTTGCAGACAGATAAGACAGATATGTAGCTCAATTTAAGACTTAATGAAGTCCAAACACCCACATATATACTGTAGTGTCTTACAGCTACTTCACGTATAAGCATAAAAGAAAATAAGTAAAAAATGTCATTTTATGTAATTATCCTAAACTACTCACTACTTCACACACAATAGCATAAAAAATTTGTTAACAGTCATTTAAAATATATGTTTCAAAAGAAGAGGAAAAAAAAATTAGACGTCTCTCTAGAATAACTCACCAAAGCTCTCTCTGCTGACTTTCCACAGATTTGCAGCAACCATCTCATGTTGAATATCAGCAAGAAAGAGAGGCCTATCTTTTTCTGGCTCAGTAAATCTTATGATAACTCCTCTTTGGAACATAATATGTGCCAAGCAAGGAATCAAATGCAAAAGCCTGCAAACATAGACTTATACAATTTATTTGAAATATTATTTGAATTATTGATATGTGTGTTAGATGTGTAAATCAGGGGATTAAGAAATACATCCAAAATATTTACAGATCTTAACCTGATTACACTCATTTCAGAGAGGGCAGACTACACTGAATTGTTATACTGGACTAAAAAAATAAAATTAAAAAAAATGAAATGTTCATCTTGGACAACTTGTATCCTACTAGATAGGAACTGGAGTTTGATACAACCAGTTTTAAAAACAATAAAAGCTGGAGCTTTTTATCACTAGAATTTTGACAAGATTTTATTTCAGGAAACTGGTCTCTTCTCCTTGGCCCCCCACTAGTTTTAATATTTTTGTCCCTCTGTGCTACTGCATTGTCTCAAGGGCATAATTTAAGGGCAGTTGAATTAATTATATTACAAAACTTAATGACTCTACTAATCTGTCAGGTGGTTCTGATGCTTTCCTTTCTTAATTGATAACTATTTGTATCCTAGGAGAGACTGTCCTGCTCATTGATAACTATATACCTAATCTTACACATATATCTAGAAATACAATTCTTGCCTTACTTCTGAAATTTTGCAATAGATTATGAAGTTTATCTGGTAAATGCAATCAGATTCCAGTTATTACTTCTCAGCCCTAACACAGATATTGAATATATTCTCTTAGTACACATATTTGATCAACATTGTATAAAGTTACAATATAAGACAGACAATCTAAACAAAAAAGGTTCTCTCTTTCATAAGTTGTTATGTACATCTGAGACAGGAAATGGGAATGAGGAACATGACATAAATTTAAAGATAAATTTTTCGTATTGGTCAAGCCTTTAAAAACAAATGACTAACATGACAACATTGCCTATTTTTTGCATTTTTCATTTTGCATTTTTTTTTCCTCCACTTTGTTTCTCTTCAAAGATAATTAGGGAAGATAAATGTATATAAACAGGAAATTTCTCTCGGAATTTTTTCTTTACACCTGAGCTAGTTATAATAGAAAACATAATTCTCTGTTTATGATATAACATCTGTGATTGAAAAAAAATATCTTTTAGAAACATTGTATATTAACAAAGAGAGGGAAAACATCAATCACAGGTGCAAAAGAGCAACCCCTGATACACATTCTGAGTGTATACATATACCCATTAAACTCCTTTTGTTTATAAATAAACTTGAATTATACACCTAATAAATCTATTGAAAGGTAAGAATGCATGATTTCAATGAGCAAACATTAGTAAATGAAACATCAGTGTCCTATGTGACATATTAATATTATGCATGGCCTTAAAAGTCTCCTGTTTGTTTCATTCTTGCTATAACATGAAGATTAAGAATGAGTATAGTTTCAGATGTTAGTAAAGTAGTTAGCATTTACTAACATAATTTTGTTGACAAGGAAAGTTGTAGCTTTGATATGCTTTGTCTGTTTGAAGCAAGCTAAGAAGTTAATAGTTCTATCTGTGATGTGTTACTATTTTGTAATTTGGATTTTAACATAACCCACTGAAATAATTTTGAGTAAAATAGTATCCTCCATCCATTCTACCCATTCTACTATCCCATTAGCATTGTCATCTCCTTTCAGCTCCAATGTAGACACAATGATTGGTTTTGGATTTAAAATTTAACGCTCTGTGTTAACTGTTCTGAAGTGGTGCCTAATTTAACCCTGTCGTTAAATGAGCCTTTTTGTGATTTTGAATAAAAAAGGTTTATTGTTGTTTGTATTCTGTTAAAATGTCTTATTTCAATGTGTTTCACTGAATTGCATCACAGGTTTTCCATTTAATAAAACTGTCGTACACACAGCTGGGATAAGTGGGCACAGGTTTACAAAAATCACTCAGATTGATTCACATCAGATGAAATGTTCAGATGAGGCTTTATACATTTTCTTTAATCTGCCTAGCTTTTGGAGAATGAGATAAAAAAGGAATCGATGTAAGATCATTGCTAGGTAAAGGGGCTGTATGTGTTTATTGAATAATACCACTCTAAAATTGCCAGGCACCCTCATATAGTAAAATAATCACCCCCGTCTTTTTATTCTTTCCAGTAGGGGTCGGAACCAAAACTTTATTTCCCAGAAATTGCCAAGAAGTTTTTGATGATTAGTTTCATATCAGTTTCAGGAGTGAAGTTGGAGAAAATTGATTCAGTCTGTGTAGAGAACGTTCCTAACCATTTAAAACTATGGCAGATCATGCAGTGCTGTAGTTCAGTAAAATCTCTTGGGTGTAAACCACCAGCCATTGGAAATGGATGTGCCACTGTCGTTCCTTGGTAGTTCTTAAGAACATATCCCAGTGACTGGTTATAATGGTGAATTGAAAAAAACATTTTTAATTAAAAAAAAGAAAAATGAAAAAAGAAACTTTCATCTCCTTTTTATCTCTTTTGCCCAAATAAGAAAAAAATGAGAAATTAAAAATGAAATAGAAATAAAGAATTAATGGGAAAGAAAGATAAGCTCCTTTAAGTTCTATTAAGTAGTTAATTATGTTTCCATTTGTAAATTATTTTTTGCTGATTGCAACTCCCACATTTTAAATCTCTTGGAAACTTAAAATAAGATACAGTAGGATGCTTTTTATCATGAGACTCATGGGAATATCACACCATGCAAGAGAAGAGAAATGAAGATTGGGAACAAAGGCAGCTGCTCAGGTGAAGCTAAAGCACTTGGTCAACAGAACATGTATTGCTGGTGGTTTTTGGTCAGACCAGAAAAAACTACTTGCCTGTCAGGTTCCAGAGTGTACAGAGGGTGCTTATCAAGCCTTATCAAAAATCTTCTGAACAATGACAACAAAACTTTCTAAAAAATAATAAAAACAACAACAACCAAAGCAAAACAAAAACAAATAAACCTCCTGGAACACAATGCCTATATTTGACCACATGCATGGGCAGTTTTGAACATGTTGACGATTCCTTAAATTAAAATATTGATGAAAAGTCTTTAAATGGTGACATTTATTTTTAATAAATTATTTCCTACAAGCTACATACTGAATAGGTACAATCCTTTGCTTTTGCTTTTCCTCCTGTAATATAACTTTTTGGCTTCTTTTGCAGAAAGATTTATATCATTGTTTAACTTTTAAGTTCTAGTGAGTAGTTTCAACCACTTCCACGAGAACATGCGCTATGTGTAAAGTTAAAAAGGCAGTCAGACTAAGTTGGATTCTGAATTTGAATTGCATAAGTTGAATACACTCCTATAAAATAGTGAAGTTGTTTATAAAGAGGCAAACCAAGAAAGCTAAAAATAAAAAGAAGCATTTAACAAATGTGATCTATTTTGTCATATTTTCCATGTCCCTCCCAGTTATTTTTAAAACATTTTGTTCTATTATTAGAATTTTCAAAGTCTTTACTGAAGAATCTTGATCATAGGAACATGTCATTGTTGTTTTGTAAAAGCTCATAGTGATATAATGTCTTAGGAAAAGAAAGAAACAATTCTTAGTAAAAAGATATTCATAGAACCAAAGCAAAGCTCCATGCTGGTGTCATTGGGTGTAAATCCTCAGAGAACAATGGCGTAGTTACTACTTGCACCAGTGCTCAGTGTAGTCTTCTGAGCTTTCCTTGTAATAAGGTACAGTATTTTGGGCACCATTCACCCTGATCTTCATTTAAATGAGAATCTCTCAAGTGTGTGAAATGTATATGTGTATTTTATGTGGGTGACTGAATTTATGTTTTTTGTTGATTACCACATTTTTCACTTCATTCTTCAGACAGCCAGTGCTGCCTAAGTATCATCCTACCAAAGCCAAACTGTGACCTAATTTGAGTTTATACCATCAAGATTTTTTTTTTTATAGATGAAGATTTACCAGATTTAACTAGAGGTGGGTAAATAATTCTCAAAGAATGATTTATCTTAAATTTAGACTCTCTTTTCTCACATGATATCCATGGGGAGATCATTTTCCGTAGTATTTTTAACTTGTCACAAGCAGACAGTCACAAGCACAGTTTTTTTTACTGTCACAAGCAGAGTTCACAGTGATTCCTTCAGATGTGAAAGTAGTTCTTGTGGTTGGTCAGATAAATTATGTGGGAATGTCTTTTCCCTGAAGAGAACAAATTACCCCTGTGGTTTTGAAATGTCTACAGTTCAAATGTTTGCCACATAAATATACCAGACCTGTCATGGCCTCTTGTTGCCCATATGAAAGTTGCATGTTTAGCCCCCACCTTCTCATCCTCACTGCTGACATTGCAGGTGGTGTGGAAACCTGGAGCTGGGATAGAGCCTTGTGCTTGATTGGCACTGTGACCCCCATCTCACAAATGCATGTCACCCCCACCACACGTTTGGCTGACAGAGGGACCTACTGCCTTCTCTGGTGAGGTGACACAGTACATGGGGATCTGCACCCTGTTGAAGTAGGAAGATGTTATGTTAATGAAGGGAGTACAACAGCTTGTGTGTATAAATGAAAAAAAATTCCTAAAAACAAATCAACTGATATTTGCAGGACATATTTAGCTATATTTGCCAAACAGATTGATATTTTAGGTACTCCTACAGCCTTTGATTCTTATATGAAAGATCTACCAGGCAGGATCCAAACCATCTGAAACTGAAATGAACAGCTAACCTCAAGTTTTTAAACATGAATTCAGGAGAGTGAGTGAACAATCCTAACCACCCCCCCCCCCTTTTTTTTTTAACACTAGAATGTATTTTTATGTAGTTACTTTGTAAGTACTTAAATCAGATAATGTTATTTCCCCTCAAATAGTCTGTGGGATTGAGAACTTTCATTATCGTTATCAGGAGATTTATGGCATTCACCCGAGGGAAATGAAGCACTAGTATGATTCATCTTTGCTGAGCTAGATTTTTTATGTTTATTCTTACACAAATTTTCATTCTTACACAAATTAGCATCATGTGTATTTCTCTGTTCTTTCTACTCCATGTATCCATCCTCATTCTTCCTCTTCCCATTCATTATGTTCATTTCCTCTTCTCTCAGGCTCCTCTTCCCTTCTCCTCTCACACATGTATTGCTCTATTTGCCATCACCAGTAAGGAGGGAAAGAGGTGTCTACTTGCATCCCTTATTTACTAAGAGGAACAGTCATTAATCCTAAATTTATTTTGTTTCATTTTTTTTTTCCATTTATTTAATAATAGATGTAGTTGTTAGGTACCCATCATTTTAATACAAGATTGTCCACTGTGACAGCAATTCTAAATCGGTAATTTTTCATAAATTAAAATTCCTTGCAGCAAGTATAACTTCGTTGCAGCAAATTATAATCCACAGACTTCCATAACAAAGTGCTAATTGTAACTTGGATTTAAATATTATTTTCTGTATGCAAATTGGCCTGTGGGGAGTTATTATTTAGTATAACATTGTTAACAACACTAACATTAGTTTGTAATTTGTTTGAAGTGGAATACCATTATTACTAATACATTACATGTGCCTTAGAGAAACAACATTGCTTTCCCATGCAAGATAAAAATCTTTTATCAGTCAAATTTGTTTAATGTTGCTTTTGTGCTCCATGGGAAAACAAAAGGTGACCTGGGTCATAAAAAATGCATTGTGTTTTTGGTTATTTGAACAGAAGGAAAGTCAAAAGAACATGACGTAATCTTTCAGACACTGTGAGCAATGCACAGGGCCTGATCTTGCAAATGTCTGTACAAATGAGATATTGTTTGCAGGTAAGTCACAATGACAAAGTGGGATTATTCTTTTTTTCTTCCACAAATGAAACTCTAACTTTCTCTTCCTTCAAAATCCAAACTAAACAAAAATATTTATTAGTGTTTATTCAAAATTTGTTAAGTGTATCAGTGGTTTCCTTGCTGCATGTTTTATTTCCTGCTTCATTTGTCCAGTAGTTAGCACTCTGCTCTGACCTAAAGCAAATGTAAAGTTCTGGACACCGAAGCTCATATTTAATTGAGTTTCGGTAATATTTTCAGTCCTTAAGCATATTTTGATGTAATTATTTATTTTATGTAATTATTATTTTATGTGTAAATGCCATACATTTGGCCCTCAAGGACAAAACAGTACCTTTCTATGTGTGCAGGAAGAGAGCAGCAAAAGAAGTGTGTTTCCCACTCTGTTTCTTAAAGGGAGTCCTACAATCCAGAGTCCAATGAGGGCTCCATGTCAGCTTGGCCTGGAGCACCCTCCTAGCAGAATCAAGACCCTTAAAGCACTGCTTTGTGAAAAGGGTGTCCACACAAGCAGAACCCTCTCCCTGACTGCCAAACCTACAGATGCTGAATAATACTAATTCTCTACATGTAAAAGTTTACATAAATTCGTAAGGAGTAGCTGCATCCTGTTTATGCATGACAGAATTCTGACAAATATCAGTATCTCTCTATAGTAGAGGTCACCGCTTTAGAAGACTGAATTTATAGGCATCAGTTAATACTATCCATGCCTGTCATGGAAGACCCTGGAACCCTTTCAGCCAAAGACAGGAGACATGGGAGTTCAGAAGGGTAATTGATTTAAAAAATAAATCAGGAAATTCACACCAGGGTTAGGAATAAAAAACTCCTACATTTCAGAGAATAGGAGTTCCATTAATTTTACAGAAAATTACAAGCACACTCATAACTTTTCAGCAGCTGTTGATTAATTGTTGGAGAGAAATAATGGGAGCCTGGGAGAATTTTGTTGATAGGAAGTTCATTTAGGTCAGCAAATTTATTTGGAATACAGCTGTCCCTGGTAACCCCCTGCAAAACTACAAGAACAGATCTATCCAATGAACTCACTCCTTTTGTGCTAAACCACTCAAATAGCTTCTCTCCCACTTTAGAAATGTAAGTGGATGGCTTATACATGTGCTTAATGCTTGAGGTTTCTTTTTGAAGTAACTTCATCCAATATTTACAGAGCAAAAAATGCAGGTGAGACTTAGGAATGTAGACGAAAATAATAGACATATCATTTCCTGTCTATGACAGCCATAATAAAAACATTTAGATGACTATGGTTGTGAAAGAAAGATTTTCAAGATTATTTTTACTAATGTGTAATACCTGACATTCATACTGTGGTAAAATCCAAATTTTTAGTTAATGGGAGCTTTTCAGAATACTTGGAACAGGCTGGATTGGGTGTCTCTCCCTGCAGCTGCCTCTAACAGATATTGCTGCTGTGAAAGGCAGGGCTCACACTGAGATATAGATTCAGTGGGAATGGGAAGTCAGGAATTGCATATTTCTCTCATGTTTTCCAGCACTTGACTGCTCCTGAATCATCCCAAGCATCTTGGATAGACAGGAGGGGAACTTTTCAGACAGGTATCATCATATTTTCCCCTGTCACATTTCTGGATTCACCACAAAACACTAATACAGGCATTCCCTGTGATGTGACAGCACATATTAGTGCACCCAGTGCATGTTGATCAGAAGGATATGTACATTCATAAGCATCCCTTTAAAATCAAACTGAAGCTATTCTGTCATCATGCGACATATGCACATTGGTCAAAGTGAAAGGCACAATGTCATCTCAAATCATATCAGCCTGACACCTATACATGTATACATATATATATGTTGACATGTGAGAGGGAATGCTTAAAATTAGCCATAGTTTCCTTACCATAAACAGTCATTACACTATGGGGTATTTCAAAGTTCAACCTTAGGTGTTTTTTTTTTTTTCTTCATTTCTATATTTCAGTCAGTGCTCTGTCAGCTGGACACTGGTGTGTGTGGAAAGACAGCAGAATGACAGGTTAGAATAGGGAAGGATCTTCATTTTTACCTAGCATGTGCATGTTCTCTGAAGCATTAGGAGCTTATTGGCCCATTTCACTGTTTCATAGCAACGCCAAATGGGCTCAGACTTGAGGACTGCTCACATACACAGTTTAATGGCTACAAGTTGAAGTAGTAGGCTTTCAGTTCTGGATTTTTTTTCCTTCTTCCATTGTTCTTGGTGCAGACTTGTAAAAATAGATGTCTAGCCCCTCAGGGTCTACCAAGTGACCCACCCCTAAGCTATAACTACAAAATATGCTGAACCTTTCTTAAATGGTAAAACTGCAAGAAAAAAAACAGTGATATATGAGAGCTGTATCTCAGGAGACAAGAACTGATACAATAACAATAGGATGAAGACTAAGACTACAAAGAAAAGTGTTGTAGGTTAGAACCAGGGAGGGCAGAAGAAAACAGTGTAAAGAGTTTATAGAAGTGAAAAACTAAAGAATAACAAAAAGAAGAAACTGTTATGATGTAAATTGGCAGGAACTCTTCATAGATAGCTTTCCAACAAAACACTTTGTAAATCAGTAGATAAAATACCAATAATTATCTACATGTTTCATGTACAATCTTGAGTCAGAACTCTTCATCACTGTTAGAGCCAACAGATCTTCATCACTGTTGATCAGAGCTATCATCTTTAAATCTATGTTGGTATGTAGAAATAGACACAGCTCACTGGGACATAATTTTTCTCCCATTGACAGGAGTTCTTGACAGGTTCTTATTCTTTTCAATAAGCTCTGAACATAGTTAGGATAATGAAAACCATGATAAAATATATACATGACTGAAGAAAGTTGTTGACAAAAACTGTGCTTAATTTTTCAAGATGATGGATGAAATGTTTGCAAGATATAACTAATTTATAATATATCAAAATTTTGTCCTTCATATTTGACTTGAATACCTAGCTATACAGAGTAAGAGTAGAAATCTCCCAAGCTTAATAATCAAGAGAACATTTTTTTTGACTTTTTATCACTTATAGTTTATAGTAAAAGTGTATGATTTATCTCTTATTTAAAACTTTTTTTTTTTTTTTTTTAAATCTGCTGACTTGGGCAGGCAACTTAATAGTAGATAAGTTCCCTCCTACCTCCATTATTTGGACTGCAGATCTCCCTTTTGACTTTTCAGACAAAATCCTGAATTCTAGAGATTGATGGGTCTTTGCTAAAGTGCTGGTAAAGCATTCTCTTGCACACTAGCTCAATCTGTCTCCTGCAGAACACAACATAATAGGGTGAAAATTGCCTCTTACCTGTTGACCAGCTGAAAATTGCATCCTTAGCTGCTTTCTCATGGAAGCTTCAGCAGCTTCCTGTTCTTTAACAGCTAATTGAAATTCTTAGAGGAAATAAACCCCTCTTGAGTAGTCTGCAGAATGCCTAATAAGGTATTATACACCATCCCCTTTCAGCATTCAATCATCAGCTCTACTTCTGTGTCATACAGCAATCAGTTTAGAAAATGAAGTTGTAGGATACAGTGAGTATGCTGAGGGAGCCTGAGTAATTTAGGAGAGATTGCTCAGTTTGCTCTATTGAGTTGTTTATGCTGTACTGGATCTTTAGTGAGTAAGCTTCTGCTAAAGAAAAGGCATATAATCATCATTCATCTGTTAAAAATTGGGGGAAGTCTCTCTTCAAATAATTTACGAGAAAATTATCTGGTTTATAGTTTTAGTGAAAAATGTTTTTTTAATTTTTTTTTTCCCAGCAGCCAAAGGGCAGAATAGGACGTAGTTGGCCCTGAAAAGTTTTTTTTTTTTTTTTTTTTTTTGTGAATTCATTGTTCAAAATATCCAGACTGCCCTTTGCTTCCAACTATGGATTTCCAGAGTGAGGAAAGGACTTCCTGAACTGCAAGATACCAGTGCTTTGTGTTCAGGGAGATCTTTTATACTAATGCATTTCAACAATAACTATGACCATTTTACACTTTCTGAAAATGCAAGGTGTCAAAAACAGAGGGGTCAAGGAAGGTCAGGATATGTGAAAATTATGTGTTCAACGGTAAAATACAGAAACTTCATTTCAACCGTCTTCTACTTACAGCTTCCAGTTATTGCTCATGTGCTTTGAGCTCTGACCTGAATAATGAGCTGCGTAATAGCTGTTGTGAGGATGTATACCTCTCCCATCAATTCTTTTGGTAGCCTATATGTATGGTTGGTATGACCAAGATTTTATAATAGAAGATGTTTTCAGAAGTAGTGTAAAAACTCTACATTGTTGTGGCACTAGTATTTAAGTTACAGAGGGCAAACTAGGAGTTGGTGGTGCTCCAGACTGGCCAATCATATTTCAGCAATACTCCATTACACCCTTTTTCTTCAACAGCACAATATGGACACAGTGGGAGAGGGAGGCAGAACAAAGGAAAGATGCAAGGCTATAGGTTTAGTCACACATTTGTGTATTGTTGTCCATTTTTACGTAAGGACGTGAACATTTATGACTTGGCAGCTAGAACCAAATTAACTCTCCAATCCACAAGATATTGTGGAATTAATAGTTGCATCTGAATCTATCTTTATACGATCCTGCTACATTCAAAGAGAAGGAGGGAATATATGCAATTGTAAAGTCTTGTGAGACCTATGCATATCAATAATAGTTTTTGCAAAGTTTTTGAATCTATCCTCCTCCGGTTCTCATCATCGTTCATTCCTCATCTTCTGTATAAGCCGTGATCTAGCGACAAGATTGAAAATAAAGATCTTTATTAACACATAAAAAAAGAGCTGTTCCATGATGACTGTCTTTGAACAACAGTGTTATCTCATTGTGTAAGCTATACTTTTCCCCTCACTGTTAGAGCCTGAGATTCCATATCCTATAAAGCACATTGCACACTTGAGTGGCCACAAAATACTGAGTCCACCTTCATCAAGAGCTCCTTAGGTTCCTTCCTCTTCATCCTCCTGCTGTGCTGCTTGGTTACTATGAAATATATACAACTTCCCTGGGTGGTCAGAAAAGGGCTATAGTACAATCCCCATGATGGATCATAGAATCATAGAATGGTTAGGGTTGGAAGGACATTAAAGACCATCTAGTTCCATCCCCTCTGCCATGGGTAGGGACACCTTCCACTAGACCAGGTTGCTCAAAACCCCATCCAACCTGGCCATGAACAATTCCTTGCATGGGGCATCCACAATCTTTAAGACCTCATTGCAGCCATGAATAATGTGGAGTAATACCATTGTGAGGCATGTAAACATTCACATTTTGTCAATGGATCAACATCTCTGAATCTGACTGATAATTGCTTTATATTAGATCTTTGTTGTTAAATTATTTTTGACATAATGTATTGAACATTCAGGAAAAGCAAGACATCAAAATAGTGATGTTTGACATAGGAAATGATTTGCTAAGGTAACTGCTGGTAATAATCTGTGTGTATGTGCATGCATGCATGTGCATGCATGTGTGTGTGTGGGTGTATACATTAGGAGAACATGTACTTTGTGGTGGTGAGACTCCACAATGTATGTTCTTCCATAAAACCAATGTATGCCCTTCCTGGTATATTTCCAGTTTCTTAGTAATCCTGCTCCAAGTACTGAGCAGGACTGATTTATTGTCACTTTCTTTTGAGCTGCTGGCACTGCTCTGGTGACTAACTTTGAGACTGACTCAAGAGTGATGAACACAGTCCCTCTTTCCTACTATACAGTTGAAAGAATTACCTCTCAGGAACTCCAGTTTAAGCCTGTAGGTACAGTGTGATCAGACAGGGATTTCTCTCTTTTTTCTTTATTTTCCTCAAAAAAATGCAGCTTTGGCTCTTGTAGGAAGTAGTATCCCTGCTCCTGCTTAACAATTCTTCTCTAGTCAACACATTTTGATCTTTGTGTGTGTGTTTGCAGAAAAACAACAACAACAACAACAACAAAAAACAACACACAAATTCTTTTCTTAAAATACGATGTTAATCCATCAAGTAAATAAGTCAGTTTGTAAGAAGGTTCTTGATACTTTTGTTGTTATGTGGCATACTAGGCCAAATCAGATACAAATGCCTAAGAGAAAGTGCAGTCTCCTTTTGCATCATGAGAAGTTGAGGAAAAGTTTGTTGTTGGTACTCTTCATGATTTGTAAAATGTGTATTGTTTCCTTAAGGAAATGTAGGAGACATAAAGGAGATTTTTCTGTGTACTGACAATTTCTATCACCATACTCCAACATCCATGTTAACAACTCAGATATTCACTGTTCCCTAGGTGTCATGCGTTCCCCACCACAAAGAGTGAAGATGACATGAGATAGTTGCAGTCTTGGCATCAGTTAAATGGTGACCATAATGCATATGTACATCTAGAAGTACTCTGAAAATGGTGATTAACTAAGTCTTCTAAATAGGTCACATCCAAACTAATTTCTAGGAAAGAAAAGAAAACACTTTCCCATGAACAAAATGTTATTATTTTGTCAAATCAAAACTTTCCTCAAGTAATTTCAGCTATACAAATGTTCAGAAGTCTGTTACCCATATTTTTAATAAGAATATTTACAATTTTTTTTCAAATTTTTTAAATTCCGTTATAGCAAAGTAAGACTTTTTTTTTTTTTTAATTATTATTATATATTTTTTTTGAGTAGAAAAACCACGGGAGACATAAACACTTGCAGATGGAGATATTAAGTTTCTTAGCATTCAATAATGCAGAAATTGTCCATTGTACTGTAATGATAATAATCTTCCATGTCCAGCAAATCTCACTACTTTTTGTTGTTGTCGTTGTCATTGTTGGTTTGTTTTTTAACTGTCTGTTTATACTATACTCAACGTTGTCTTTTTCTGATCTATTTAGGAGTGTGCAGGAGAAGTCCTTTAAACCTGGTTTTCTAGAAATCCATGCATTATGCACAAAAAAACAAGGTCTTTGAGGTTTTCAATATTTATTTATTTATTTATGCATTTAAGGAGGGTTTGTTTACCCTTTATATAATTCAGCTTATGTGAGGGAGGCAAAAGGCAACCATCAGTTTCCTTGTCCCTCCTTTTTTAGGATGCAGCTGCTGATTCACCATTACAGGAGGCTGATACAGATTCTTGTGCTAACGCTTGTTATCACTAGCCTTGCTTTGAGCTTGGTTTCAACAGAAGGTCAGTCAGTGCAGAGGGTCAGAGCAAGTCACTCAAGGGAAGAACTGTCAGCAGCTTGAAATAAAGCTGTAGAAGGCTCCCACCATGCCAACCAAAGGGGGGAAGAAATTTTATTTGATACTCCTTGTATTCATCTAATAGGTACTTTTTGATGTAAGAATATCAAAAATGTATCTCTAAATTAGTGTCATCCACATTCAGAGGAGAGTGAGTCCACAAATTGCTGTACTATCTTCCTTTCATAGGTTTATATCTACCTCATTACCTCCCTTTTCCCCTTCTAATTAAAACATGTGAGGCATTTAAAAACAGTCTATTTATAATATGACAAAGTTGCTTTCAAAGTAATTTTCTTTTATTTAGTGTTTGATCTCTGATTTCATGCGCTTTTCCTCCATCTGGCAGTTGTCACTAAGGCAGATGGCCACCAGCTGGGAGGGCAATGTAAGTATCTCCCTCTAGATCTGCTGCCAGAGCTGCTCAGTAACTGCAATGTGAAGGAAAACTGTGTCAGTCTGTTACCCATGCAATGAGCTCACTTACCAACTTGTCACCACTTCAGGGCCTGACGACGAAATTCCACTCTTAAGCTGGAAGCCAAGAGAGAGCTTTATTTATTGGGGGCTTGGAGGGGGAGGGATATTTTTCTTTAATTTTGTATTTTCTTCCCTTCTGCTTCTCCTGTGTCTAGCCCCTCTCAAGGCCTACAACTAAGGACCACATCTGCTGCTACTGGTTTTGTAAATAAACACTTGGGCAGATTTCCTATGTCTTCATACTTAGCTCTAGCCCATGACCTGCCTATAAATAGGACTGAATAAAAATAAACCTACATTTTCATTGTCCTCAGCAAATTTAATGAGACCTGAGTGAGTTTGCTGTCTTGGTAAGCTCTGTCTACTCCTTTTATTATCACACTAATTCAGAAGTAAATTGTAGATATATTACTTATAATGTTTAATGGAAAAAAAAAAAAAAGGAAGAGAGAGAGAGAGAGAAATTACCAGGATAGATGGTTGATCTGAGAAAACAGAAGGGGATGAAAATAAAGGAAGTAAAAATTTCACAGGTCAAGCATTATCCTTAATTTTACCTTTGAATTCACTACAGAAAAATTGTAAGTGATCTGAAATTCTGATTTTTTCTAATAGCAGCATTACTAACAATATAGGGAATGGGAACTCATCTGAACATCTAAACTGGCAGAGTTAAATGAAGAAAGGCTACTTAAATATGCAGTAGCAACTGCAGGTTTCAGAGAAGCTTGAGGAACTTAGAGCCAGGAATTTTCTGTGCTTATATAGATGCTAAGAATAAGCATAGTTGCTTAAATATACAGCTGGTTAAAGTTCTTTCCCGCCACTCCCTCTTTTTTTACTTCCTTTTCTTTAACAAAATTTGATGAGTTATTAACAATTTCTTCCACCTTGAAAACATATATATATTATATGTAAAAGAAAAGCTGGAGGTGGTTGAAAGGAAACATTTTCTTTTCTAGCACATTTTTATTTTAAAATATAATTTACCTTGATTTGACTGCAAAAGTAAGCTCAGACAAGAATATAATTTTATTGTAATTTCATTTAGAAAGCACTGATAGAAAAATACAAACTTTTTAAAAGATATATTTAAAAATAAAATTCAAACATTAATTAAAATCAAATGCTTTTTCCAGGAAATATTTTCATTGTTGAAAATCAGGAATTTCAAATAATTAGTTTCAGTTAGAAGTTTTGCTAGTATAATGCAGTCTGCCATATGAGTAAATGTTGTTCAGAGAACTGGTATAAACTAAAGTCAAAATAAACTCTTTTGCCTGCATAAAAATGGATAAGTCTTTACAGAACTATGAACGCATTTTTTTTTCTCCTCACCCCATGTAATCAAGACCTAACACTGATAGTCAGAGACCTAGGTATCAAATTTACTCGAGCACTTATCAAAAATACCCTAGATTTTCAAATCTTTTGCAATGTCTGTAAAATTTTTCCTCAGCTTATCTTTACAATAAAATAAGTAAATATAATTATAAGTTACATACCACTCATTAGCCATTAGAATAAAAATGATTTGGTTAAGTACCTTAAGATATAAAGGAATGCTTAAGGTTTCAGGTAACGTTGCATAAGTTATTTATTCAAATGTATTTGAATCTGTGAACTATTAAATACACAGTTTATAGCATTTTCCATTTTTCAGTAGTGTATATGTTTTATTCTGTGTTTACTTTGGCTCACATTAAAGCAAAAAACTCCATAGACACTTCTGACCTTTCTCTATGATCACATCTATGCAAAACAGTGTTTTTTCCTTGTATGGGTATCCTTCCAATGTTAAAGGTTGTTATAACTTTAAACAAAGATGTGTTTTCAATTCTTTATTTTCAGCAGACTATGGAACAACTACCTGCATCAGTTATGCCTATACACTTACTATTGAAGTTGAAAAAAAAAAAAAGTGTGTGGGTCAAAGCAGGTTGCTCAGCTGAATTGCATAGTAGAAGAGTGAAGATTATAAATATTTAATCAATAAGTAATTAACGTTTTCAGGTTAAATTATTCTCTAGCAAGAGCACATTAACTTAAAAATAGGTCAGAAGAACTGCTCTTAATTTGTTGCTCACTTTTGTAGTACATCAAATAAATTTAAATATTTCTCATTATATCTCATATTTTCAGCATTCCACTGACCTTTTCTGGATCTTAGCTGCCCCCCTCCCTTCCCCCCCCCCTCCATCCCCCTCTCCCCCCCTTTTTTTTTCCTGTTAGATTTCATCTTAATTGTTGTGAAGAAGACATTTTTAGACAGTAACTTTGTTTATATCTCATAACATCATTATTTTTTGGATCAGCACTGTTAGAATTAAACTTTCAGCAAGTGTATTTGGCCGGCTGCCTTTCCCCTTCATATGTAAAAACAAAGCTGTGACTGAGAGATACCATTTCTTATGGTTTTTGCTTTTCAGTACAAAGCTCAATAGCTCTTAAATTAAGAAACCTATGACTTTGCATTGTTAAATTACACTATTGATTAGAAGAGCCAGGATAACTTTGCAGTGGAGGAAGTAGCAATGTAATTTACAGAAGGAAGTGGATTAGTTCCAGCTACACACTGTAACTCAGAATGTTTGAAGATGGTTAGAGCATCAAAAGACACCGGCATAATGACATTTTACCTGTCAGCCAAAAGCTGGTTATGCTGAGGTTTTACCGCAAGTTGCCAAAATAAATATCAGGCTGTGTAGTTTGTGGGGTTTGGTATTCCTAGAACAAAGAGATCCCAAACTTTATGGATAAGTTATGTTACAAACGATAGAAACAGATGGTTGTTTTAATGACTAATTTGTGCGTGTTTGTAAAGTATGACTTTTTTTTTTTTTAATTAATAAAAAGATTTCTGTAAACACTTAGAAATGTCTGTTGATGAAGAATAATAGCAGGATTTCCAAGTCTCTCAAGCTGATAGTCCTTTGCCTACCTTTGGTCTGACTATCAAAATACAGGTTCTGAACATACAAAAAGCGTCCCAAGTATATGCAAATGTAAATACATCGTGGGAAAAGCAAAAAACAGACTAGAATTATTCTTCCAGTTTTCAAATTCATGTTTTAAACTACAGGAGGATGACAGCAGGAGGGTTGGCCAGGAACAATATAACAATGATAGCAGCAGTTTAAAGGTAGCGGTGCTGACTGGACTATTTACCTCCTCAAAACTCCCTTTTGCTAAACTTTCTTTTCATTACATCAGAGCAGGAGTTGTTACTGAAGTCTCTAAAATTAGGAAAACTCAAAGAATGCTGAATCCAAATATACTGGAATAATTTACCTGTTTCCTCACGTATCATTATGCGTTCATATAAACTGGTCACATCTGTGTTAGATACTATTTACAAATTCCAAAAGCTCACAAAATCTTTTAAAACTTCATTTCAAAAATAGTGAGAAGCAAATGCATTAGAGTTCTTTCTCTTCTTATTGTGGAGTGAGTTATAGGTTTATACAAAATATTCTTCTACCAGTCATGAAGAAAACAATAAAACTAGTCCTACTCCTGTACTAGCAGATCTTGTGTAAGTCTCTCTCTCTCTCTCTCTCTTTTTCTTTTATTAATTATAAGAAAGATAGAATAAAGTAAAATAAAGATAATTTTGAAGAGGATAAAACAATTTCTGCAGCAGCTATTGCCAGATGAACCTTAATTTCTGGATATTACAGTAAGTTTAGTAAGTCATATCTACCGAAGATTTTGGCACTTTGAGTTAGATACATTTTATTGTTTTGAACATGAAAATAAATATTGATTTTGCTGTTTTCCTGATGCAGAGGTTAAGATATGCTTGTTTTTGAGAAGTTTTTGGAAAAAATGAGCTCAATCTTTTGTCAAATATATAAGACCTACAACTCTTAGACTTTTGTAGAAGACTAGGCATATGAAGTTGTGTTCAGAGACTGTTTCTGACTGGCAACATTTGGATGTCAACCACTTAGCCAATAAGGCAAATCTCTTGTCGCCTAGAAGGGTAATACTATGATGATGCCTACTGATAGTTTAGGCAGGTAGACGTCATATCGTTGGGAAATGATCATATCAAAACACAGACCCTATCAAAAAGAAAAAATGTTCCTGTCCATTCTTGCATTGCTGTTCTACAACATGGTTTCTAGAAAAGTTTTTCAGGATGTGAAAGGAAAAAATATTGTGAAACCAAATTGATTATCATGGGAAGTTAATTATTTTATTTAAATATCCTTCCACATGTTTCCCAGAACATCCTGTTCCCTGGTAATCTTCAATGTGGCCTTGCTCCAGGCATACAAATACCTGAATTGAGATGGAGATATTAACTTTATCCATTGCATTTATTTTCACCTTGAAATCAGAATTAGTTTTCAGACAATAAAGTATACTGAAGTCCTTCACTGGTTTATTTGGACATATTCCAAGGTTCATGATGATAAACAGGAGAAAGAAGTAGGAATAGCAAGATTTTAAGATGTATATCCCTTCAAACTCAGGACAAAGTATAAATTATTTCCCTGTTCTTTCTCATGGAGACTAAGATGTACAAATTTGGATATCTAGCAGAATAGAAAAGTAGTTATTCTGTTAGTTCTACCAGTTTCAGGGAGTATGGTTTTCATTTATTATTACAGATTTTCATGCATGATCTTGATCTTGGCCTTTTATGTTCCTGTGGACTCTGTTTCTGACCCTGAAATCAACCCTAAAGCCAGACTCATCTGTGAGGTAAATATAGCACCACACAACCACAGCTACATCACATCACACACAGCACAGGAAGAAGGGTCTGCTTCTCTCTTACCTTCCCATACCTTCTTTTAAGTCATTGACTGAATGTCACTATCTCTTTTTTTTTTTTCCTGTCTTTTTTTTTTTTTTTTTGGTCTTTCATTCTGGTGGAACTGAGGTGATCTTTGTGGTTGAAAAAGATGCTGCCAGCATGCATGACTATGGTGTTAAGTACACTAATATGCTGATAAAAGCAGAAATCTTCTGTGTATTCCCGAATGGATGCAGCTGACCATATATAATTCTCTGGACATGTGATGGAGAAATCCACTGCAAGATAGTAATTACAGAGGTGATGCAACCTTTGTATATGCTTTCATGTTAAAAGTGTGTGTGAAATCAGCTTGCTCTTTATTTTTAAGTTTTGTTAAGATTTAAGATTTAAAAAATGAAAAAAAAACAAACACAAAACAAAAAACAAAACACCACACCACCAAGCCCTACTCTAATCTGTTGTTTACTAAAGATATATATGTTTTGATTACTATCATTATTTGTTAGACTGTTATTAATGATCACCATAATTTGGCATGCCTGATTATTTTGGCAAAAGATAACAGTAGATTTATTTGGCAGAACCAGTTTTTGTTGTTGTTGTAGTTGAATTGCTTTATTGTGTTTCAGTGTTTCCTCTTTCATCACTCTTGCTTGCAAATGAAGTCATAGTGCATTTTTGTTTCAACTATATGGACAGATATATTTTGTCAGTTCTTATATTTACTATGTACCAGCTCAGCTGCATGGCAGAAGCTAGCAACAAATTTTTGGACAAAGAGTAAGTGAGCAATCTCATAGTTTGCAGCACTGCTTTATTTTATTTTATTTTATTTTATTTTATTTTATTTTATTTTATTTTATTTTATTTTATTTTATTTTATTTTATTTTATTTTATTTTTAATCTTGCATTTCATTATGTAGACTTGTTTTAGAAACTCTTTATAATTATTTAATGAGAGGAATGTGCAACTCATAGAAAAGAATTGACTCTTCACTGTCTAAAATTCTCACTGAAAAAAGTTGCTCAATATTGTACAAACTGCATGTGAAACACAGTAGAGATTACATGCAAAAGAAACATACCACTTCCATCAAAATTCATCATCACATTTCATCATGAGATCCAGCTGTTCTCTTGGGCTGGTGAGCTGAGTGCCAGGGCAGGCAAAGCCTTCCATAACTCTCCTGACAGGCACCATCCTTCAGGACCTGAGCACGGTATGTAAAGCCAGGGCTCAGTAAAAGGGCCCATTGACAACCTTCATATTTTTTAGTGAGTTTCAAGCCAGGGCTGCCATGCCCTGTCAGGAATGAATGGAAATGGAACCAGAAACCAACACTGCTACGACATCACTGTGGCAGGGACTGATGACTCCTGTTTAGGCTGAAATGGGGTCTTGGGTTCATGGGCAGAGGAATAGACCCCAGGGGAGCTGGGCAAGGACAGGAAGGTCCTTATTGCTCTCAAAGCCCTAACATACCTTTAGCCAGAATTTTAATTATTTTAAAAATTTTATTATTTATTTTTTCTTCTTCCTGAAATGGGGAAGTAAGTGCATTCTCTAGTATGTTTGAGGAGAAAGAATTTAATAATAATAATAATAATTAATAATACAGTTTTTGCAGACCTGTATCTGATGCTTAGTAATCTGTATGAATGTTATACCGTTTCTTGGATCAGTAAAATTTATTCTTGGGGTCCTAAAAAAATTACAGGGTTGGCAAATACTGTGATAGTATAAACCTGATGATTAAATATTTATTTTAGTATCAGTAGGAATAAGTTCTCTTCATAAGTCTTTAAAAGCTTTTTTGAAATCTTTTGAAGCTGCTGAAGATTTTAGAGATCACAGTAAGGCTCCTAGTATCCCTATGAACACCTGTCTTAAAGAAAGCTTTACAACTGTAATATTGAGGTGTGTGAGTTATCCATATTCAAGATCAAAAAAAAGAGAATGAAGAAAGTTAGCAGATTTAGATAGTAATATTCTCAAAGTACCTTCTCTCTTGCACAGAATATGTGCTATGATGAAAGATCTTTTGTTTTATACAATTAGTTTTGTATATCTATATAAAACTCATCATGCTAGGTGTAGACCAATTGGTAATGTTTTCATGTTTTTATATAATCGATGAGCCTATCTGAACTCTCAATGGTATACGTTTTTATAGAGCTACACTCAAAAGACGAAGCAAATACAGACATTTAAACAGAGGAGTGAAATGCAATCCATTTTTATTGTAACTCTATCAGCTGATCAGAAGACAGAATAGTCTATACAATGAAGGAAATTATAGGATTATCTAAATAATTCAGGATATTAGTCACCTTAGCTAAAATAATCTTTAGCTATAGATAATGTTTTAATTAGCAGAGCATTTTCCTGTCTTTGTGTTTTGACTCAAATGGATGACTAGGTCAACATCTTGTTACTTACTTCCACCTTCATCAAATCTAAAGTTATTTCCAAGAGGGCTCATTACTGCAGTAAAAATAAAAGAGAACCAGACACAGCTACAAATATTAGCTGTACAAGAATGTCCAAATTAAGAGCTTTCACAGCACTGAGATTATAAGCAATGTGAAATCTTGCCATGTCATATCACCTCCATAAAAGGAATCATATGGTTACATTAGCATGACTCAATATGACATTGCTGTGTTAGTTTTTAGCAGGGGCACCCAGGTTGAGTTTCCAGTAATAAGAAAGAGAATGTGCAAAATATTAGGGTATTCACTGTGAGAGCTTTGTATCGTTTCATGCATTTTTCTTTTATGCATTTCATGCTATGCATGCCACAGAGCTTTTCAATCGAATAGAGACACTGAAACCAGTATAGCAAAACACTGAATCTGTATTTATAACTTTGAATGAGCACATGGCTTTACAACAAACTCCGGTTAATAAACACAGTACATTATATCCTCAACAATAGTAAACCATGAAAAAAAAAGATTGAAACATTGTTGGATTAAGATAAACCTGTTTACTAATTTCAAGACTTTTTCCCCCCAAACTGAGAATGTTCAGCCTATTCCTCCTGTATTATGATGTGTCAGCTAGCCTGATCCTACACTGTATAATTTCCTGGGTAGGACATCTTTTTTTATCTGTTATGTACAATATAATGCATACACTGTTTAGAAACAGGCTTCTGACACTCCACTACCAGACTTCAGATTTTTTTAATGATTTTTTTGAAATGATTTTTTTTTTTTTTAATTTTATTTCTGAAAATAGTAATTTGGATGTTAGGAAAATACCTTCAAACTCAGCCTCAACACCAGAAAAACACTGACTTTAAGTCAACTTTAAGACTGAACAAACAGAAGAACTTGTAGAAACCCAAACAGGTCTTTGTAGATCTCCCATTTTTACCTTCCATGTTCAACGATATTGGGCTTTAGGTGTCACAGTGAAGTGCAAAGTGAATATAAATGTATTACTTTGTAGTGAACCCACCCTTCACAGCCAGCAACAAACTGTAAGAAGAATCTTAATACTGACGTCCTCTGCCACTCCTGAGACACGGACTGCTCTTTATGTGAGAAACAGGCTTCTGGCACTATGCCAACAATTGCTGGACTTGTTCATGTTTGTGTATCTGGATTGACTTCAAATTGTGCGCCATGCAAAATAGTACTGCATGAATTTACATAATTTTTCCCTTCCTGTCATGCAATTAGCACTCCTACACACTCCTTGTAGCTGTTCTTGGAGAATCACAAATATTTTTGCACTGTTTCTCAGAACCAAGCATATATAATGGTATAATAAAGAGAGAGACTTACCTATAAACCACTGTGCCAACATCAGATAAATGTGAAATTCTGATTCATTTGAATCAATTAGTCACTCATAGGTTAAGCACAGGAATGTAAATAAAGACATTGTAAAGATTAATAACCAGGCATTTGTAGAAAGGTGACATTAAATATGTGCTGGTTAGTTGCTTCAGTAACATGACAAGTGGTTGCAGTTACTTCCAGATGTTGTATATGTAGGGCAGAGTTTTGGTCGATTTGAAAAGAGCTTTCCTATCACAGCAGAAAGAACATGTTGTGCCAAAAGAATGATTCCTATAACATACTTAGAAAATACTGAGTATGTATTAACAAATAGATAAAGTAAAATGTCTTCTAAGAGATCTAGTGTTTCTGTTATTTAGAAGTTTCATACTGCAAAGAAGATGGAATTATTTAGAAAGACCTTGGTCTGTGATGAACTCAGTAACTGGGGCAGAATTTAGAAAATCTTTTGGTAAGCTGAGGAAACTAAGAAAAAATGAGTATATCATTGTTACTCCATACTCAGAGGTCAGGAGGAGTTTTAAACATGTAACTTATGCAGACTGAGATCTTCATCCTTTAAAATCCACACCTATCAAAGAAATTCTTTCATTTTGGATTAATTTTAAAGCAAGTTCTTCCATCTCTCACTCTTTAAAGGGTGTATTTTAACATGTGTTGCAGTGAGATATATGAAATCTCACATATTTATTTTAAGCCTCACTTATTTAAACTGCTTCAGCTAGTCCTGTAAATAGAAATCTAATTTTTATCTAAAAATCTTTAGGTAAATTATAGGAAAGCAAAAGAGACTGCAGGAAAATGAAGCGATAAGTTTCATAGATGGATTCAGAGTTGTCTGCTTCAATTTTCAAAACCAGTATTTCCTGCTTTTCTATGGATAGAACATGTAAGCAGAGTATCTCTATACTCATGAACAGGGTTTATAGCTTTTCTGAGAAACAAAAGCTCAGAAATAAGAGTACGGAACATGATTTTTTAAATATAAGAAGAGGATAACAGCATGCTGCTAAACTACTGCTTCTATGGAAAAGCATAAAAGACTAGTCTAGTGTGCCCAAGGACTACAGCTACTGTAGTTGCAGTGAGAACAATAAAGAAGTTTCATGCATGATTATTATTGACTTTGCTAAAGAAATATTAGTAGAGCAAGGTTGTTTAGTATTTAGGGAAACTACTCAGAAAAAAATGTGAATTAATATACTGTATTATAAGGATAACAAAACACTGTAGCATTAGTTCTCCAAAAGTGGATACTTAGAGGTGAGTAATAGAACAGACTAAACACTCAATGATTTTTAATAGTCCCCAGGCTTCCAACACTATTCTGCACAGAGACTCCTCAAGTCAGAGATTTAGTAGTACTAACTTCTCATTGATTTGTCTTGCATGAACTTTTACAATGTCCCTAGGAAGATATGCCAATTTTTTACCTGTACAAGGATCTTGTATTGATGAGCCCCTCGGTGAAAAGTTTAAGGGTATCATCCATCTAGAAGAATTAGCTCTTCTTTCCATCTAAGTCTAAACACAGTTCTGAAGTTCCTAAGACCCCAGTCCATAGAGCTGTCTGGAGATTTTGTAGGGGAAACAAACAAAGAAAAAACTACAAACAAAAAGTCCTCATAAAAAGTCCATAGACTCCCTCTCCAGTATTGGATTAGATACCTGTTGGGGTTTAACCCGGCCAGCAGCTAATCTATAGAGCTACTACACAGCTACTACTGTAAGCTGCTACACAGCTGTTCACTCACCCTCCCTCTTCCCCCAACTCCTGTGGGATGGGGGAGAGAATCGGAAAAAAAGTCAAAGCTTGTGGGTTGAGATAAAAAGAGTTTATTAAGACAAAAAAGAAAGGATAATAATAATAATAGTTTAGGTCAGCTGTCCTGGTTCTGTCCCCTCCCAGCTCCTGCTGTAAACCCAGCCTGCCCACTGGCAGAACAGAGCGAGAAGCTGAGAAGTACTTGGCTTAGTGTAAGCATTGCTCTGCAACAAAACATCAGCATGGTATCAATATTATTCTCATCCTAAATCCAAAACACAGCACCCTACCAGCTACTAGGAGGAAAATTAACTCTATCCTAGCCTAAACCAAGACAGTACCTTGGCATGCCATATACAATGACACCTTCTGCAGGGAGCTGTCTATTTTGCCAAGACTTCAAGTTACTGTAGTGTGACCAACTGGAAATGACAAAACCCAGGTAAATTTCTCCCGGATACAGGGTGCTAAATGCAAAAATCTAATCAAAAGCTTAGTGAAGCAGTCCTGATAAGGTTCTTCACTTGCACATTTATCAGTGAGAGATGGCATCCTTAGAAAGACTAAAGATCATGAGATCTGTACTTCAGTACAAGCAGGTAGGATTTTTACTGGCTTATTAGCTTCAAAATAACTTGACCTCTCTCCATTGTCTTTACAGGGAAGCTGAGGTTGCTTTACTGGCCAATCAAATGTAACAGGGAAAGCTGGGTACCTAAATTAAGGTAACTGATTTCTTTTCCTCTTTTTTTTTTTTTTTTTTTTTTAATATATATTCACTGAGTGTCTATGAAAGATAAAGAAGAACCTTAACTCAGCTCTTCAGGGCTGAACTTCATTTTATCAGTGAACCATTCTTAGATGTTGCAAGTTGAATTATTATTATTATTAATAATAATTTCCAGTGATTAAAAAAAAAAAAGAAAAAATCTTAATTCCCTATACTGTTGTCAAACAGAAGGAACAAAATATTCATGGAATAAAACTGGTGATGGAGGAGCTGTAGCAAGTTACTTGTTTAACACTGTCTGGCTAATCATTACTAACAACCAATTTTTATTTGTCACCGAAGAATAGATGTTAGGAATATATAATTAGAGTATATACCTTTAGAAGTACTTTTACACTTGCACTATGTGTTCTTTTCTGCCATAAAATTCATGCACTGATATTCACGTGAAATCATGAGCAAGTGTAATCTTCAAAGCTTGTTTTCAAAACACCAAGACAGTTTGCAAAGTCATAGAATCATAGAATCATAGAATGGATCATTGAATGGCTCAGGTTGGAAGGGACCTTAAAAACCGTCTAGCTCCAACTCCCCTGCCATAGGCAGGGATGCCACCCACTAGATCCGGCTGGCCAAGGCCCCATCCAGCCTGGCCTTAAACACCTCTAGAGATGGGGCATCCACAACTTCTCTGGGCAACCTGTTCCAGTGCCTCACCACACTCACAGTAAAGAATTTCTTCCTAATGTTCTAAATCTACCCTCTTTTTGTTTAAGCCCATTCCTCCTTGTCCTATTATTATCTATGCAAATAAAGAGTCCCTCTTCGTCCTTTTTATAAGACCCCTTTAAGTTTTAAAAAGCTGCAATGAGGTCTCCCCAGAGTCTTCTCTTCTCCACCTTGACATCCTCAGCTCTCTCAGCCTTTCTTCATAGGAGAGGTGCTCTAGTCCCCTGATCAACTTCATGGCTCTCCTTTGGACCCTCTCTAACATATTTACATTCTTCCTGTGCTGGGAGCCCTAGACCTGGATGCAAATGGGGCCTCACAAGGGCAGAGTAGAGGGGGGAAATCACCTCCCTCGACCTGCTGGCCACTCCTCTTTTGTTGCAGCCCAGG
Organism: Anser brachyrhynchus; assembly: GCF_964034855.1. Taxonomy (NCBI): domain Eukaryota; kingdom Metazoa; phylum Chordata; class Aves; order Anseriformes; family Anatidae; genus Anser; species Anser brachyrhynchus. Next base: position 152,019,203 of record NC_137694.1, read on the forward strand.
ATGCAGTTGGCCTTCTCAGCTGCAAACATGAACTTACGTTGAGCCTTTCATCTACCAGAACCCCCAAGTTCTTCTCTGCAGGGCTGCTGTTTTATTCAATTTTAAAAATTTTAATATGTATAGCTTTTCCTCCCCCATATGAACATGATTAGAATATGACACAAAGAATTTTTTTTTTTTTTTAGACATTCAAAAAAATTCACTGTTAGTCAGAGGCCAAGTGTAACAAATCATGGCTATTTACACCTGGCTCACAGGATCATCGGCAGGCATCAGCTGTAGCAAAAATGCAGCCTGTACTGCTGGAACAAAAGGAACATGTAGATTTAAACATTTCAGGACAAAAAGGAAAGATAGAACTGACTCTACAGTTGTAAGCTTTGGTTTATTACTATATGATATTCAGAACTTGAGTGTCTATATACCAGACAATTAAGACTAACCTTTCCAATGCAAAGATGTATAATGAATCATATACATGATGGTCTGGTACTTGTGATTAGGTTTCCTTAATAGCATGCACTGATGAGATTAGCACCTATTATTAAAAGAGATTGCACATTTAATGGTCAGGTATGCATTTATTTATTTTTGCTTCGGTTAAAAAATAAATAAACAAAAAGCAAGCAAAAAATCCCCAAACCAACCATATAAACATTTTCATGGGAAGCTATCTGTTTTGACAAGAATGTATCTTTTGGTGTAAGTGAAAACAACACCTACATACTCCAGTATAAAACATCAGAGAGAGTTTGCATGGTAAATCATAGATATTTCTTCCCAGGTTTGGTAGCCGATTTAAACCACAGTTTAGATATTATAGTAACATCCCATGTGAACACTGCATGACCATCAGATAGGCATGTCGAGGGAGTCACATGGTGAAATGGTTCTGACAGGATGAATCAGGAGATCTCCTTTCAACAGCCAAGAGATGAGAGATCTCATCTGAGATACAAAGGATCCTTGTTCAGCTCTCTGGTTTGAATTATATGGAACGAGGAGGACCTGTTGCCCACACACCAGCCAAATGCCCTTTTCTATGGGTCATTCTTAAGTGAATAACAGCAGTATGCATTTAATGGCTTTACATTTCATGCTTTCCAGGTTTTAACTCAAAGCAGATTGAAAGGAAAATCTCAAAATTTTAGATTTTTCATCCTTGAAAATTAATTCACTAGTATTCAATAGACATAGTTCTTTTATTTGGGTGATAATTATTAGGCTGATTATTCTCAGTTAAGTGTCCATTCAAAACTAGAAGAACGTATCTGGTGATAGTATATCTAGGAAAATGTAGCAGAACAATTGATAGCATCAGACAAGAGAACAGGAGAGGTTAGGCTTGAGTCTTTAAATATTAAAAATATAGACGGTAAGTGGTTGTTAAATTAGTTTCTGACAGTGATTACAAGCCAAAATTAAGCACATTCCTATAAGTGATTGCAGTTCAGTGTCACACACAAATATTTGTTAGCAGACTGTAAATGAAAGTAGATTACTTAAAATAAACGTCTAAAGCAGATAAAGCATTCAGAAGAGAGTACATACTAATAATGAGCCCTGAGACATTTTTATCCCCTTACAATGCAGCAGTTATACTGCTATATTAAGTCAAGAAGAAAATGGAGACGGGAGGAAAAGAGAATGAAAAAAGGGAATTAGGAAGAATAAAGAATACAGGTTGTACTCTAGAAACAGTAGACTGATGATTGTGAACACTGCTACAAAAATACTAGCAATATTTTTGAGGCTGAATATGAATGAAGTTCTTTACCTCACTTCTGTAAACTGGAATCATGCTGTAGCATGTTATGACTATAACTTGTTCATCCCGTAGGAGACAGTCTCCTGTCAGAGACAGATACCTGCAGTGATGTGATGAGGAGGTGAAAGTGACACTTGTGACTTTGACAGTGGGACATCGTGATTATCTTATAATGAAAAATGACTGTCAGAGAGATTCAATATCATGGTGCAAGAGAGTATACAGATAAGTCATGCAGTGACCATTTAGCTGTGAGCTCCATTGACCAACTGATGTTAAGTTTGTGGGCAAAGAGAAAAGAGGTACGTTGTTCCTTTCAGCTCAGTTTGCAAGTGAACTCTTTGTAAAAGATTTTAAAGAAAAAACAATGTCAGTACTGAGTAAACTGACTTACTGTTCTTTCAAAGTAAAAACTAAATACAGGGTTTATAAGTACCAGGCATTTGCATTAAAAGACTGTTTATCTGGGGTTTGATTATGGAACTCTAAAATTAATGGTATTTCATTAATTGAACTAAATGGGAAGTAAATTAAGCTCTCAAATGTCTTCAGATCTTTGCAGAATGTCTGTTCTTTAGAAAAGACATATATCACAACATTCAAAACCTTTATTGCAAATCTAACCTCCATTGTATTAAAGAAAAAAGAAAAAAAGAGAGAAGAGAAGAGAAGAGAGAAGAGAAGAGAAGAGAAGAGAAGAGAAGAGAAGAGAAGAGAAGAGAAGAGAAGAGAAGAGAAGAGAAGAGAAGAGAAGAGAAGAGAAGAGAAGAGAAGAGAAGAGAAGAGAAGAGAAGAGAAGAGAAGAGAAGAGAAGAGAAGAGAAGAGAAGAGAAGAGAAGAGAGAGAGAAGAGAAGAGAAGAGAAGAGAAGAGAAGAGAAGAGAAGAGAAGAGAAGAGAAGAGAAGAGAAGAGAAGAGAAGAGAAGAGAAGAGAAGAGAAGAGAAGAGAAGAGAAGAGAAGAGAAGAGAAGAGAAGAGAAAAGTCCAAGCGTTATAAAAAAGTTTATATGAAAATTTAGAGTTCATCTGAAGGTAAGCATATTATACAGTTCTCAGCATCGTAAGTCTTCAAGCAGCTCATTCCAGATAGTTTTCCAGTATTCCCATTAAATAAACTGTAAGAGCAATTGCATTAAAGTGTTACAGCAGTATATGAATCCCTAAAGAGTACAGCTCTTTGGGAATAATGTACCAGAGAAAAACAGATTACCTATACTAGTTTTAATGCATGCAAAGTGTAATGTTATTAAACAAAACAATATTGCAGCAGATATTTTGACAGATACAGAAGAGTACCAGAAAGGACATTTCAGGCAACAACAACAACAACTGTAATCACCGAGGAGGAACTGTTTTACTCTGCAGGTTCCTGCAGCTTTAAAGAGAACGGTATGTATATTTAGTCTGTCCTTTGAAGACAACACATATGAGCAGAAAGCTGGCATTTGAGATAATATGTTACATTTTAGTCTGGCTTTTTTGATAAGATGATGGAAGGCACCTGTGCAGATCCCTTTCTGCTAGCCAGAGTGCTCAGTAGTATACAATGGAAAAATACAAAAATCAATTTGCATGCACACGCAGGAATAGTTAAATAAAAAAACCTGTGAATAGTCTGTGTCAACGTGTGCAGTATCGTAGCAAGACAGCATAAGAAACAGGAACTCATTCACTTTAATTTAGCTGTCTTTAAAAGATGTAATTCAGCTTCACACTTTTTAATATTTAGAATGAAAACAGATAATGGGTCATCAGGCATATAATCGAAACATATATATATTTAGGTTTGAATCATAACAGTTTCATTTCAGCTGAAATATGCTGCCATGTGTTATACATTCTCAGCTTCTTGTGCTTCACATGAAGTGAAAGGTATTCAGGGACCTGAGGACTAAACTCTGTTTTTTGCATTCTACCAGACTCAACAATGATGTAAAACTGAATTAGTTGCCAAAAAAAAAAAAAAAAGAAAAAGAAAAAAGAAAAAAAAAAGATTAATCATTAATTAAACACTTAATATTTTTAGCCTGCCTGAGGCCAATAATCTTTCTAATTTAAGTAACTGTTCTCAAATTGTATAAGGCCTGTTCCTAAGAAAGCTATGCAATTTGGTCAAGTGTATTGTGAGGAAAATTAGTGCTAAAATCAAATTTAAAATGAAGTTGGCAATTTCATTTATTTATGCATTGTGGTGTGGTCTGCATGAAAGGCAACTTAATCTGTATATTAGAATTGAGTAATGGCTCTGTATTTCTTTGCTCTGTTTATTACAGAAATGTCTCAAAGTAGTTCAAATGACCTGTTTTTTATGCTTCAGCTAGCCTCAGGTGAAAGTATATTCAAACATAAATTTAATGTAAATTATTTTCAAATGTTACTCTATGTGGAATCTTTTCAGGCTACACACAGCCACTGTGTGTTGTTGCAGAATTAATGAAAAGGATGAAGATTGTTATTGTCTTATAAACTATAAGAATTTAGTTTCCAAATAATGTGTGTGTGTATCTACATATGCACAGGTCTGAATAGACAGGTGTGTAAACATATAAGTATACATAGGTGTAGGTATATGTGTGCACACATATATTCCATTCTTAGGTAAGGATTTAGTTTGACAATGCAGTGTACTGATACTAGTACAGTATATTTTATATATATATTTATATACAGTACTTGTTTTCATAAAGGCAAATCAATGACATAAACAACATTTGATTAATCTTATAAATACATATTTACAATGCACACAACACTAACAGTTATTGACCATGTAGGTCTACCCAACACAACTGAATGGAAAGTGTCTTCATAAACAAGCGAGTACAAATGGGCAAATGTAAAGAAGCTATTCATATTATTCATAAAAACAAAACAAAAACAAAACAAACAACAACAACAACAAAACAAAAAAAACCACACCAAAAGTTATATTAAAAAAAGAAGTTCCCTCTGTTCTTTTTGAAGTGTGGCATAAGTTTGAACTGTTTGACACTGACCTTATTGTGTCTTGGTTGCCATATAAATTAGTTTGACTTAGCTCAAAATATCTCTGCCACAAGATGCTGTTCTATTTTTGTGTGTGTGTTTGTTAGTAATAAACTAAAAGGGAAAAGCAGAATTTAAAACTATGAGGATAACATCAAGCAAAAATGAGACACTAAAGGGCATCTCTGTTATGGATAGTTATTGAGGGTATCTGTGAGAAGAAATCATAAAAACAGATAATATGAGATGTTTTCAAATGAAAATTTCAATATAGTAACGAGATCAGAGGGCAAAGTGTGGTATTCAATGAGACCATCACAGCTACCATTTTTGTAATAAAGAAAACAGCAGTTTATTTGCCTACAAAGCATCTGTTACTCCATTGTTAGTTGCCATATACAGTAATCGACACATGCCCTAAAGGAAAGTACACTTCTCTACCTGGAAAAGCATAACTCCCATTACAAGTAATGTAGATTTTTCACCTGCCTAGGGACAGGTGAAAGTTAGGAAGAACTCAGATCAAGTGGCTTGCCTGAGGGCTTTTATTACTTAGAAATATATTGGAAAGAAGTATAACTGTAGTGAGAGGCAAAAATAAATTCTCTTCATAAATGCTTCAGCAATGAGTGTGCTATAGTTAACCACTGACTAACATATCTATGAGAAGTTATCAAGTGCTGGGACCGTTCCCAGAAATGAAACAGTATTTCTGCTGACTCACCTCAATAGTCAGATCAGGAAAGTCTTATTAATCTTGTTAGATTGAATTTTATTGAATTTAAAAAATATCTGTTTCTTGTTGTGTTGTTGTTGTTGTTGTTGTTGTTGTTGTTCTTCTTCTTCTTCTTCTTCCTCCTCTTCTTCTTCTTCAAGTTATTACACAAAGACCCTGGCAACACCTTTCTAAAGATGACTAATGATATTTTATGAGGATTAAAAATGAAATTAAATATGATAACTGAAATCTCTAAATGATTCTGATAATCAAACATCAATATTAAAGATGCTAATATGACTCAAAATGTGTAGGACCAATCTGTGTTAAGAAAGCCCTATGGACAGATTGCAGTTTGCATTACTGCAATTATCTTTAATATAAATAAATTCTTACAATATATTTATATTGCAGAAGCAAGAGGGATCAAGGGCAGGATGATTCCAGAAGTAATAACAAAGATTCTGAGTTCTTGAAGAAGACTCTTACTTGTTTTAACAGAAAATGGAGAAAATCCAGTGGAAGTGAGAATTCTGAATACAATGTTTTGTCCTTAAGGCATTTCAGAATGTCCAAGGAGTTTGGCAAATTTTGCAGAAGTTAAGTGAAATTCCTATAAGTTAAATTTTAGATGGAGCATAAAGGATTAGGATAGAGGTGTCTTCTGTTCTACAAGTATAGGTTTGAGGAAGAGTACATAGAGAGGAAAATGGAAACAATATAAATATGATGTGTCTGAATAATAAACTAGATACCAACATCTATGATTCTGATTAGTTTAACTTGTGAAATGAAGCCTGAAACAGTGTGATATTTCTATAATGAATGAATATGATTTTGAACATACTGATTAGCTTTTGGGTAGTAGTCTGGTTGAAATTAGATAGGATGCTGTGGTTTGGTGTGGTTCGGAAACAAAGCTCTATATTGCCACATAACATTTCCAATTTTCTCTTCTTAGCTGGAATAGCCTGCTACTGTTTGACGTCCTGGCAATACCATCTAGTCACAATGCCAATACCCTTGCTGTTCCATCTCCACCATTCTGTTTTCCTTCTGGTAGGTGAACTGATTTTGTAATAGAAACCAGTGCTCAGTCATCATGTTGTTTTTGTTACAATTTTTGAGGGCATTTAGGTAAATCTCTTTATTCAAGTGTAAGAATAAAATATCTATGTAGCTAACACAGTTAGGAAGTGACAGGCTCTTTCAAAAAACAGGAATATCGATTCAAATTAAGCATCTGGGGGTAATTACTGTTAACTGAATATGAAGGCAGATAATAATAATAAAAAAATCATCAGTTTCCACAGTAAGTTTATTTCTTATATGATGGACTAACTTTTCAGCTCACCCACACAAGAATTCAGAATCTTTAAGTAGAAAGTTACTATACTTTTACTGGGTGGGAAATGTGAAGTGTGTTGACACCAAAAAATGTGTTTTGGTTCTTTGGTTCTACAAATTTTTATGTTCTGGAGCTGAGAGCATGCAGAAGAGTTTTACTAAGCTAACACAAAGGAACAAAAAACTGATCTTTTTGAAAGTGCTGGCGTAGAGATCTGTTGGTAAAAAATGATGTAATGACATTCTTCCCTTTGGTGTTGATTTCTCTGTGGTTGTATGCTAGGCCCCTGTTTAGAAGTAAAGTTTTAATTAGTTCAAATTTGCTTGACATTTTGAATGCTTCTTGAGAGCTTGAAAGGATGTTTTATTTCATTTTGCATTACAGAAAAAAAGTAAAGCTTTTTTTTTCTTTTCTTTTCTCTTTTTTTTTCTTTTTTTTTTTTTTTTTCCCCAGAAATGAAGATGTTGATGGGGAAAAAAAAACAAACACATGATAAGTCTCAGAATACAACTCTTGAGGCTAGTATAGAGTTCTGCTTCTGCTCCATTCTGTTTCTAACCATTATATCTGAAAATATGGTACATTTGAAGGGGTAGTAGCAAAAATCCAAAGGTCAAATCTAGTTTTCAGCTATAGTGCACAGATGTGGGGATATCAGGCCTATAGGGTAGAGAGTAACTTAGTTTTGTCCATGTGTTCTAGGTAGCTATTTCATTTCTGAAGGATAACGTAAAACTGGAGTTTAGTGGCTAATGTTCATCTCATGTTTTCCCCAGGCTTTTGAGGCTTAACAGCACAAATTAAATTTCACACCAGCCTGCCAAGTTGTCAACATATTGTTTGGATTTAAATGGCAAGGTTTGTTCTCAGGATCAGCTAAAATATGAATAGGAGTCCACTAGCCCTTCTATATCCTCTCCAGTTAAACAGTTTCCACAGAGTGAAAACATAGTAACTATTTAGATACTCACTACTGTGAGAAGAAAATTATTTGGGCTGTCTGACTTGGCACATACTGAATGAGTTGTTAAAAAGGATGAGTTGAAAAAAAGGATGCACAATAATTATTTTGCAGTTCCCAAGTGCAAGTAGTATATAAGACCTGCACTTTTGTTACAAGACAATGAGAGAACCCCACATCCTTTACCTGACAGAAATATAACAGAGCTCATAAATGCAAAAATAACTTTTAGAACTGGGAGTTAGATTCAGGAGAGTCAAATTACATGAATGTTCCTTCTTCCGATTTTTTTATATGCCTCTGTCAGTCACACTCATTCCTAAATTTCCAGTGGGTAATTTCAATAGACAACGTTACTGGAGGAGTTCACGCACACATGCACATAATCACAGAAATACCAGTGGTGCTGGAAAGTTCAGTGACCATTAAAATGCTCTAAATGATAATTTTCCTTCATGAATTGCCTACTGGTCCTGATTTGGGAATTGGGCTCAGACTAAATTTTAATTCTTGCAAAACTGATCAGAAGTAGTACTAGTTTCTTCTACCTAAGAGTAATATTTACCTGACCGTTTATTAAATTTGGGAGACTTATAGTCAAGATCTTTCTTTCCTTGTGAGGAAATTTAAATCCACATTTTTCATCTGTAGAATATCCTAACCATGCATCTCTAAGGAATTCCTTTTAAAAATGTATTTAATTATTTTGCTTATGTCATTCTCTGTTCTGGAAGCTACTTTCTGCAGATTCCCATCACAGGTGTCCAAATGTCCTTGAACTTTTCCTTCATGGGCCCTTGCCACTCAACTCAGGATTGTGAGTCCTTTTAAGTGATAGGACACTGACAATGCAAATGCTCCAAAACATCAGTCTGTGATACTGAAGTGGTCACTGCAACTGTGGCTCTGAGTAGAGAAGCATATTCAGTGCTTCTGATGTTCAGGCCATTCTTTCTGTAGTTGGATATTTAGGGTAAATACACTAAAATGGAGTATTATATCCCAGAACACAATTCCAAATTTTCAGCTGTCATTAGTTGCTTCTCAGAATCCTCGGTCAAAAGATTGTCTGTGTCTTTCTGTCAAAAATCAAAAGCAGAATTTTGAACAACAACAACAACAAAAAACCTGAAAAAAAACCCCACATATTTTTACAGCAAGGCACAAGAATGTCATTATTTTTCAGAAGAACTTTTTGTCAGCTCTCTACATGAGAACTTCTAATGGAGTAAAAAAATTATTTACCTTCCAAAGGGCTTATGGATGTAAAACTTCAAAAGAAAAAAAAAAAAAAAAGCACTTAAACAATAAATGTAAGTTTCCATATTCAGATCCAGGCCCAGACAATGGCATGTAAAATTGCATTGCATTCAGACGCAGTGTCATAACTTTTCTTGGAAATATGAGATAGCTAAAAATCCATTTTAAATTCTGAACACCACCTCCTCAGTACTTCTATATGTTCATTTTCTTTAATCAGAATGAAAGGAGTAGAGCACACATTACCAATTAACAAATTTGTGCATATGTTAAAGAATCACAGAATCGCAGAATCGCCTAGGTTGGAAGAGACCTCCAAGATCACCGAGTCCAACCTCTGACCTAACACTAACAAGTCCTCCACTAAACCATATCACTAAGCTATACATCTAAATGTCTTTTAAAGACCTCCAGGGATGGTGACTCAACCACTTCCCTGGGCAACTCATTCCAATGCCTAACAACCCTTTCAGTAAAGAAGTTCTTCCTAATATCCAACCTAAACCTCCCTTGGTGCAACTTTAGCCCATTCCCCCTCGTCCTGTCACCAGGCACATGGGAGAATAGAGCAATTCCTACCTCGCTACAGCCTCCTTTAATGTACCTATAGAGAGCGATAAGGTTGCCCCTGAGCCTCCTCTTCTCCAGGCTGAACAATCCCAGCTCCCTCAGCTGCTCCTCACAAGACTTGTTCTCCAGACCCCTCACCAGCTTTGTCGCCCTTCTCTGGACTCCCTCGAGCACCTCGATGTCCTTCTTGTAACGAAGGGCCCAAAACTGAACCCAGTACTCGAGGTGCGGCCTCACCAGAGCCAAGTACAGGGGGACAATCACCTCCCTAGACCTGCTGGCCACCTGAGCACACTGCTGGCTCATATTCAGCCGACTATCAACCAGTACTCCCAGGTCCTTCTCTGCCAGGCAGCTTTCCAAGCACTCATCGCCCAGCCTGTAGCTCTGCTTGGGGTTGTTGCGCCCCAGGTGCAGGACCCGGCACTTGGCCTTGTTGAACTTCATACAGTTGGCCTCAGCCCATCGATCCAGCCTATCCAGATCCTCCTGCAGAGCCTTCCTACCCTCGAGCAGATCGACACACGCACCTAACTTGGTGTCATCTGCAAACTTACTGAGGGTGCACTCGATCCCCTCATCCAGATCATCGGTAAAGATATTGAAGAGGACTGGCCCCAGTACTGAGCCCTCGGGGACACCACTAGTGACCGGCCTCAAACTGGATTTGACTCCATTTACCATGACTCTTTGGGCCCGGCTATCCAGCCAGTTTCTAACCCGACGAAGTGTACACCAGTCCAAGCCATGAGCAGCCAGTTTCTTGAGGAGAATGTTGTGGGAAAGGGTATCAAAAGCCTTACTGAAGTCAAAGTAGACCACATTCACAGCCTTTCCCTCATCCACCAAGAGCATCACTTTGTCATAGGAGATCAGGTTTGTCAAGGAGGACCTGCCTTTCATAAACCCGGGCTGACTGGGCCTGATCACCTGGTTGCCCTGCAAGTGCTGCATGATGACATTCAAGATAATCTGCTCCATGAGCTTCCCTGGCACTGAGGTCAAACTACCAGGCCTATAGTTTTCCCGGTTCTACCCTCCGGCCCTTCTTGTAGATGGGCATCACGTTTGCTAGCTGCCAGTTGACTGGGACCTCCCCTGATAGCCAGGACTGCCGATATATGATGGAAAACGGCTTGGCCAGCTCCTCCGCCAGTTCTCTCACTACCCTCGGGTGGATCCCATCCGGCCCCATTCGACTTGCATACATCCAAGTGCTGTAGCAGGTCGCCAACCATTTCCTCGTGGATAGTGAGGGCCACGTTCTGCTCCCCATCCCCTTCCACCAGCTCAGGGTACTGGGTATCCAGAGAACAACTGGTTTTGCACTGAAGACTGAGGCAAAAAAGGCATTAAGCACCTCAGCCTTTTCCTCATCTCTTGTAACTAAGTTTCCCCCCGCATCCAGTAAAGGATGGAGATTCTCCTTAGTCCTCCTTTTTGTGTTGATGTATTTGTAAAAACATTTTTTGTTATCTTTAATGGCAGTAGCCAGATTGAGCTCCAGATGAGCTTTGGCCTTTCTAATTTTGTCCCTGCACAGCCTCGCAACATCCTTATAGTCCTCCTGAGTGGCCTTCCCTCTTTTCTAAAGAATATAAACCCCCCTTTTTTCTCCTAACCTCGAGCCACAACTCTCTGTTCAGCCACCACGGTCTTCTTCTTCCGTTCCGGCTCGTCTTTGGGCACGTGGGGACAGAACCGCTCCTGAGCCATTAAGATTTCCTTCTTGAAGAGTGCCCAGCCTTCCTGGAGTCCTCTGCCCTTCAGAACCACCTCCCAAGGGACTCTGCCAACTGGTGTTCTGAACAGCTCAAGGTCAGCCCTCCAGAAGTCCAAGACAGCGGTTTTACTGATCCCCTTCCTGACTTTGCCAAGAATAGAGAACTCTACCGTACTGCGGTCACTCTGCCCAAGACAGCTCCTGATCACCACATCTCCCACCAGTCCATCACTGTTTGTGAACAGAAGGTCTAGCAGGGCACCCCCCCCCGGTAGGCTCACTAACCAGCTGCATCAGGAAGCTATTTTCCACGCTCTCCAGAAACCTCCTAGACTGCTTTCTCTGGGCTGTGTTGTGCTTCCAGGATATGTCTGGGAAGTTGAAGTCCCCCACGAGAACGAGCGCTGATGATTTCACAACTTCTGCCAGCTGCCTGTAGAACTCCTCATCCGTCTCCTCATCCTGGCTTGGGTGGTCTGTAACAGACCCCCACCAGGATGCTTGCCTTGTTGGCCTTCCTGCTGATCCTAACCCATAGGGACTCAACCTTATCATTCCAGCCTCAAGTTCCACAACATCAAAACACTCTCTAATATAGAGAGCCACGCCACCACCCCTTCTGTGCTGCCGGTCCCTTCTGAAGAGCCTATAGCCGCGGCATTGCAGCACTCCAGTCATGAGAGCGTTCCCACCACGTTTCCGTGATGGCAACCAAGCCATAGCCTGCCTGCTGCATGATGGCTTCCCAGCTCCTCTTCTTTGTTACCCATGCTGACTGCATTAGTGTAGACGCACTTCAGTTGGGCCATTGCCTTCTCCCCTGGCCTTGCCATTGGCACACCTCTAACAAGCCTTATTTCAGCCCCGTCCCCCTTCTTACCCAGTTTAAAGCCCTCTCAATGAGCCCTGCCAGCTCCTGGGCTAGGATCCGTTTTCCCCTTAGAGATAGGTGGGACCCGTCTGTGGCCATCAGGCCGGGTGCCGAGTAAAGCTCCCCATAGTCAAAAAAACAAAATTTCTGTGCTGGCACCAGCCTAGGCTTTTTGAGCCCAGGTGTTAATCAGGTGGGCTTTCCGTGTCCTCTCTGTACCCCTCCCTTGCCACTGTAGGGATGGACAAAAACACCACCTGTACTCCTGCTCCATCCACTAACCGTCCCAGTCCCCTAAAGTCCCGTTTGATAGCCTTCAGGCTTCTCTCTTCAATATTATCACTGCCAGCCTGGACTATCAAAAGAGGATAGTAATCAGAGGGGCGAACCAGGTTGGGAAGCTTTCTGGCAACATCCCTGACCTGGCCCCAGGGAGGCAGCAGACTTCCCTACGGGTAGGGTCAGCCGACAAATAGGGCCCTCTGTTCCCCCTGAGAAGGAAGTCGCCTACAACGATTACCCTTCTGTCTTTCTTGGTGGAGGCAGTCTTGAGGCGTGGAGTTCACTTCCTCGCCCTAGGCATCCTCCTGGTAGACTTTCTACCTCATCCTCACCCACCAGTCTCTCAAGCTCCAGGGCCTCAAATCTGTTGTGTAAGGGCACCTGGAAGGTGGGGCCAGTAGGGGGGGGGCATTGCCTGCAAGGTCGAGCAGGGACCTGTCTCCATTCCTCCTTAACACCTAGGTCCCCTCCCCTCTGCCCGACAGCGATAGGGCAGGCGGTGCACCCCCATTTGGGGTATCTTACCCCGGCTCCTCTCCTTGAGGCCTTGCAGGGAGTTGCTCCACCAGTCTATCTCCTGCTCACACTTCCTGATGGCCCTCAACCTCTCCACCTCCTCCCTGAGTTCTGCCACCAGGCAGACCAGGCTCATCCACCTGCTCGCACCTCACACACACAGTCTCTCTGCCTCCCTCAGATGGCAGCAACAGGCCCAGACACTCCCTGCATCCAGAGACCTGAACTGCCGCATTTTTGCCTTTCCTTTCCTTTCCTTTCCTTTCCTTCCTTTCCTTTTCCTTTCCTTTCCTTTCCTTTTCCTTTCCTTTTCCTTTCCTTTCCTCTCTTTCCTTTCCTTTTCCTTTTCCTTTTCCTTTCCTTTCTTTTCCTTTCCTTCCTTTCCTTTTCCCTTCCTTTCCTTTCCTTTCCTTTCCTTTCCTTTCCTTTCCTTTCCTTTCCTTTCTTCCTTTCCTTTCCTTTTCCTTTCCTTTCCTTTCCTTTCCTTTCCTTACTTTCCTTTCCTTTTCCTTTCCTTTCCTTTCCTTTCCTTTCCTTTCCTTTCCTTTCCTTTCCTTTCCTTCCTTTCCATTCCTTTCCTTTT